>NW_022110173.1:3265784-3279005 GCF_000313985.2 Echinops telfairi
TCAGATGTTGATTCTTTTAGCTCTAGGTGTGCACACTGACACATGCTATCCTGCGTTTTGCCTTAAAAGAAAAAAAAAAGAATTAATTTTCAGGGTCATTTTAGATTGGCAGAAAGCTTTTTTTCTTTCTTTGTTTTGTTCTCCATTCATCCTTGGACACAGCTCCCTATCAATATACAACCAGCAAGAATGATCTCATTCCGTGTCAACACGTAACTCAAACGTTTTCCTGTTACTCGAGATCAAGAGGGCATGTGTGTGAATAATTGTAATACATGCTTAACAGGGTCTAACCACTAGGAATAAGGTAATCATATTAGTGATTGATTACTGAGGGTTACCAGGAAACTACTAGAATTATTTTTTACTCCTAAGCAAATCTTTCTCCCTTGTTTTAAAGCCTAGATCCATTGTTATGGCCTCTCCCGGGACATAGCTTGAACCTGTCTGTCCGAATTCACCCCCGTGTGCTCCTCCGTGTTTCTTATAAAGCCAGGCCAAGATGTGGATCTCATCCACAGGCATGCCAACAGGACCGACGTCCTCGGAGTAATAAAGCATTTTAATTTACTGGGATTGTCACTATAAACAGTCCTCATCGAATCAACTCCTCATCTAAGTAGTGCCCTTATACGCCCAGAGTTAACCTACTGGCACACGTTGCTGGTTAGCAAACCAGTTTCACAGGTTCATGAAGTTCAGGTGAACCTCAGACTTCCTATTCTACATTCCATATTCTTGGCAGTTTCTTCACTTATGAGACATGTGGAAGTATGTCAGCGCACCTAAAAGAAATGCAGGCAGTCCCAGGGCTACTAACATCCATCTGACGGCTACGAAGCCACCCACAAGGAGTCCAGTATATTAAAATTTTGAGGCACATGCAATAGTTCATAGTGATGCACGGGCACTACTTGGAGACGGGCATCACCATTTTATTATTGTGATGGTTGTTACTGTACCGTTATGGTTTGGCATATCTGGGAGTGTTTCTTTAATGGTTTTATGTCTGGAAAGGCGCTCTGTAGACGAAGGCAGACATCTGACTAACTGCTAGTAGACACCTGCCTTTCTACCTGTGTCGACTTACGTACAAATTTGACTTCAAGAGGTAGGAACGGAATTTGTTCAACATCTGAGGACTGTCTGTTCTGAAAAAGAGGCAAAAATAATGTGCGGAACAAACAAACAAGCAAATACCGTGCAGTGCTTTATCCCACCGGATGTAGCAAAGAGGCAGTACTGGTTTGGGGTCAGGGACTCTTGTGGGTGGGAAATTGGGACAAAAGTGGTATACACATCTGGTGGCAAATTGAACTGCATGGTTGCTGGTGCGTAGTAGGGACCCAACACAGGTTGGTGACAGGAGATACAGAAAGAAATCGCATCTGGCTGCTCCTTTGAGGTTTCTGTTCAGAGATATGTCAGAGAAACTCCAGCCTGCGAGCCTTTGCTTCAGATTTAATCTTCGACCATTTGTAGACATTCTGTTACATGATTCAGAACGTCGCTCTTCATCTTCCTTCTCCTTTGCACCCCCTCTCCGTCCCTTTCCACGAGCTTGCCTTATTAGGACAAGTCTGGGCATCAGTTGGGCCCTGTCATCGCGATAGCTCAGTAGCTCTGGGGGGCCGCCTTTGCCTGCGACGACACTGGCAGGCGATGGGCCCAGAGCTGGACCTCTGCAGTCCCAGCCGCATGCAGGCAAGTCCTCTTCCCTGGGGTGGGGTGCTCGCTCCCCTCCTCCTAGGCTTGGCTACTTCATACTCTCCATCGACTGGGGCCAACCCACCTCCTACCTCCTCTCTGTAGATTTTCCTGACTCCTCCAGCTTATGTTAGCTCTCTCCTCTTGACTCCTACAGCATTGCTCTCTGACAATCCAGTGGGGTGCTTCGTGACGTCAACATCTTACATGCACATACAGGGGCACCAGTCAGCTGTCCCTCTGGGGGTACAGTTGACCTTCCTGTGGATGTTGTGGGGATGTCGCAGGCCCTTCCAGACACAGTCTCTAGGGAGGGCCTGGCATGAGGTCCCAAGTGGAGGGCCAGTCCTTGAGAACTTGGAAGTGTGGTGTGGCCATGGCGGTGGCAGTGGTGTGATCGGCTTCCAAAGAGCTCCTAGGTGAGCCCCAGACCTTCCCACTGGGAGAGTCCCCTTTGGATGAGAGAGCTTCTGACACGGGTGCTTGGAACTCATCCTGGCTTCGCACCCAGTACTCTTTTCATAGACAGCCCTGCTGTCAGAGGCTCAGCAGCCAGAGATGGCACGTGCTGTCCAGAGACCTGTAATCTAAGATACCGGATGAGGGGAATCGGTGACAGAGGGGAGAGATCCAATATGGCCCTAGACCAAGCCATGCCAGATGTCCACAGAAAGCCCCAGATGATGTACCTGAGCATCTCGGATGAGGCAGGGTTTGGGTGTGCTTGTGGGGGGAGTGTAGGAGGAATGGGAAGGTAATACAAAGCTCCCCTTTCACTCTTTGCTCCCTCGGAGAACAACGGGTCTCTTTAGAAGCTGCAGCACCTTCAGGCTTGGGACCACACCTTCTGGGCTCTCTTCATGTCCCTGCCACCTTAAGTGGACTAAATTGTAATTACTTTAAGGATTGAGTAGATCAAAAATACTTCCCTACCTGCTTCCTTATATCACCAGTCTTTCCAAGAAAGAAGCAGGCGCTCATTTCCACAATTAGAGATAAAAGGCTTAAACCGGAGCAGGCAATGCCTGTGGAGGGAATGCTTCTTCAGCTGAAATGTAATCAGTCAAACATGAGGGTAATTGACTGGTTATCAAACCCCACTTGGTTCTGAGAGGACACAAGGAGGGAAGTTATTAACGGAGCAGAGATTGCTTAAATAAAGGGAAGTGTTCCCCCAAAGAGAGTTGCTTGAGAGCAGTGATTTTAAGATCATCTGGGTGGGCTGGTGGGGCTTTAAGAAATACCCTACTCCAAGCTAGAAATTATGATTCAGATCATCTTGGGTATAGTGCATCAGGGTTTCCTTTCCAAGCACCCTGGTGGAGCAGTGGTCATGAGTTGGGCTACTAACTGCAAGGTTTTCAGTTCAAAACCACTAGCCACTCCTCGGGAGAAAGATGGGGCTTTCTGATCCCAGACGGAGTTACAGTCTCAGAAACCCACAGGAGCAATTCTGCCCTGTCCTTCAGGAAAGCCGTGAGTCGGCCTCGACCCATGGCAGTGTGTGGTTTCGTAGGTGACTAATGCGCAGGCCGGGTTGAGAACCCCTGGTTGAGAGACTGTTGAAGATGGGAGGTAGTGCGTGGGACTACAACATGCCACTGTTCTGTTTTCTAAGGTGGGGCCAATATAAGGCACAGATTGCTTTGAATCTTCAGTTGTATGTTTTGAAAGAATGTTGCAAGATATCAGACATTTCAAGGCTTGATGAAATCTTCAATTTCTGATGAATCAGCATCACCTGCTTAATTTAATATTTAGACACATTTATAAATCCCCCTTGTTGGTATTTTGATGTGCTTTGTCTTTCTCTCCGTGTCTGTGCACACACACACACCGTGGACCCTGCTCTGTGGAGTGCTTTGTGACCTGGGCGTTCAGCCGGACTCTGCCGTTCCGGTGCCCTTTCCTGACAGCAGTGCTTGGATGTCAAGGCTCGGGAAGTAAACTGCTGGAGAAGCAGCTCGATCGGGTCAGGTTTGGAAGTGGACACCAGCTGGGTTCAAATGGCAGCGATGACATTCATCATCTGTGCGACCTTGGGTTCGATCTTGAGCCCGGTGTCTTCATTTCAGGGTTATTTGGGAAATCCCAGCATCTGCTCGGGCCCTTGGAAAACAACAGCTCTTATGGCAGAATCACCCGTGGCTTCCACTGACACCTGAATGAGTTCCTCAGATTGTGGCTGTTAGGTGGCATCGAGTCTGACTCCCAGGGGCCCCGTGGGACAGAGGAGAACTGCCCCCACCGGGTTTTCTAGACTCTAACTGTTGTGGAAGCAAATCACCAGGCCTTTCTTCCGTGGGCCCGCTGGGTGGGTTTGCATCTGGTTAGCAGCCGAGTGCTTTCGCCATTGCACCATCTAGACTCTAGGTATTTGTTCTAAACCCAGCGAACACAGCTGGTGTTCATTTGTAGCACCCTGTACTGTGTTTCTGAGATCGTAACTCTTCACAGGCGCAGAGAACACCCACTCTTTCCTGTAGATCGGCTGGTGAGTGGACACTACCCACCTTTAAGTTAGCAGCCCAGTGCTTACCCTGCTTGTCTCCTGCTCTAAACCTTTGAGAGGGCTACCAGGAAGCCCTGATCTGGGTTGTAGGAAGTCAGGGTGGCCACTGCCTGGCAGTGTCCCTTTGGAGCCAGCTTGGCTTTCTGGGTCCCAGTGACTCGGTCTGTCAAGTGAGCGCAGGCTTTAAGGTCTGTGGGCTCCCCCTCTCTCATGCTAGCGTCTTTTATTCCCCATCAGCACTCTGCCCTCCATGGGTGTCCAGTAAATGCTCATTCACCATGAGCTCCCCATTCGGCATGGCTCCCCTGTGCTCTGAATATGATTTGGTTCACGGCAAACACATTTGCTTTTTCTTGGAAGTGTAATTCCCAGTGGTGGAGGACCAGGTAGTCAGGGGCTGGGCAAGACCCTGTTGGGGAGGCAGGAGTGCTCTGCCTGAAGGGGAGTGCTCCACGGGTCAAACTGGCAAGCAGATGGCCCCTTTCTGACTCCTACTGTGCTTGGACTGGGGCGAAGGAGGCAGACATGCATCAAGAGCCGAGAAGGAAGTTCTTCGCCTGGCCCAGAGCTGAGAGCACCTTTCGGCTGCTGAATGGAAGGTCTCCGTGTGGCAATGTTGCAAGGGAAAATCGAGTTAGGTTGGCTTGTTCCAAATAAAATGCTATATTTAATTTCACCCGGAGAAACATTTGATGGCCAGGCTCCTGCAGCCCGTGAAAAATAGTTAAGCAGATTGGTTTTGTTAGAACAGTAGTGGGAGTGGGGCCTCCATCCATCGCTGGCTGCACACCGGAGCCTGATCATTTCGATTTCTTTTTTAATCGTCTGGCAGCTGTGGACCAAGGTGGCCTCGTCAGTGTTCAGCAGCGTTGCACGGGTTGTATGCATCTCCAGGTTTCAATCTCACAAGGGCCTTCCGAGTCAAACAGGACACTGGGCCTGGGATGGAGGAGCTGTCCTTTTGCCATTTGGCTGGGTGCTTTCATGCGTTTGACACACGGGGAGGAAGGGTGGAATCTAAACCTGTGCTGAAGGACAAACACATCCCAAACCTGTTGCGGTCAAGTTGATTCTGAATCACAGTCCCCTGTCGAATAGAACTGCCCGGGAGAGTTTCCCAGGCTGTAAATCGTCACCAGCCTCTCGCAGAGTGGCTGGCGGGTTTGCTTAACCACGGCACTGCCGGGGCCCCTTTGTGGCGAATCAGACCCAGCAAATGTGGGTGATGAGAAGTGTCTGAGGAGAATTCAGCCTGGCTTTGTTTTGCGTTAAAGTTCTAATCGGCTTGGCTTCCCTTATCCAGTGTTCACTGGTCTCGATGCAATAAGAATTCCTGACAGAAGCTCACTTGATAGACATTAGAAAGATGTTAAAAGGATACTTTAATTTCCATTTTACTCGTGTGCACAAAAAAAGTGAATGTTAAATATTCATTCTGCATTAGAAAATACAGACATCTTTTATGAAATGGATATTATATATTATTTAAAAAGTCAGCCCGGTGGAGTCAGATTTCCAAAATCGTCATGTCCTCTGTGGTTGTCGTGAGGCTATTTGGCCCTTCTCCCCTCCTAGTGGACCAACCAGGCAGTAGCTATCCAGTCAGTTCTGACTCACGGTGCCCCCATGCGTTTTAGGGTGGAACTGCTCCGTCGGCTTTCCATGACTGCCCCCTTTAATGATATACTTCCAGGTCTTTCTTCTGAGGCACCTCTGGGTGTTTGAACCCGAAACCTTAGGGGTGGTAGTCAAGTGACTGTGCCCTTTGGTCTCTAGCAGCAGGTTGCCCATGCGCTTTTGGGGATGAACTGGACAAGCAGGGCTTTGGAGACACATGGAGCTGCTGGACTCCTGTTTCCCTGGCCCCCGTCTCTTGGAACTTCCATGCATTTAACTTCCTGACTCTACTGGTGTTTATTTATTGGTAATCTATTTTCGGTGGGGTATCGGAAGAAGCTCTTTTGCCCGCCCCACCCCCACCCCCTTGCCTTCATGGTCCAGCCATGTGCTGCAGGATGTCCATTTGGGCTATGTCTGTCTGCATGTGTGTCCTGTGGTCCCATAAGGGTGGAATAGGAGGGAGTTTCCAAATGTTCATGGAAAGATAGAATTAAAGATAATCTAATTTTTTCCATGAGTTTCCCCCCCCCCCCCAATCCTCCTCAAAGGGCTCAGAAATGCCAATCGGAGGATGGGAGGTGGTAAGCTCAACAACTTCCCACACACAACATGTGTCTCTCTTTTTGTCTTGTATACAAAGCAATTGCCCTGACGAGTGTGTAATGGCACAGTGCGTATATAACCTATAATACATCCTTCTTGATAGTCATAATAAACGCCTATGTTGCTGGCTTATGTGTATACTGTACTTAAATCTAAAAGATTTAGTGCGTAGCAGTGTAAGCTTCAACTTGTAGGCAGCAGCATCCAGTCTTTGAACGCTGCCCGTCTCTTGAGTGTTGTAGCATTATCTCTCTTTAATTTGCTTTCAAAAATTTGACTGTGAAGTGCATTCGTGCTTCCCAATGCAGCAAGCCCAGAGCTGATGGTAGCAGCAGCAAGAAGCAGAGGAGAAGGAGCAGGTTGGAAGTGAAACAAGGCTGTGAGACAACTGGAAGGTGGAGGATCAGTGGATGCTATTGCTCCCAATTTAGGCAGATCACACTTGACAGTCTCACCCGAAAGTCCTCAAAAATAAAGAAACCATTCTCCAAGCTGTTAAAGAGCGGCTCCGCAGAAAGCTGCAGAGTGATCCAAAGTGCAAGGGGGTTGTAGCAGACAGGGAGACATTACTATTGCCAAGGACTGCAGACCGAGCACCAAAGTGCAGTCCTCTCGTTCATTGACAGTCACTGTCAAGGCAGGGAGCTTGTTTGGGGATGCTGAAAGAAATCGTAGGATGAGACTTCAGTGTGGCCTCCACGAAACGTCCACATTACCTAATATCGAACTCGCCACACAGAGTGTATTGTGGATGTTAAGCAGTGCGTGACTGTATTTACCATTCAATGGGCCGAGGCGAAGCAGAGAGATCAAGAGATAGGGCTTCTATTTCAACCTGGGAAACTTTTCTTACAACTTACCTGGACAGGTGTCTTAAGATGGATTCTCTAGAGAAGAAAAATCAGATGAGTTAGTTTATTATGCCAACCTGGCTGATAAACACATGTGCAGTTAATTGAAGGGTGGAGGGATAAATGGCTCAGTGAGCCTCACCTTTCGAGTTCTCAGGTCTCTTGCTTTCTGATGGCCGGACCAGGGTGCAGCTGTCTTAGCCAGTTCCCACCTTTAGCTGGCAGGGCTCACTTCCTGTAAGACATCCCTGAGAGAAGCCACATGGACCTACCCTGATGCAGCCCTGGGTGCTGGAGCAGCCGCGTGGAGGCCCCTGCCAGCGCTGAGATGTTTACACATTCACTGACTCGGCTTTCCTCCTGCAGTTGGCATTATTGCATCTGCTTTGTGAGATGGAGGAGGACTTTGTGGATCGGTGTCGGGCATATGGGCTAATTTTGGACTTGTGGGCTTGGGCAGCACTGGGTTGGGATGTTTTCTTGATGCGCTCTTACCCTTTATATAAAACTCTCTCTTATACATATGAGTTTCTGTGGACTTGTTTCTCTAAAAGTAAGCAGACTAACACACCAGTGAAGTTTATAGGTATATATTTCTGTCTGTAGAGAGGAATTTATATAAGAAAATGGCCCGCATAGTTGTCAAAGTGGGCAGATTCAAAGTCCAGGCAAGCTCCAAGTCTGAGGATCAGATTTTAGGCTGCAGACTCGTGTAGCTGTCGGGGCTGATGAGCACGATCTAGGCAGAAGGATGACAGGCTTGTGACCGCGGAGGTGAAAGAATCCAAGGTGGGCAGTCAGATGGCAGGCTGCTGGCTGCTGGCTCCCAGGATCGGCAGGAAATACTTCAGGTTATTATCTCAAGTCCAAAGAACCAGAAGCAGAGTCCCAGCTCAACTGAAAGATAGCATGATATCTACGTACATTGGAATCGGGCCACATCCTCCAGGCAGGTGCGTCGTCTGGGATGATTAGGTCTTAACTGCTAAGCCACAGAGAATCTTGGCCCAGCCAAGGTGACACCACACCTTAATGATCTCTACAACCAAGCATTTCTATATTTTGTCAAAATAAGAATACCGAATTAGATATTTTTAAAAGATTGTGGCAAACTCTCTCATATTGTAGTCTTCAAAGTGACAGCATTGTTTTTGAACACGTTAAAGAGGTCGTTTGCAGCAGATTTGCCCAATGCAATTATAGTCATTTGATTTCTCGACTGCTGTTTCCATGGGCATTAGTTGTGGATCCAAGTAAAGGGAAGTTCTTGGCAACTTAAACATTTTCATCGTTACTCATAATGTTTCTTATTAATCCAGTTTTAGGCTTTCTTTTTCCTTCGTGTTGTGGTAGATTGAAGGTGGTCGTCTTTGACCTTCCTCCGTGAGTGCTTCAAGTCTCCTTCACTGTCGGCAAGCAAGGGTGTGTCCTCCGCACATTGAAGGTTGCTCAGGTGTCTTCTTCCAAGCTGGGTGCTGCGTTCTTCTTCGTGTGGCCCACTTTCGGAGAGGATTTGTTCAGCGCACGGGTTCAGTAACCATGGTGAAAAGATTCAACCGATGGACAGGTTTCAAGCCATTCAGTAACCCCTTGCTCTCTTTGAACGATGGCCTCTTTCTTGTTCTATGTGTGTGTTTTGCATGAACACAAATAAGTGTTCCAAGAGCTCCCACTGCTGGGTTGTCATCCACGCAGTTGAATGTCTTTGTAGAGTCAGTCAGACTCAAGTAGAACTCTTTCTGGCATTCTCCGCTTTCAGCCGAGAGCCAACTGACACCAGCAATGATGTTCATTTCACATCCTCTTCTGGATGTGGCTTGGATTTATGATCGTTCTTTCTTAATATAATGCTGCAACCGTTTTTGAATTGTCCTCAACAGCATTTTATTTGTGTGTGTTAGTAATTATATTATTCGATAATTTATGCATTCTGGTGGGCTTCCTTTCTTTGGAAGGGTCACAACTATGGACCAATCAACTGGCCAGGTAGCTGTCTTCCAGATTTCTTGGTACAGATGAGAGAGCAACTCTGGGGTTGCACCCATTTGTTGAAACAGCCAGATTGTGGCAGAGTCTCTTTCATGTTGTAGTCTTTAAAGTAACAGCACTGCTTCTTAGTTGGCATTGACAGTTGACAGTCTATCAATTCTTGGAGCCTTGGATTTTTTTGCCAGTGCCGTCAGTGCCTCCCGGACTTCTTTTAACTGCACTGATTCTGGATGGTGTGCTACTTCATGAAAGGCTTCAGTGGCAGCCAGTTGTCTTGATAGAGTGACTCTGTGTTTTCCTCCCATCTTCCTTTCCTGCCTCCTGGCTGTCAGCCCGTCATGTTATGGTGGCTGAAGTGTTGCTGTGGTGCTGGAATGGGTGCTACCGGTGGTTCCTTGTCATCAGGGTCACCTGTGGTGGACAGGTTTCAGAGGTGTGTCCATTCTAAGACAGCCTGGCCATTAAAAACCATTTGAACCTAGGATGGGTATAATTCTGAGCAGGGAATAAGTCAGTAAATTCATGACCTTTGTAAAGACTGTGCCATCCAGACAGGGCAGCAATTTACAATCGGAAAGTTTGTGGTTTGGAAAGCATAGAAGAGGTGGAGCAGAAGCTTGGCGTCATTTACCAGCTGTGTGACCTGGGCCACTACACTTAGTCTCAGCCACAGAGATCGTTGGCCCCTTACATTTGCATAGGGGACGAACGATGGTCATAATGAAGAGTCGTGTGCCTTCATGACGGGGTGGTGAGGGCTAAGTGACGGGGAAGGGGAATGCCTGAGAGGGAAAAGCACAGTGGGAAACGGGTATTCCAGGTGTTCAAGTTCAAGTATCTCTTGGAGTGGAGTGCATTCTCGTGAAACATATGGGGCACACTTTAACCAAGTGGGAAGCCAGGCTCATTTCTGCCCTTGTGTCCCGAAGTAAATGAACAGTCAAGGCTTCAGGTACAATTAGCTTGTCTCGAACACTGGCAGCTTTCACAGGAGGGTCTTCTCATTCACTGGAAAGCTGTCAGTGCTGTGCCCGCTTGGCAGTCTCCGCGTTCACGGTGTCCTTGAGCCCGTTTGGTAGTTTGCTCAGCTGTTCAGTCACATAAGCCAACTGGAAATGGACCTGCAAAGGAGTGGAACCGAAGCGGGAGGGTACCCTTCAGAATAAGGATGATGGAGAAGTGCACTGCCTCTCCATTTAAATGAGACATGTGATTTTTAATGGACCCTGGACACTGGGATCCGAAATGTCATGGTCCTGATACATCGAAACGCTGATGGACGGCTCGAACAGGAATTTGATTTTTTTATTTTTAACTTTTATTATGAATTAGGTGAAGGTTTACAGGATACAGTAGATCAGTTTTCCAGGCAGCAGTTCTTACATGTTTTGTTTCATCTCATGTAATGTAATTTTCACATTGTAACACCCCTTGTCTGACACCCTCCCTGCGTCTCCAGTGTCCATTCTCCCTGCTTTCTTAACCCTTCGTGCCTTCTGAGCTTAGACCTTGGGTAAATGCTGCCATTTTGATGTCAGGTGGTTCATTATTTTAAGGTGTGTGCCTCACATACATTTTCGTTCCCTTATAGATCTATCCATTGTTTGCCTAAAAATTGGGCCAAGGGGTGGTGGTAGTGATTTCATGGCTCGGCCTGAAGAGTCACTAAAGATTGTAGTTGTGGGAGATCCCTCCATCTCTGCTCTACCAATAAGCCTGGTCTTATTTTATGACTTGACTTGTTCCACAGCCCCCACCCCCACCCCCCACCCCCATTCCAGCCAGGACCTACTAATCACCTTTCAGAGCAGTGAGTAGTGGTGGCCAGGCACCATCTAGTTTGTCTGATCTCAAGGTCATGGAGCTTGATGTTTGTGTTTTCCTTTAGTCCACTGGTGAATTGTTTTCATGTATTTCTGATTTTCTACTGTTCTGCCCTTTGGCTAGGTAGAGTCCAATAGTGGACCCTTGATTTATAAGTCTTCGAATGGTTCAAGGTCAGGGACATCCTGCCTGATTCTGTGAGACACACTGTGCCTAGGACAGTGTTGTTTCCATTTGGAGTGTTAATGGAGAGTCAAATCCCCACCACACCATGATGAGATGCTGTGTATCGAACGTGTCCAGGGCTCCAGTGAAGGGTTTTAGCTCTCGTTTTAACTGAGGATTTATGGGGAAAGGGTAATGAAGCAGTCAAGTCTAACCAACATTCTGAGGTTTATTTCTTTGGGGACTCTCAGCCCCAGAGAGGTCTATAAAATATAGATTACTCTTGGTACCAACAGGGACTCCTGCTACTGGGTTGAGCCGCCACGCTAGAAAGAATGCTGGTGTAGTACAGTGCCTTTGGGACACATGCCCACCCTGGTAGCTGTCAAATACATTTGCCAATAGTGCGGCTCCTTTGGACACACCGTTCATTGTTCTAGCTGTTGTGGATGACTCTACGAATCCACTATTGAGAAGGACATACAAGAAAGATACTGGCAACAATAACACTGAGCGTTTACCCTTTTCCAGCCACTGAAGCAAACATTTTACCTATGTCATCTTTTCGATCTTCATCTTAAGCCTGAGAGGGAAGAGTTATGATCCCCACGTTACAGATAAGGAGACAGAGGTTGAGTAACTGACACATGTCACAGAGCTAAAAAGTCACTAGCTGGGCTTTGAACATAGATCTCCCTGACTCTAAGGTTCACTCCTAGCCTCCTTCGTTATCTTCTTCTAGTACTAATGCTGATGTTCCGTTCAATCCTCTCTCTCGTGTGTTAATGAGTATTGACTCTGTACCAAAATCCCCGGGTGCCACGATGGCTTCCACTCAACTCATCACCAGTGTAAACCCACCCAGAGGTGCAATGACGAAAGACATGGCAGGCTGTCTGGAAGGGTTATAGCCCAGAAAGCCCTCTGGAGTAGTTCCACTCGGTAACGCAGCGCAGGGCGTCATGACTCAGAACGGACTTGGCAGCAGGGGTACTGCTCGAGATAGGAAGATAAATACATTGTGATGCTGTTCCTATATTAACATTTGTATGTGTTTTCCTGCGCTCTTAGAACGCTTATAGCTCTAATACTTATTAAGTAAATAATATGCACACATGAAAGGGCTTCAAAAAGTGTATGGAAAAATTCCATTACTTTTCAATTTCATTTTCCCACCCACATCTTGAATCTCCCTAGTATATTCAAGTTTAATTACCTGTAACCCAGACTGGTTTTGCTAAACCAAAACCAAACTAACAAACTAAAAACTCAAATCGACTGATGTTGGGGCAACATTCTTAGCCATCAGCAGACACCTTGAAGGGATGAGTCACTGGACCTGAGGGCTCAAGGCCGCAGTCTTGGAGAATACGAGGACCAGTGGCATAACAGCCCACAAAGACAATATTCTACCTCCTACGTGGTGAGTAGTGCTGGAGTCGTGAAAGCTCCGAGTAGTCTTGTGCTCGTCCTCTCCATCTGGAGCAGAAGCGTGAAGACAATTGAAGACACACCAGGACAGCACTGTAGCCGAGTGAAATATGCAAAGCTCAGCCTCCACTGCCGGAGACCAGAAGAACTCAATGTTCCCGACTGCACCTCTCAGCTGCCCTAGAGCCCTGGTAGTGCAGTGGTCACGCGTGGTGCTGCGATTCCCATCGTCCTTGGTTCAAAACCAAAGGAGAAACACTGGCCTTTCGACTCCCATAAGCAGTTAAAATCTTGGGAACTCACAGGGGTCACTACGAGTCAGCAGTGACCCCATGGCAGTGAGACTGTCGCCTGCAGGAATAGAAACTTCTTAAAAATCGTTTTATTAGGGGCTCATAGAACGCTTATCACAATCCATGCCTACATCAATTGTGTATAGCACTCATTGCCCTCACCGTTCTCAAAACATTTGCTCTCCACTTAAGCCCCCGGCATCAGCTCCTCATTTTTTGCCCCCCC
>NW_022110173.1:3279558-3291252 GCF_000313985.2 Echinops telfairi
CACACCCTGATCTACTGTTCTGGAAGGGATCACACAGTGGGAAAAATGTGCAACAGAATTCAAAATCATAACCAATCTATACTTAACTGGTAGAAAAGAGACTGGTGGAGCCCCTGAGGCTATGGTTGTGTTAGTCCAGGTGGATTGGAGAAACAAATTCATGGACACTCATGTGTATATCAAAGAGAAATTGTACATTAAGAAAACACCCCTGCTATATAGGACAGGGTAGAACTTTCCCTGTGGGTTTCCAAGGCTGTAATTCCTGACGGGAGTAGAAAGCCTCTTTCTCCCGAGGATGACCCTAGTATATCCCATAAGAGGTGCATGCATAAATGTTTTAAGGTTTAAAGAAGGGAGACAACCTCTGATTGGAGAAGTCAGAAGAAAACAAAATCAAGCTGAATGTAACATTTGAGCTGGATCTTCGAGAATAGCATGGGTTTGGCGAGATAGAGGTGGGGGGATTTGTCTCCGGCTGACTCACTTTTGGGTGACAAATGGAGGTTGACTATTTGCTAGTGGTTTGTACCACTGACCCTTGTGTGCCCTGGTTTGTTTCTTTTTCTGATTCTATTGTACTGACATTGACAATTGGGCCCCGGACAGAGCTTCTGTCACAAAGTCTAATGAACACGAGCGTCACAGAGGCCTCTGTGAGAAAGCATGGTTTCCCTTCTCAGCTGCGGATGAGTGGGTCACACATCTGTATTATGATTCTCACCTCCCTCTTCCGGAACTTCTGATCCACCTGGTGAGAATCTCTACTTGGGTGTCCAAGCCTTCCCTTATACTTAGTCTAAAGGAGAAGGCGCTACATTCCCCATTCTCCCTTTGACACGGTCGCCTGTCAGCCTCACCACCACCGTTATGTTTGACACCTACCCTCGGCAGCAGTATAACGTCAATTATATTGTACGTTAGTGTTAAGGAAGGAATGGAGTAATTATTCTAGAGTTGAAGAAGGTGACTTTGGAAATTAAATTTTTCTTGGCTCACTCTGGGATCTTGGGAAGTAGCACAATATGTTATCAATTTCTTGATGAAGAAAAGGCAATTTGGCTTCCTTGGGTAAGTGTTGGAGATAATTCAATTAGAAGGCACCTTGAAGTTCAAAGATGGAAGGACTCATGTAAATACCATTAAACCATTGCCGTTGTTAGGAGGGGACAATGAAGTCACATTTGCTGACAAGATGTTTTTGTGATGCTTAGTTATGTACCTAAACCAACTTTTAGGGCTGTTTTTCTTCCAGTCCAATTTATGAAGTACCTTTGTCCCGACCTGGTGGCATGGTGGTTACTTATTGGGCTGCTAACTGCAAGGTCAATAGTTCAAAACCACCAGATGGGGCTTTCTGCTTCCATAAAGAGTTCCAGTCTGCCCTGTGCTGTAGGTCGTTCTGAGCCAGCACCGATTGCACGGCAATGTGTCAGGTTGGACTTTGTGGTTTGTCACACTGAAATACTGCAGGCCCTGGGAGCTTGGATGGGTAGAGCTGTGGGTTTTGTGTTTGTTTTCTCAGAATGAAGGATGAACAGTAGCACTCCAAATGGAAGGATGAGAAGTCTGTCAAGCTTCTGTTTCTGATTTGCTTTCTGGTCTCACCCAAGTCCCTTCACCTCTGTGTTGTTTTGTTTCTCCACCCGTGAGACATTGTTCACTTTGCCAGGATATCTTCAATATGAATAAGATAATGTGTGGACCCCTTTCAGCTGCTGCATCATTAAAAAGCATTTATTCAGCACTTACCTAGTGTCTCACAAAGAACTATGAAGCCTAGATCGCTGCCTTGCCTGCGAGATTATATTCTCATCGCTTCCTAGAAAGGCAGACACCAGGCAGCTAAGGAGAGCAATAATTCAAATGGTGGCTTTGTGTTATGTTATACAAATAACTGTGGCATAAATAATTAACGAGAACCTGTACTGAAGCAAACCTGTTTATCTAGATGAAGCCTGTGTTATTATATATATAATGATCCAAAGTTCTCTTGTATCTGGAACTAGGTCAGACAGGACTCATGTTTCATGTAAATAGATAGGTTTATTGTCATTTGCCAAACATTGCCCACAGGGATCTGAGCAAGAAGGGGACTATATTGGGGGAAGCAAGGGAAAGGACAAGTCCTCTGGTATTAAGTTTATATCACTGTCTTTTCTTTTTCGATGTCTATTAAGCGCAGTTGTTGTTGTTGTTCATGTTGTCAGGTGCCATAGAGTCCTTTCTGATTTGTAGCAACTAACCCGATGTATAACAGAATGAAACACCGGCCAGTCCTGCACCATCCTTACCGCTGTTATTTTGTTTGAGTCCACTAATGCAGCTATGGGCCAGCCCATCTCATTGAGGGTCATGTTCTTGTCCTGCTGCCCCACCACGTGACCAAGCATCGATGTCTCCAGGGATTAGTCTCTCCTGACATGTCCTAAGTCCCTGAGATGCTGAGAAGAACTCTCACCATCCTTGCCCTTTAGGAGCATTCTGGCTGTACAACCTCCACGACAGCTTTGTTGGTTCTTTCGGCAGTCCACGGTCCTTTCCATATTCTTTGCCCACACCACGATTCAAACGCATCGGGGCTTCTTCAGTCTTCCTTATGCAGTGTCCAGCTTTCACATGCAGTAAGGCTTAATGACGGCCCTGAAGTCCAGGGTGGTGGTGGTTGTCGTTAGTGACCATTGAGCCCACTTTCAGAGCTTCCCTGTGCCCAACACGATGGGCAACAACCGCTTCATTTTCCGACCACCCCCGGATCATTGCATTGTGGGTCTTCATGAGAATGCGATTCAAACCAAACGACATGGGTGACTTCCTAGAGACTTAAGGCAGCCCCCCCAAAGCAACCATTGAGCTCGGAGTCAACTTGAGAAACCTTCACAAGTCTGTAGCTGCCTGATTTCCCCGTCAGTTAAACACCGGAGAGGTTGACAGCCGAGCTGAGAGAGCGTCACTTGCTTCCCTAGTGCTCGCAGAGAGAGAGGTAATTGTGTCTCGCGTACTTGGTGGTGGCCGAGGGAGAACGAGGAGGCTGCCTCTGCAGCCTCGGAAGCCTGAGTGGTTCTGCTCTGCCCTTCAGGGTCACCATGAGTCAGAATCGCCTTGATGATGGAGAGTTGGTTCTCGTTTTGCCTTTGACACGGGCTAAACCATCGGAGTAGGGTCCCTGGATAGTGCAAGGTTAATGTGCTTGGCTGCTAACCGAAAGCTTAAGGGTGTGAGTCTATCCAGAGGTGCCTCAGCAGAAAGGCCTGGGGATCTAATTCCAAGTAGTATTCAACTCACTGCCATCGCGCCCACGCTGACCCCAGTGGACCCCCTGCGGGGTCCAAGGCTCTAACGGTTGTCGGGAGTGGAAAGTGCAGCCTTTCTCCTGTGCTCACAGCCCAGCGTGTAACCACGACACCCCAGGGCTCCCAAACATAGGCCCTTGAAAATGCTGTGGCTTCCAGTTCTCCTCTGACACACATGGTGTCTCAGGGAGTTGGAACGAGTTTCTCGGCAACTAGTCTTTTTAAACCCCTGGGAGTGTGTGTGCGCGTGCGCGCGTGTGTGCGCATACACATGCACACATGCAGAGGTTTCTTTTTGAAGCTGGTAAAACCTGGCAGGAAACTAATAAAATGGGCTATTTTTTGTGCATATTTCATCATAGTTTACAATCTCTTCCCTGGTTTGATCTCTTTTGAGGCCCCAAGTTAGAAACGCTCAAGGGAAACAGACTTAGATGGATTATCCCCATTGGACATATGGCGAAACCAGTGTATCTGAGGTCACCCAATGGGTGTCAGTCCAAGAGGTCTGAACTCAACATTGACCCACACACCTCACCTTTCTGTCTAGAAGCTCATTCCCATCCAAAGCCACCTGTCAACAATACATTTTCTGCACAAAGATTTCAAGCCCTGTGTGGATATCTGGGATTTCTCTCAACAGGTCAGGTTTAAAGATGATTTTTTTGTTTGTTGCTGTAATGCATGGTCTGGGTAAAACCTGACTTAATACTGTTCATAGTTACGTAGTTGCATCATAGTCTCCAAGGAGACACAAAATGCAAGGTAGCAAGTGGGGAACTCGTCCTTCCCTGGACTTGGGTCGCAAACAGCTAGTGAATGCACTGAACTTGACCCCAGCCCATGCAGTTCTCAGGCGCTCGCCCTGTGGATGTCAGCAAAGGTTTCAAGTATCCTATTGGCATTAGGAGGTGCAAATTATTTTATGAGGGCTGCATTGTACAAGTAATAAGTCTGAAGATGGTACTTCTGAATCTCTGTCTGGTGGACCATGCTAAATTTGCCTAAGGGTTGATGAAAGGACCCGGCTTTCCTGGGCCCGATGTCAGATACCGCAGTGGCTGCTGCTGACATGGAGACCTTGCCTCCTTGTAGAGAGGTGGGCCTGCTGAGGGTGTCCCCCCAAACTTCTGGCTCAATCACTTTGTACGTGTCGGTACCTTGCCCTCTTCTTAGGCATGTGCTCTCCTCTGTGAAATCCCCTCCTCCAACTTCAGCTTGGGACCACCTTCCAGTACTCTTCCTCCATCCCTCCATCCCTCCATCCCGCTTTCTGGGAAAAACTCGTTCTGGAACGTCAGTGTCATTTTCCCCAAGAGTCTTCGCATGTCCAGCGCACTGTGCCAATTGACTGATTCATCCACACGGAAGATTTATTGTTGTTGTGGAGATCAGCAGTGTCACCTAGTCAGTCATGCCATGCACCTTGTGACCAGCCGGATCTGAGTGTGGATGCCGACTCCCTCTTTCACTAACCTTTTTGCCAAGTGCTCAGCCCTGCGGGGTCTCTGGGATGAAGATAATAATGGTGGCCTGATGGGAGGATTAAATGAGATCACGTCCCTGGACAGTCCTCTCATTAGGTGGACACTGAGCACACATTTCATTCACGGTTTTCTTCTTATCTCGCTTTCCATTTGGGGTTCTTAGGTAATGTGCCTCCAGGGCAGGAGGAGCCAAAGGTCAGTCTGCCCCCTGTCAGTCAGTGCTCCCTGACAGTCAAAGCAGTGTCCATGGGCATTGGCTTGACGTGCTTTCTTGGTGCTTCTGAGCGATACGCCCACCATTTGTGTGTGGTGTTTCTCAGGACGAGGACAGAGGAGACCCTCAATAAGATGGATTGACGCAATGGCCACAGCAAGAGGCTCACACACACGGACCCTTGCGAGGACGAGGCAGGGCTGGGCGTGTGTCCCTTCTGCTGTCGTAAGGTCGCCACACCTTGGGACTGACTCGATGGCGACTCACTACAGAATCTGCATTTCCCCGAAACGGTAATGTCTCTGAACTGTAGACAACATTTGCAGTAGCTGAGTGTCGTAACTCACTGGCACCATTGTTTCCTTCCCGAGAACATAATGAGGGTGGCCTGTCTTTCTCAAGTTGGTGACATGGAGTCCTTCCTTTAAGAAACGAATCTCAAGTCAGTTCATTGAGCAGCTCCGTGGAGGTGTCAAAGAACCACTCCGACCTGGTGATTCCTATCGCCATCTCTTCTAGGCACACGCTAGTTCTGGGTTGTCTAGAGAAAGAAGCACGCCGCCACAGGAGGAGTTTGTGGGCTTCTGGGAAGCATTCCTTGGTGTGTAAATGACCCTGAGGCTTGCATCTGTTAATAAGCACTCAACATGTAGTAACTCTGCCCAAGTTAGGGTCCTCAGAGGCCTTTCCAATATCATGCACACAGAGCTGCCTTATCATGGAATATCCAGGTTGAGCGATCTCTCTGTGCCCAAACACTTGGAGTGCTTACCAGATACCAGGCACTGTGTTAAACACTGTTTCAATGAACATAATAACTCTGTCAAGGAGTGGCTGCCATTTCTGTCTTGTACAGTTGGAGACACTGAGGTTCAGGAGTTAACTTAGTTTCCCAAGTCTGTCTACCTCCAGCGTCCATGGTCTGAGCCGCTTTGTCCTGCTGCCTCTGCCAGTCTGAGTCGGCAGTGTCGACACAGGAGTCTCCCACGCTGCCTCCACCTTGTGCTCACACAACACTGGAGTGAAATCTCATGTTTCTTCCGCAAGAATCCAGTGGCTGGGCCGGGTGTTGCGGGGGAAGGGTTTTGGGGGTTTGTTATGGAAAGGAAGGAAACCTAGTCCAGATTTTGAACCTTGCAAAGACTCGTTTTAGCTCCTCTCAGGCTAGCTGCACCGGTTTTGTCTTTTCACCTCCGGTGCTGTGTAAGATTGGTCCCCAGGGAGGGTGGCCGTGGCTGGCTGGCTTCAGCCCTGCCCCACTTTGCCTGCCTGTGGTTTTCTCCCTTGCTGAAGATGAAAGCAGCAGGGTGCTTCGCTCCCTCTGCCTTGCAGCTGAGCCGCCCACATCGCTAGGGAAGGAGGAGTTACGTGCTTGATCATCTATCAACTCAGGTAGAAAGAGAAACCGGCATTTCCAGCGCTGAGTGAGACTGACTATGTGCCCGGAACGATACTGAGTTCTGAGTAAACGGAGGCGAAGAAGACGCTGCCAGGACCCTGGAGTGCCCGGGATGGTGATGACCAGCCGTGACTTCACGGGGGCACAGGGTGGTAGGGAAAGCAGCATATGTATAGACCATTTCCCCTCAGGAGGGCAACTGCTGTCAGCGATCCCATTGGTTGGTGGAAAGAGCGTGAGTGTGGGGTTTGGAGTCCCAAAGGATATACCCAGGCTGGCCTTTTCCTTGCTGGCTCATTTGGCCAAGTTCCTTTCATCCTAAGTGTCCCCTTCTTTATAATGAGAGTAATTACCTTTTCCCCCAGACTCATTGGAAGGATTCATTAGACGCTCTTATAAAGGACAGTGCCTCGTGCAGGCCCCATCCGGTTCCTGGGATATGGCTGGTGCCCAATAAGTGGGGGCGGGGGTTGCTGTTGCTTGATGTCATGCAGGCCACCCTGACCCCCAGTCCAACTGAACCAAACACTGCCCTGCCCTGCGCGTCCTCACCATTGTTCCCCTGCTTGACCCCCCTGTGGTAGCCACGGTGTCAACCCCCTCGCTGAGGACCTTCCTTGTGTTTGCCGCCCCTCCACTTTACCAAACATGATATCCTTCTCCAGGGACTGGTCTCTCCTGGCAACACATCCAAAGTACACAAGAAGAAGTCTTGCCACCCTTGTCTCTCATAAGCACTCTGTGTCCTTTTAGCATGCCTTGGTGCTTTCTCTCAATATTCTTCTTCGGCAGCACAATTCAAATGCAGTGATCCATCTTTGGTCTTCCTGACTCAATGCCCAACTTTCACATGCATCTGAGGCAATGGAGAATGCCACGGCTTTGGGCAGGCTCACCTTAGTCTTCAGAGTAACATCCCTGCTCTTCAATACTCTAAAGAGGTCTTGTGCAGCCGATTTGCCTAATGCAATGCGTCTTTTGATCTCTGGACTGCTGCGTCCTGAATACTGATTGTGGATCCCAAGTAAGGCAAAATCCTTGACAACTCCAACCTTTTCTCCGTTCATCATGATGTTACCTCTTGGTCCAGTTGTGAGGATTGTGGTCTTCTTGACATTCAGTCATCACCCGCATTGAAGGCTGCGGTCCTTGATCTTCATCAGTAAGTGCTTCAAGTCCTCCTCACTCGCAGCGAGGTAGGCTGTGTCATCGAATCTTGCAGGTTGTTCATAGGTCTTCCTCCAGTCCGACATTCTTCTTCATATAGTCCAGCTCCTCTGATGACTTGCTCAGCATACAGCACACATTAAGTGATAGCTGTAATACTATGCATGCATGTGCATACATTTCATTCTTAAATTTGTTCTCAACATTTATCGTGTGCTTGGTCTAGATGCCAGGGAAGTCATGGCACGCGGCCTTGCCCACAGGATGCTTCCAGTGGAAACAGTGGGTTCCGGTAGTTCATAGCCGTCATGGCCCGTAACCACCACCGCCGTACCCACCACCGCCGGTTGGGTGGTGGGTGTGGACTTCCACACATGGCCCCTCCCTGTGGGCCGGACAATCACTGTGCCCTACAGGCTTTTCAATGGCTCATTTTCCAGAAGGAGATATCCGGAGTGCTTTTGGGGGGACTGGAACCCCCTGTCTTTCACTTAGCACTCCAGCATGTTAACAGCTGGCATCCCCCAAGAGCGCTGCAAGTCTCCGAGAACCCCGCATTTGTGAATGCTGAGCCTCCGAGTGGCCTTGTGATTTGGGCGGGCGGTTCCAGCCGTCTCAGGGCGCTAATGGTGCACACGCCTGCCCTACAGGATACAAACACATATCAGCAGATGGCGCATGAGTCAGTTCAGAATCTGTGAGTACTCAGGGTCTGCTGCATGCAGTCGTGGTGACGTGCTGGGTTGCCAACACAAAGCCAGCCTTTCAAAACCACCAGCCACACCCGGGACAGTTCCACCCGTCCTATAGGGTTGCTCTGAGCCAGCAGCGACCCATGGGGTGGGTGTGCTGCACCATGCTAGGTGCCGTGGAGAAGGAAAGTGGCGCGCGGCGAGCCCTGCTGGCCTTGGCTGCCGTTGCAGAAAGGCCCCAGGTGGCTGGTTTTCCCCAGCAGACGCTTGTTTGCTCACCGTTCAGGAGCCCGGGAGTGTGATGGAGGGTGAATCCTACCTCATTCTCAAGTGGGGTTGTAAGCCCAGGCATAAAGGTTAACATTTACAGGATACACTTTAAGGGGGCACTGTTCAGTCCATCACAAGGCGTACAGGAGACCACCATAAGGGGATGTTTCACCTTACGCCTGCTGGACATGCGAGAGCAAGCCTCCTGGCTATTTCAGGGAACAGCATTCCAGCCTGAGAATGCTGCAGAGCCCAGATCCGGAGGTCAGAGCAAGTCTGGCGTGCTCAGGGACCAGCGTGCCATGGGAGGTGAAGTCCTAGTTGAAGGTGATCACAGGGCTCTAACAGTGGGTGGACAAGGCCGGCCGTGTTCGCCTCAGTTGAGATGCAGTAGAGCCATTCAGAGATTTTCAGTTGAGGAAGGGTATGATGTGGTGTACGAGGGGCCTTCAAAAAGTTGGTGGAAAACATGAGATGAAATGAGAATGGAACCTTCCTCATGAACTTTTGGAAGCCCCTTGTGTGTTTCCACAGGATGACTGTGGCTGCAGTGTGGAGATAGTGTGATAAGTGGCTAGTGTGTGTGTGTGTGTGTGTGTGTGTGTGTGTGTGTGTGTGTGTGAGAGAGAGAGAGAGAGAGAGAGAGAGAGAGACAGTCATAGATCTGCAGGTCCTGATTTAAACTGAGAACGCAGTTACCCTCGGTCAAAAGGCCGATTGCCAATAGATAGTTGAGGAGGAGGAGGGGGAGGAGGAGGAGGCCTAGAGAAATATGGTTTGCATTGTGGGTTTGGCCCTGTTTTGGTTTTATTCTGAATAGTCTCCCCACTGTGGGCTTGGGACTTGCAGCAGGAAGTGAGGGGCTGGTGCCTGCTCTGCCAGCCCCACCGGGCTTGGGCCTTGAATGTGTCCAGATTGTGGCTGCATAGGCTGAGATGAGACACGTGGTGTGGGTTTGTGTCAGAAATCAGAGTGCAGGCCTAGCCCACGCCAAGGACACAGCGAGGGCCTGCAAGTAGAGACGGTCTCCTCCCCTTGTCTTTCCCAGGACACTGAGCCACAGGGGAGCTCTGGGGAAAGTGTATACCCGAGAGGGGAGAAATTAGAAGTGTGCATATGTGGGTTCCCTTATCCCTGCAGAAGAATTGAGGGGCTTGAAAACGGACAGTTCAACCTGTAGTGCCCAAAAGGCTAAGAAGAAAGCAGATGGGACATCCTGATGTTGCCCCACGCCCACCTGATGCTCTCTAGCCGCGGCGCCCACCTGGGCCCCGCACTGGCAGGCTGCCCTCCCTTTCCCCCTGACCCCTAAAGGGATGGAGCCTTTCTGGAGAAAATTGGTCTTTGTAAGGAGACTCTTGGATTTCGGTTTGTGCGGTTTTGGGGGCTCTATTTTTACTGTCCCTCACAAAGCCATCAATATATTTTCCCAGGACAAGTGGAAAGTAGTAACCAAACTGAAAGCTCGCTGCCATTGAGTGGATGCCGGCTCATGATGACACGACAGGACAGGGTAGAGCTGCCCCCGTGTACTTCCGAGACTGTGACTCTTTACGGGAGTTGAAGGCCTCGTCTTTTTCCCAAGTCGTAATCACACTTCTAGGAACAACAGTCCAGCAAAGCTCTGCTCTGAGCGTTTTGTGAATTCATTTACTCTTGAGGAGAATCCTGGAGGAAGGTGGCATTGTGGTCCCATTTTGCTGAAGAAGACTGTGTTAGTAGACTAGAGAAGCAAATCCATGGCTATGCACATGCCTATAAGGAAGAGGTTTATATACAAGAGCAATTGTGCATTCAGAAAACATCCCAGCCCAGTCCATAAGTCCGATATTAGCCCATATTTCTGATATCAATGTATAAAGTCCTCTTCAGACTCACGAAACACATGCAATGACACCAAATGTAGAAGATCATAGGCCAGTGGGTAGAAAGTCTTTGGATCCAGTGTCATTGGAAACATCTCAGCGCAGACAGGGGTCTCTCTGTGGCTTCTCCGGCTGGTTGCATCCATATGGCTTGTCTTCTGCAATGTCTCCCAGGGAGTAGGAGAGAGAGGAGAGAGAGAGAGTCTTCCCCTCCAAGGAGGAAGTACCAGATTTCCCAGAATTCTCAGGAGAAGGCCGTGCCCACAGAAGTCTCATTGGCTGCCTCCAGATTGACAGCCGAGACGCCACCCCTACACTCGTACTCCTTACACTGACACCAGATTAGGTGACTGCCACAAAGACATTGCGAATTGAACCCTTGCCCTGAGACCCCCAAGTGCTAAGTGCCGGCACCCCTGCTCCGATTCATCTTCTGACTCTGGAAGCCTTATTTCTTTCTGGGGTCCGCCTTCGAGTTGTTCCTGATGTAGCAGTGCATACGAAGGGAGCGGGGTTGCCAAAGGAGGAAGACAGACATTGCTTTATGTCTTTCTCCTTCCTCATCTTCGTGGAGAGCAGCTGCGTGGCAGCTGGCAGCCTGGGTTTTTGTTGTAATTTATTTACTGACGTCACTGTCACCCCGATCTCTGTCCGAAGACTCAGTGGGGCCGGAGTCGATGTAGAATTCACTGATGAGATTCGTCATATAGTCTCAGCCAGTGCTTTGAATGGAGCCGCTCCTCGGTAAATACAAAACCACCTTCCCAGTTGAATGGCTGCATCTGGCCAGCAGGTCTCACTTAAGCCATTCAACTCTGGAAACAGCAGCAAGGAGAACACTGAAATGTGTCTTTAGGCATTACACTTGAATAACACTCGTGCAGTATTCAAAACCCTTCCATGCAATTTCTCTCATTTCATCTTCTGGCCTGGGAGGGGGTCAGACACACAGCGAATCCCCTACTGAATTACGAGAAAACCAAGGTCAGAGAGAACAAGGCAGCTTCCCAAGATCACACAAGCTTTTCTTGTTCTCCCAAATTCCGGCTCTGCACACAGACCTTGGCTACACAGTCTGAACACAGGGCTTAGGTTACTTAATTTAAAAAAACCCAACCCAATTCACTGCCATCCAGGGGCAGGGTTGAACCGCCCCTATAGGATGTCCTAGACAATTACTACTTACGGGAGTCGAAAGCCTCATCTTTCTCCCATGGAGCAGCTGGTGGTGTCTCTGAACTGCTCACGTTGTGGTTCGTAGCCCACTCGTCTCCTCTTTGCCACCAGGGCTCCTCGGTTTCTTGATC
>NW_022110173.1:3291352-3306794 GCF_000313985.2 Echinops telfairi
GATGGACAGCAGAGAAGTGGGCAGGGGGAGACGTCCGACAGTGTAACATATGACAAAATAGTAATTTTTGAATTATGAAGGGTTCATGAGGGAGGAGGGAGAGGGGATGGAGGGGGAAGATGAGGGGCTGATATTAAGGGCTCAAGTAGAAGGAAAATGTTTTGAGAATGATGATGGCAACAAATGTACAAATGTGTTTGACACAATGGATGTATGTATGGCTTGTGATCAGAATTGTACGAGCCCCAATAAAATGATTTAAAAAAAAGAAAGAAAATAATAAAAGCTAGAACAAATTTAAAAGATACAGCTACATTTCTCTCCTGTAGCAGAACTGGTGGATTGGAAACTTTCGAAGATGCAGCTGCGTGCTTCATTACTGCAGGGCTCACTGTGGACCAGCACAGTTACCAGTTCATGGTGAGATCAGAGCTTGAGGCAGACTGTAGGTTAACTATGTTTATAGACACACTGCTGAGTTTGGCTGACTTTGTGTGTGTGTGTATGTATTTTGGAGTTTGTATTTGGAAATAATTTTAGATTTATAAAAAAGCTGGAAAATAGTACAAAAGAGTTTCTATAGACCCTGTACTCTAATGGTAACATCTTGCATAAGATGAGATTCCAGAGTTTTGCCATTGTCACCACTTTCCCTACTTCTGCCCTATTTCTGACCCAGGATCCTATCCGGAATCCCGCGATGCGGTTACTCCTTGTGCCTGCGTAGTCTCCTTTTAGCTGCGATACTCCTCTGCCCTTCCTTGTGGGCCACGGCTTGGAGCCTTTTGGAAATGACAAGGCGAGAGCTCCAGAGAGTTCATGGGAAACGGGATGAAAGCATCATGGAATTTTCCCGGGGACATTTTGAAGCCCCCTCCGATTATCGAATGTCCCTTGATTTGTGCTTGTCTGACGGGCTCTCATGATGACGTTAAGGTGATTATGCATTTTCGCACACTGAGGACTCACGTCGCTTCTGAGCACCAGAGTGGCATGCCCTCCTCAGGCCATCATCTTGGGTACGTTCCCGACGTCAGTCTGCCTGCTGCCTAGCGCTGGCAACCCTCATCACGGGTGAAGGTGGTGCCTGCCGGGTTCTTCGCTGGGAAGCTGTTATTTCCCCCTGTCCAGTGAATAAACATTTTGGGGGGTAATATTTTCCGACTAGGCAAATATCCGCTTCTTCCCAAACCTGGCTTCCATTGGAAGGGTGTTTGCTTGCCACTTATGCCCGGCCCGTTGCCTGGGATGGTTTCCCTGTTCTTTCCCTGTCACATTTATTAATTGGAAGTCTGTTAGGAAGAGCTGTTCCTCCCTCCCCCTCCCATTACTTATTTATTTATTCAATTATTAATTCATGTCGAGATAATGGATATTTATTTTGTCCTGCGGTTTATAATCCAATATTACTGTTATTTATTCTGTTGCTCAAATTGTTCCAGCTATTGCCATGGGGAGCTCTTTGGGTTTGGCTCCCGTGCCCTTCAAACATGGCCCCAGCTTGTCGTGAGCGCCGTCTTACTTCCTGACAACATAAAATGTTCCAGGAGCCTCTTGTATTTTCCTGCCTCTGCTCTGGAATTAGCCTCTTCCTCAAGGAACTCTTTCATTGGAGGTGCTATTTCATAAACAAGATCATTTCATGGTATTTGATAATATTAGATGTAATCATTGTTACCAACCTGAGTTTTTGGATATCGGTTGGACATTGAATAGAGAACATTCGATGCCTTCGAATTGAGGTGCTGGAGGAGAACATTGAGAGTGACGTGGACTGCTAACAGGGCAGGGCCGTCTCTCTTGGAAGAAATACGGCCAGAGTGCTCTGTCGAGGCAAGGGTGGCGAGACGTCATCTCACGTACTTGGACATGTTGTCAGGGGAGACCAGTCCAGGGGGGGCAGCCAGGGAGAAGAAGGCCCTCCGGGAGACGGATTGACACCGTGGCTGCAGCAATTGGCTCACGCATGGGAAGAATTGTGAGGCTGGTGCGGGACTGGGCAGTGTTTTGTCCTGTGGTGCAAAAGGTCACTATGGGTCAGCGCTGACTCGATGGCACCTAACCATAATGACAACGTCCTGACTGATTGGCGTTTTGGTACACGCTCCTTGTCTTGCCATGCACAGTAATAGTATATGGCCCTCCCTTTTTGACGTGCACTTACGTACATGGGATCCATCAGGGGGCTTCTTCTAATTCCACTGAATTAATACCATGAGGCCGTGTGCTTCGTTCATTCATGAATGGCGCACACACTAGGGGTGAGGCAGTGTGGTAGGGCTGGGATTATATCAGTGAACAAAACTTTGGCCCCGAGATGCTTATACTAAGAGTATCTTTTTATAATTAGGGAACAGTATACCTTTTCTTGGTCCCTGTATATGATGGAGACCTAGCTTTCTAAACCTTTTAAGTTCGGTCTAGGGGATTTAAAATGTTTATTTCCAATTCAGAAGTTATTAAGATGTAAAGAGAGGATTCCCTAGCACCCTATCCTTTTGGCGCTGAGAGAAACCTCTGCCCCCGACTTTATTCGGACAAAGAGGTTGTGGTTGACTTTTTCCAGCTTCGTGCAAAGACCCCTGGAGCCTCGCTGCTCAGTGGAGCCAACCTGTGAAAGAGGCTGCTGGCAGGCAGAGACGCGTGCTCCCTGTAACAGTTGAGCTGCATGTCAGTGCTCCACTCTGCCGGGGGTGCGGGAGGGTGCGGGGAGGAGCCCTCCTCTTTAAGCCTCTACCAGAAACGTCAGCAGAGGTGGGGTTTTCAAAGGTCTGTTGCTTGACGCGCATCGGCTCCATCTGTGTATCAAGTTGGATCTGGGTTCAGCTGGCAGGAACTGAATGGTGATGTCACTTTTAGGTCCCTGGGACATTTGTTATCTGCCTTATCACTCCTTCTTTCCATCTGATTTCTTGGACTGTTTATGAGCATTTCCTTTGGCTTACTGAGTGTAAATGGACTAAGCATCTCTTTAATAGCCCAGAAAAGTGTCTCTTGGCAAGGAGTCATCTGCTGCTTGGACAAGGCAGCCCTGTCAAACAAGGCGGTTGTCTGGAAGCATCTGTTGGTCTTGCTTCTTGTTGGAAAAGATGGGATTGCTGAAAACTCATGCTCAGACGGATTCTCTCTCCCTACCATCCTTTTCTGGGTCTCCAGTACATGGTCCGTATTTTGTGTCACAGGACAAGTGTGTGTTCTCAACAGGCAAGGCGCACACACAATAGCTGCTTTGTTGGGAGGAAAGGAACAGCCAAGCAGCAGCCAAGTTGGTTGCCAAGTAGCCTACAGTCATAAAGGTAAGGACAGTATTTGCCTTGAAAGGTAATCGTGTAGGGTCCAGGCGTCTGAGAATCCCAGTTCCAGGTGTGCTAAAGATGTTGCCAAAGGTGGACAGCTGGGCACACATGTGGCGTCACGTTTCTGATGTCACCGAGGCCTCTGGTCTTGAGTCTGTGATGAGTGGGAGCGGGCTCGGCGTGATCTGCAGTGCTCCCCGCAGCATTTTCCTGTGTGTGTTCGTGAGAGAAAAGCCTTGTGGGCTCCCTTCTGCTTGCGATGCAGTGCCCTGCCCTTGAGAATTTTTAATTCGCTGACCTAGATAGCTTGACTGTTTCAATGAATAGTAGCAGGGAGTGTGGATTGGCAGTGGGTGGCGGGCAGAAAGGGGAAGCTCTCTGGCCGGGAGCTTTCAGGCAGAACAAGAGAGGTGAGGAGTATCCGGGTGGAGACCATCATCCTCTCCTCCACGGCGGCTCTGACCCTCCTTGCATGGCTGGGATCCTTGCAAGGCAGCCTTCTTGATTCTCTGCCTGCTGCTGCCTGTAGCTTTTGTGGGGTGGTTCCAGGCAGGGGCAGTCTCTCCAGGGGGCGGGGCCGGGGCTAGGGCAGTGTTCTTCCTGAATTTCACCGATAGTCATGCTTCCGTGTTCCCAGTCTCCATCTGATTCTTTGAGGGCAAGTGGCTTTCCCACCTGTCCAGCCAGGCCCCAAGGGGCAGTGTGGGGATAAGCTGCTAGTCATGGTCCGGAGTAGCCACTCTTTGTTTTCCTGTTTCCCATCTTTTCCTGACCACACAGAATTCTTATTCCACAGAGATTCTTAATTAACTTAGTTGTTCTACACTGACAAGCAAGCATCTGGCACTACCAGTCAGGAAAGCCATTCAGCGTGGATCCAGCGTGGATTCTCTCCCCTTCGCACCCAGCTCAGCAGCTGGGCACTGCACCAACCCTGGCATTGCAGCAGGAGGGTGCCAGAGGCTGGAGCAACTCAGGGCTAATTGTTTCACCCAGAAAATCATGGGTTAGATATTTTTAAATTGCTGGATCATTCTGTAGTTTTGTTGTTGTTTTGTTTTGTTAGGCTAATCTAGACTGGAGAGGCCGTCTCACCCACATGGTACCTATGCAGTGCTCCTTGACCTCCACCATCTCAGGGTGATGGGACCTATTTAGCCCGTGACTGGGTGAAGGGAGGGAGCCCTGGTGGCACTGTTCGGTAAGCACTGGGTTACGCACCACAATGCCAGGGCTTTAAACCCACAAGCCAGTCCTCTGGAGAAAGACAAGACTATTTGCTCCTTTAAAGATTTAGAGCCTCAGAACCCCTATAGAGTGATCACTGTGAGTTGTCCTCAATTGGTGACAGTGGGTTTGGGGGTTTGGAGTGAAGTGTAGCACTGTGGATTATATTCACATGACCCCTTGGGACTAGAGTGCAGAGCAGGGCCGAGTCAGGTGGGCAGTGACGAGGGCGTAAACCGATGGATGACTACATAGAACTTGGCGTTGTCGATGGATAGAGGCAGTGGGAACTACTCTGGGTTACATTTTTTCATGTCCAGCCCACGTTCATCCTACCATCTTTCAGCTTTGTGTCTGTAGTGCTTACTCTGCGAATCAGACTTCAGTCATTCTGTGCATCTACGCATCTGATGCTCACAGGAGCAGATAAGGAAGGTACTATTAGAATGCTCTGGTGTATAAGTGAGAATACCAAAGCATCCAGAGGTCAATAAATTTGCCTGTGAGCATTTGCTACTAGAACTAGGGTGGAAGCCTGGGCAAGTGTGTCATCAGAGGCCACTCTGCTGTACCAAAGACGTTGTGCCCATATCCGTGGTTGCCCTTTCCCTGGACCTCAGGAGGTTTTCCGGGAAGGAGGATTTAGAGTGCCTCTCAGAACAGTGCTCCTGTGGCTGGACTGTGCATAGGCATCATCTGGGGATCGTGGCTACATGTAGATTCTGACTGAGATGTGAAGCCTGTGCATCTCATTCTGGAGAAGCCCCTCGTCTGGCGGATGGGTGGTCCACAGACGAGGGAGCAACACCTAAGTGGACTTCCAGATCTTTGGTCTTTGCCTTGTTCGAAACATCATGCATGTAAGTAGAGGGTTCCCTGCAGCAGGAGAATAACACCAATAAGAATGGCATGAGTAATCTATTGGCAAGGGAAATGGCTTTCATGTCAGAGCAATTTATTTTTGTTTAAAAACTGATTTCCCCACAATGACTTTACTAGAGAATAGAAAGGTTATATTCCCTGCCTTCTGCCCCCTCCCCCCCACTTATTTCCATCTCTTAGGCAAGGTACTTCTTTTTTTAATTTGGCACAGATAGACGACTTTCAGTCCTAATTATTTTCTGAGTTACCATGACATACAGTTCTTCTAACCACACCCCAGTGATGTGCCAGGGGCCAGACACAATGCTAGATTCCATCACAAAAGTAGAATCGCCATGGTAACAACATCCTCGGATTCTCCAGTGGACTCAGCGACTCGGAACAGAGCTGTTGGTTGAACTGAACCAAGTGGTTCTCCTGAGAAATAGCGGGAAGTGGTGCCCCACCCACGCCACGTGGCTGCATCCTTACCTGGAGAGCAGGGGGCTTCTGTTTGCTCTGAAGACTACAGACATTTCGAGCATCGCTTCTTGGTAGCCTGCCTTGAGCCTCCACACCGTTGCAATACCATGAGAGTCCTGCAGAGCCTTGGGATACTTCTGTTCTTCTGGTTTGAGTTTTGGTGGATAACCACATCGGAGTCTTGTTGCGTTTATGTGTCAATTTTTTGGTTTATCTGCTTATTGGTGGTGTGGGGCATTTGGCAAATCCAGTCGTGAATAGGTCCGGGGAGGACCAGACACCACCACCACCAGATTTTGGGAAATCTTCATTTTAAAATGTGGGACCACTGAAAGGGTATCTTGCGCTTTCGAGATTTTTAATTTTTTTTATGTTAAAGCAGAAAACTAGCTTCTATCACTTGGAACAATGCCCTCCCTTCTTCTCTCCTCTTTCTGCCTCTCTCTCTGGCCACCGCCCCTCTGGGAAAGGCAGCTAGCGTGGACTCACTTTGCCCATCCCATTGGGATAGCATCATTGGAGAAGCGCCCCGTGAAGACCCCTGAGATTCACCTCCTATTTGGTGGAGCCGAGGAAGCGAGTAACCAGACTGACCCAATAGAGCGGAAATGCTGCTTGGTGTTCTCGTTTGAGAGAGAGGAGGAATGAACTAAGCGACCTTAGCTTGGCCACATGACTTCTTGACATGGGCTCCTTTCAGACATAGACTTACTCCAGGGGCTTGTCCTGAGTCTCTCAAGAAGATCCTGGACTTTCAGTTCCTAGCGGTCCACGGTGGACCCGTTCGAGTCGTTACCACCTGGACTCTTCTCTGCCTTCTGTGGAGCCTCTCTTCGGTGATGCTCCTTCAGGAAGACTGGAGGGAGGACTGCGTGTGGTTGATGATTCTGACTGCATGACGTTTACTCTAGATTTTTATACCCAAGCTTGAAGATGCCAACGGTAGCTTACAGCGCTGAGTGGACTGCCAAGCAACACTTCAGGAAAGCTTCCACTGTAGCGCATCAATTGGCCAAACTTTTGTCAGTCTCCGTTAAGACCTACACGGTTTCCCTCTGTACTCCCAAACTCCCCTCTTACAGACCTAGCCCTCAACATTTAAAGCCGATTAAAAGTAACAAGTGATTGATTTTAATATTAAAAACTTTAAAAATTACGAAACCAGTTTAGATTGCCGCTTTTATCGACATCTTTCTTTTATGTTGGTCTATTTCAAAGGCAGACGATGCTGCTGGTTCCAGAGCTTTAGTGTTTTAGTTTCATGATCAAAGCAGTGTCGTGTTTGGAATGCTGCCTCCTCCGCAGGAAACAGTGGAGAGAGTAAGTATGATGCCACACAGGAGCCCAAACTGTTCTCTGTGGGGAAGTTGCTAGGCGACTAGTTGACCTTGGCACAAGCTTCCCTCGTTGTTTTCAGGTGCCACTGAGCTTGTTTCAACTCATCGGGACCCCTGTGCACAACAGAGCAAGATACCACCCGGTCCGGCGCCACCCTCACACTTGTGTTTATGGTCGAGCCCATTGCTGTGGCCGCGGTGTCAATCCGTCTCGTTCAGGGCCTTCCCCTTTGTGGTTGCCCCCCCCCCCCCCAGCCCCTCCAAGCACGGCATCCTTCTGCTGACAACATGTCCAAAGTAGCTGAGACAAAGTCTCGCCATCCTTGCCTCCAAGGATCTTCCTGTAGAAACCATGACATCATGGTGTTGGGCCAAATGTAGGCCCAGCTCTGTTCATTGGCTGCATTTAGGAAATCTCTGGGCCCTGACCCCAGACGATGTGTGGCCTCATCCTCACCGTGAATGTCAGTTTGGAGCTACAGAGCCCCATGTGGTCCCATCGTCTGTGATTCGGCTGTCGTGAAGGTCAAAGAGGTGGAAATTTAGGAGCTGGGATGGCGATTCTCCCAAACTCCTGTCGACTCCTACAGAAAAATGGAGCGAGTCCGTCTCTGATCTGGGGGAGTCAGAATCGGGGGGCATTTCTGGGAGGTCCTTGAGTGAGGAGCAGGCTTTGGAATTGACCCTGCAAGTGGGAGCAGGAATCCTCTGTACAGGGCAGGAACCTAACTGCTTGGTCCTCTGAATAGAAGGCCACACATGCTTTTGACAAGGTGTTATGCATCATGGTCTTCCTTGAGAAGCAGCATCCGAGGGCTGTCTGTGCGGGACCGGAGAGGAAGAAGTGCGATGAGGAAGGACAGCTCCCTGGCTGCGGGGAGATAGGAATGAGAACGGTCCAGAGAGATTTGAGCATCGATCTGGATTCTGGAAGTCAATATTTTTGTTTGTTTGTTTGTTTGTTTGTTTGTTTGTTTTTGAGCTAAGCTCTCCAATGGATTAAATGCCTTTGACCAAATTGCTTCGCCATGCTAACCCTTAGTTTCTTAATCTGTAAAGTGGGAATAATGTTTATTTAGAAAGTTAAAGAGGATTGATTGAAATAACGTATGGGATTCCATTTCATGTATATTTTGAAGCCCCCTCACTTAGATGAATTATTTAATTAGCCTAGTACCTGTCATTTAATAAACCTTTGGAATTATAGAAGTGGCTATTCCTACTTCTGGTACTTTTACAATTTCCTAAACAGGAAAGTATAATTTGGGCAGTGATGAAGGGGAGAGTCAAGATTGAGGCAGTAGAGTTTGTATAGAGACGGCAGTGGAACTGGTTTGGGTGAGTATTGCCTGTAGCCACCAGGGCCTCCTGGACACTGTGACAGTTCATTAGTCATCCATTCATCTGCATGACAATGAGTGTGGGGACTGCACTAGCTCTCCCTGCTAGTGCCTTGAGGCTTTCCTTACACACACACACACACACACACCCCACACCAAATGTATTTCATCCTGCGTGGGCGCTTTGTGGAAGCCACAGCTGGGCCACTACTGGAGAAAATGGGCTTGGAAAATAGAATCAGGATGAGTTACTGTGAAGCCTGCAGCGGGGTCAGCTGTAACAGACCTCACAGCCATGTGGCCAGTCCCTGATGTCACCAAGGCCATTCGTTCCCAGGGCTCCACCCCCGCCCCCACGGTCAGAGGATGGAGGCTCCATTTTTAGCTGGTAAATGATTTTCTTCTGACAGTCTGTTTCAGTTCCTTTGCCTATTTCTGAGGGTCCTTCTCTCCCACCAGCCCCCTGCTCTGCCCCTCTACACACCCTGCTTTATTTCCAAATCTATCCATGTCACCAGGGCACATTTTCAGAAAACCAGCATCAGTAGTGGCTTTTGCCTGGTGGCTTCCACAGGGGCTGTGTGCCCGGGTACCACTCACCGAGGCTCAGCAGTTGTGACCCATCTGTTCCTCAGGCTGGAGCTACCCAAGTATCTGCAGGGGGTGGCGAAGGCTGGGTGCCCGCACAAGGGGTAGGGAGGGCCTGGCCCCTGTTAAGAGCAGTGCGGCAGAGACACCCAGAGGGACACTTCAGGTAAAGGGTCCTTCTGACCCTCCAACGGTGGGGGAAGGAAAAAAAATGGAAAATGGCAATACCACTTAAATGTTTTAAAAAGCCATCAGTGTAGAATTAAACAAATTTCAATCAAACTAATTTTATTACTCATTGGAATTGTATCAGTCAACAACAAGTGCTAAATTACTGGATCCATTAGAAAATATTGTTGTCGGCGAAGAGTCAATGCTAATTGAATCATTAGGGAATTGTGATATGAAGCATCAATAGCTCGGGCTGCTAACTCTTTGCTCTGCTGGATCTGGGGCCTTCAAAGAAGCAGCAAAACTGCCATTGTGTCCTCCATCTATAGACACCCAGGGTTGTCCCTGGGCCACTGGGTTTCTAAGGAGCCCTGAGGGTTGTAGGCTTGGCTGCTAACCGAAAGGTGAGCAGTTTGAAACTCATCAGCAGTTGTAAGAGCAACCGGACTCCATGCTCATGTAAAGATGGCAGCTTAGAGAACGCTGAGGCAGATCTGCTCTGTCCTACAAGGGGTACTGTGAGTTTGGAACAGACTCCTCTGGCTCACAAGAACAGCAGTGACTTGGCCAAGGTGGGTGATGATGGTGGAAACTTCCCCCTATTTGGAAAAAAAAAAGACATAACACAGTCTTCTTTGAAGTCGGCGCAATGCAATGAACCATCCTGACAAGCAGTGGGGTTACAGAAGACGGGGCTGCATGCTAGAACCCTTCCAGCGGGATCCCCGATGTGGAATCCCTGCTTTTGCCCTTTTTCTTGCCCTGATTCTGCTAGTACAGAACATACACACACACACACACACACACACACACACACACACACACACATCCACCAGTAACACTCAGGGTATCTATCTTTGCCACTGGCTCCTGTTCTGACATTTCCCCTCCCATCTATTACTCCTTGTGCTAATTCCTCATTGGATTCTAAGGCGAAGTGATAACTAATCTCATCCTACCATATTTGGTGGCCTTCGCCAATGTAGAAGCCCTCCCAAGGCCTAGGTTCACATCTCCACTGGAGTTTGCTGGGGAATCATTAACCTGAATGGAGTAGTCATCCAAGGGATTTCTTCAACAATGCCCCCGAAACACACTCCGACACACTCCGCTGTGGCCTCTTGAACACTGAGGTGATGGGTGCTGAGGTGGGAATAGAAAAGGCATTTCTTTGAAGGAAACCATCCCAAGCTATTGTTGCTTCATATCCGAATGCCCTAATAATTCTTTGAGGCAAAGCAGCTCTACTTCTGACTCAGAAGTGGTGCAAGAAGCCCAATCCCTCCTGAGTGTCGGATCAAGGTGAAAAGGACTGAATGGACGGTGTCCACTGCGCATTGGATGCCGGACTCATGGTCTGCTCTCAGTATGGTTGATCCCTCAAAGAAATTGTCCAAGGCAAATGTCACTTTCCTATTGCTTACATAGGAAACAATCAAGAAACATTGCCCAAGGTCACACAGGACAGCTAGAGTTCCAATCGAAGGTGTTGCCGGTCCGGAACTTTCCATTGTACCATGTCGTTTTCTGGCCTCTTCCCTCGCTCATCATCGCTCTCCTCTAACACACACACACACACACACACACACACACACATCTGACTTCTCTTACTGGGTCTCGCTGTCTTCTCTGTTCCTGTGGCAATTGCTTCCCTGCTCACTCATCAGCAGGACCTCCCCCCTTGACTGTTGCCTCTCTTTACAAGTGCTTATTAAATACAAATAGCACATGCCCCTATTAAAAATACAATTACTACAGATAGCTATAAAATGAAAAAGAAATCGCCTCCTCCTTCCTGTCCTGGCCCTCTCACCCCACTGGTCTCCCAGCTTCTCTGTCCTCCTCGGCACCCATCTAAAATGTTCACCACCTGGCGTTTGCCACCCCTCCCCACTCACTTTATTGTGGGCCAGCCCAGTGCCGGGTGAGTCGTAAACACTGAGTGAGCTAACTTGTGATACCTTCATCTGTTTGGCTCCCTCGGCCCCTCTCTCTTCCTCTCCTCCAGCGTGTAGCTCCGGCAGAAGCTGGCCCTTCTCCACCTGAGTGCTGGAGGCTGGGAGCAAGACTGGCAGAAAGTGTTGGGGTGTGACAGAGTCGTGGCGGGCATTGTTAGCAGATAGGCATGGGGTAGAATGGCTACAAGCAGTTACTCTCGCTTTATTTCCCTTGTCCATCTTCAGTGGGAGAAAGCTTTTATTATGCTTCTTGAAACACTCAGTAAGGTGGCCCTATTTGCCCCAGTAATGATGGTTTTCTTTTCTTAACCAGTGGTACTGCGTAAATTGTCATGAGCATGTGTGCCAGGAGCAGGCCTGCATGTTTTCTATTGCTTTGAGACATACTAGCGAGTGGGCAAGTGCACGAAAGCACGTGTGTGGGGGCTGGGCTGGGCGGGGCGGGGGTGTCTTTGCGATCAATCACATGACATGAGAACCCTGGAAAAATAGGTCCAAAAGAATGACAGGGTCCACTGTGTATGCCCTAATTCTGAAGTTCATCCAATGGCTTAAGAAGATTAATGAGTGGGGTTTGGAGTTGCCGTGTGTGTTCCTGGGTTGAGTAGTGGCAGGGGAATCATCGTTAACCCTACCTCGTTACCATCACTTCTTCCTGTTCATCAGTCCTCGGAAAACCATCAACTCTGCATTTTTCAAACCTTCTTTGCTCAGAAGCACCAACCCAAGGCTCTTGGCTAATGGGAGACTCATGACCAGGCACCATTTATAGAAAGAAAGTGTCTCCCAACCTAGGAAAGTCATTGACAGGCTATGGAATCGGGGATTCTGGTCTCATCCCTGCTGCATTCTCCATTCACAGTGCTGAGCACAGAGTGGGTGCACAACAACATCTGTTGAACCAGCTAATAAAAGAGCTTGCAAGTTCTTCAACATCAGCACCTCCATTGGCTCGATTTCCCAGGAATTACCCACACCTGAGCGATTGCTGCTCCTCAGCTGACGTTATACAGGCAGCTCCCAAGGGGCTGGCGGAAAGCCCTTCCCCAGAGTGGTGAACCATCTCAGGCCCGTTCCTCTGGGGGCTCTGCCCGCCCCCAGCCCCTGCCCTGGGCTGGGATTCACGCTTCTGCTTCTGGACTTATCGTTAAGCACAAGGTTGTTTTAGCTACTGCTCTGGGGTCCCTGTGAGTTAGAATTGACCCCATGGCATGAGGGTTGGGTTTGGGTTTATTCATTGCATTGTGAAGGGGGCTCTGATGGCCCTGGGCTCTGCTCACTGCCTCCAGTACAGGAATGAATGGTGATGCACCGCTGCAGCCTTGATCTCCAGCCGAAGCACTTGGGGCCCAGAGCGTGCATTTTACACCTGGCAGAGGGTTTTCCGAAGGAGAGGTCCTTGGTGCAAGCGTACCTCATTCTTCAAAGATTAAACCCAAGCATGGCTGCCCTGACACTGCCTATTCAAAGCCTGGCCATTTTCCCCCTGGAACTGCCCCCCTCCCCAGCGGCCGCTCAGGACTCTCCTGTTAAATGCCTTGTGACCCCCATCCGTTAGGCAGCACACTTGCTCCTCTGGTTAGGAGTTGGTGGACGGATGCGACAAATCCTGGTGTGTTGTGGGGCTAGTGGAGTGTAAGGCCATAGGGACCTTCTAAGCTGCTTACTCCTCCGAGCAGAGTTATCCAGGTGCTCCTGTGTGTGTGAGGGTCTTGCTTAGCCTTGTAGACCCTGTTGGGTACCTGTCTCTACCACACACACAAGAATGCGCTGAGCACTATCAGTGAAGTGCTTGCGCTATAAATCTTGTTTAATGGTCGTAAACAGAGATCAGATTCATTTATGCAAAAGGAAACCTTTCACAATGGACTTAGGGGGAAGGACTTTACTTGGATCAGTAAAAGCAAACAGAGTAAGCTGTAAAGGCAGACGCATTAAGTCCAAGGCCTCTATCTTGTCTGAGGGGCGCCCTAGGTCACGCTCATGGATTGTCACCTTCACGCCACCGGGGGATGGCTGTTGCGCAGTGTATTTTTTTCAAGATGAACGTTGTCTTAAGAATGTGTTGAAAGAAGAGCAGAGATTGACTGTCCAGGAGACTCCTCGTGGGTGCCGGAGGGGCGGTGATGCCGCAGGGCGTGGAACCTTGCACACTTTAAGGAGGGTCCTGACGGGTGCTCCCAAGGTGCTCCCTTCTACCTCTTTTGGAGACAACAAAAGGGCACCAGAAGGGTTTGTGGTGAATCTGTTCCATCCTGGAGACGTCTGGAGCGCTTCCCATCTCAGCTCTCCTTAAAGAAGCCTTCATGTGCCCCTTGCGCACGGGCCGTTGTGCTCCCTGACGGAATGGCGAGGTGCAGAAAGGACCGTTCCACTGAGCCCCGGCAGGCACTAAGCCGTGTTTTAGAAGCCTCTGGTCAGGTGGGCATCATCCCATTCCTCAGAGGAGGTGACTGCCCGTAGCCTGTCTGAGCTTGGGCTTTCTCCGTCGTGCCTTATTAAGCCAGCAGTGATAGTATGTTTCCTTTTTATTATTTTTATTTTTAATGTGCCCATTATACCAAGTATGCGTACACAACCCTTTCTGTAATTGAGAAATACGAAAATCTATGAGAAGCTCCCTTTGGCAACAAAAGCTGACCTTTCCAAACCTACGATGGGGCAAAGTAGAGCTAGACTGACGTGAGACTGATGGGGATCTTCAGGGTCCACTGCAGAAACAGGATGGTTGGTTGGACAGTGCAGTCAGAGATGGTGGGCAGGTGAACTTGGGTGAAGTGGAGGGGTGGTGGGCCGCAAGAAGAACAGAAATCAAGGAGCAGGGGGAAGGGGGAAGATATTGGGAGCTTGATCTGAAATATACAACATACAGTTTTTAAAAAGTTTTTTAAAACTTTTGGATTTTAAAAACCAAAGTTTTTAAGTCAACAAATTACCTTTATGAAATCTGGAGAGTTGCACATTGGGAAACATAGTGGGCCCCAAGAGTTTCTGAGCAGGGACAGTGTGTCTCGATCCAGTTCTGTGCCCTGTGCGTACTCACTGGATGCGTGGACAGACCGGTGTGGAGCCTCGGTACCTTGACGGTCTCTGTGGTGCACCAGGAGTGAGCGGGTCGTAGATAGCAGGCACATTTCTAGAGGCTTCCTCGAGCACTTACCATGTGGGGGTGGAGGAAGGGCCAGGATCCAAAGAATGAAGCTAGCAGGTGCAGACAGTGACCATCCCAGATGGTGTGTGGGCTGCTGTTCGGGTCAAACATGTCCAGCGTCAGTGCTGCAGAGATCAAGACTGGGGTGCTCACAAGTGTGGGGCCGTAAGGAAGTAATAGACCCTGAGTGGGCAAGAAGAGAAATTAAGAGTGGAGGGCTCCTGAGTGTCAGGAGGACACTCAGGAGTCCAGGTGCAGAGACTGGAAGGAGCACAGGACCTCCAGGGGCCAGTGAGGGAGGGAGCCGCCCCAGCAGGAAGCACTGGAAACCGCCGGACAGAAAGTGACCAGTCTGGGGGTCTTCACTGCCCAGCACAGGATGTAGACCCATTTCTGTGCCCAGGAAGGCGAAGGCAGACTTCTGAGCAGAAAGTAACTTACAAATATGGGACTTTGCTGATGAACTAGAACTTAAACCCTAGACCTTCCTTTATCCCTCTGTGCCACAGTTCTACTCTTGAAACACGTTTGAATAACAACAGCGACCATTTCTAGGGCCTCTGGAAGAGCAACACATCAAAGTTCAAAAAAATTAATCTGTTGAACCTGCAGCAGCGCTGTGGCATGATCCCCTTTTCACAGATGCCGGAACCTAGGCACAGAGCGCATAGGAAACTTTGCCCCACGCCCCGTGACTGAGTGGTAAGTGCAGCATCTGGACCGGGAACCCAGCAGCCTCTGACTCCTAGCTGCCGTAGGCCCAGCGGAAGGCAGCCTTGTCTGGTCGTTTGCAGCCCCAGTGTCGATCCATCTCACTGAGGGCCGGCTGTTCTCTTTCACTGACGCTCTCCTTTTCCAAGCGTTGATCCCACCTGATAACAGGTCCCAAGTTCATGAGACAAAGTCCTGCCATGTCTTCCCTTCTAAGGAGAAATCTGGCTGTGCATCTTCAAGACACGAGGAAGAAGGAATGGCACATCATTTCTGAGAGTGTCGCTAGCTCCCTCCCTCCCTCCCTTCCTCCCTCCCT
>NW_022110173.1:3306938-3344719 GCF_000313985.2 Echinops telfairi
CCCTTCCTCCCTCCCTCTCTCCCTCCCTCCCACCCATTGAGTCAATTCCACCACGGAAGAACCTTATGAGCAGCATGGTTCCTCTCTCTAGGCTTTTAGCTGCTGTAGTCTGTGGCTGCTTTTCTCTCACTCCTCCTTCCATAAACCCTAGAAATGAAACTCTTTTGTTCTTCTCCTCAACACGACATCCTGGCATGGAGTAAGCCATTTGTTCGGCTGATTTCAGGGAGCACTCTGTCCTCCTGGAAGAGGTGATGGCAGTAGAAGGAGGTAGGGCTGTAGAGCAGGTGGTGAGGCGGCCCTGAAGTTTATGACTCAATCTGGTCCGAAATGTAATTTGATGTCTTCAAGAAGCCCACTTCCTGTGGCTGATAAATAGCTCAGGGCCAAATTCACGCAAAGAGGCGACAGCCTGCCTTTCCCAGCCCTCTCAGCCACTGCCCACACCACTGCTGTTTCTCCCCCCGGGTGCCACGTACTTCTCCTGGGCTAGGTGCCCTCCAGTAACTCCCTGGGAGGATTCAAATTCTTTTTTAAAAATTAAGAAAAGATAGGCCAACCCTCCCTTAAATCCTTAGGTTCCTGCAAATCTGTTCATCTTTTACTTCATTGAGTGTGCCTTTACCACTTTTCCACCAGTTAGCCCAGAAAGAAGCCTTTTTCAAAAAAATTTCCCTAAAAGTGTTAGAATGTCCAGGACCTCTCCCTTAATGGCGACCTCTTACAGACTTGCTTTCTCTGTATGACCGTTTGGAGCTGGGTGCTGTTCATTGATTAGTGTGGAAACTCTGTCCCCTAATTTATGACCGTGACCTCGTTTGAAAAGGCATATAAGATGGGCGCCTTTGCAATGGCCCCTGTGTGCGTCTGGTAGACTAGAGAAACAAATTCATAGACACTCATGTGTATAAGAAAAAGCTTTATAAACAAGAGCAGTTGAATATTGAGAAAACATCCCAGCCCAGTCCAGAACAAGTCCATAAGTCTGATATTACTCCGTCTGTCCAATACCAATCTATCAAGTCCTCTTCAGACTCACAAAACACATGCAATGACGCTGAATGCAGGACAATCACAGGCCAGTGGGTGGAAGGTCTTGTGGCTCCAGTGGTGGTGGAAGCGTCTCAGTGCTGGCGTGGGTCTCCATGTGGCTCCTACACGTCAGAGCTCTAGTGTAGCTCCATGTGTCTTGTCAACCGGAATGTCTTGCAGGGAGTGAGTATGTGTCCTCCCTCTAGCAAGCTATTTATGTATATCTTTATCGGCTCCAAATGAAGTCATCAAGCTGCCACCTGATTGACAGTCGACACCTGACCCCGTCACTCCTCATACTCCAATTGACAACAGATTATGTAACTACCACAGCCACAATTTCCCCCTTTGATTCCTTGTCCCCTTTGACTTGTTGGCACCCTAGTGTCTGCTTTTCCTGTAGGGTCACAGCTCTCTTGCCCTGGACTTCTTGCTTTCAGGTGGATTTGTATTAGCTACATTTTCAGCTGGCATAATGAGACCTGGCCTCTGGAATCCAATGCCGTGTGCTTTTCTGGGTTGGCATGAAGCAAGGCCAGTCTGTATTGTGACGGAGTGTCCCAGTTTAGCGTGGCAATGTGACTGCAGACTCTGTCTGCTTCGTGAGCGCGTCGTCCCCATGGCTGAGCTCCAGGCTTCCTAATGTTCCTGGTGCGCAGCCCAAATGGACATCCAGACTTCCTGGTTCTTCCTCATTTCCTTTGGGGCTGCGGATGGCAAGAGTTTGCAAAGGGACAAAAGGAAAACTTCCCAGAAACTTGGGACGTCATTAATCACTCTTTCTTTTGCCTTCTGAAGCCCTGATTCGTGCCAAACCTCCTTGTACTGCCTCTTGTCATTCTCTTTCGCCTCCATTTTATTCTCAGAATTCTTTGCTGCCCATTCTCATTTGTCCTCCAGGGAGGGACAGCGACTTGAGCCTGGGGAACAGAGCAAAACACGACAGGGGGACAGAGGTGGACAGATGGTTGAGAACCTTTGCAGACCAGCGAGAACCCTTCTTTCTTCTCGCATTCTCAAAAAACGCTAGTCCCTTCTCAGATTGTTACCTGCTCCATCATCATTGGTATCTCTGTCCACTCAAAAGAGTTTAAACTAAAAATTCTGTGTATGTGTGCTGTGCGTGTGTGTACATGAGAAAGAAGTCTGTGTGCGTGCTTGCTGATACACAGAGTAACGCTACAAAGACTCATGTAACCTAGGAAGGCTTAGCCCAGCTCCCACCTTCAAGCAAGGAGCATTTCTTCTATACTGTGTTTACACAGTCCATTCCTTTAAGTTCCACTTCCTGGCTGTTGGGCTCTTCTCTGCAAATAGCAGCAGAGAACCCTGGCTCAGTCTGCCCAAGTGCAGGCCCCCTCAGGAGAGGCGCAGACCAGTCCGGCATCTGAGTTGAAAGGCAGGGAATCCTCACGATGCCTTTCCCGGGAACATTTCTCTGCAGCTGGGCCAAGGAGACACGTCTTTCCATTTTGAAAGAGCTGAAATCCCATTCCCATTCTCCATTTCCCCAATTTCCAGTCGACAGCTTGACAATGAGGCGGCAGACCTGTGGTACCAGAGAAACCAGTAATGACACCAAGAACTAGGGCGCGGTGGCGCTGGAGGAGTGGTGGCTGCGATTGGCAAGGGGCCTGGAGTTTCTTCCTGGGGGTTAGGTGGGTGTGATTGACCCCGAGTAGGTGCATAGATGCCCGTGCACCCAAGGAGTCAGTGATGCAAGCCCTTGCGGAGAACAGCGCTTTCCCAAAGGAGTTAGGAGAGACATGAGCAGAAGAAGGGAGCAGATCCAGCTTCTGGGCCATGATACCTCACAGGGAAGAGCAAGGAAGGGCTGGTTTGGGAGCCAGATTGACTTAGGCTCAAGCATGGCTCTATTGCTTACCAACTCAGAGACCTGGATCAAGTTATTTCAGCACTCAGCCTCTGTTTCTTCACCTGCAACCCGCGGATCCTGGTCATAGCTTTTCTTAGGGCCGCTGTGAGAATTCAGTTGAGATTGTACATGGGAAGCACTAGACCAGGGCCTACCATTGAAGGTTTCCTCGGCCAAATTGGATATTGTTATGTCACGTTTGATTAGCACTCCAGTTTTATTTAGTGGTCATTATCTTGGGTTAGCAGTGTGCTGAAGAAGGACCCTCAGGGGCATCATGGGTGGCCCGTTGGCTTGATAACCCCAAGGTCAGTAGTTTGAACCACTAGCTGCTCCATGGGAGAACAATGAGGCTTTTTACTCCGGTAGACATGTCCAGTCCAGGAAACCCACAGGGGCAGTTCTACCCTATCCTATAAGATCTCTGTGAGTTGGAATCACTATGAGTTAGTTAAAGGTTTAGTTGGAAGCTTGAAAATGAGGTGGTAGACCAGTGGTACCACAGAAACCAGTAAATGACACCAAGAAGAAGCAGGAGATGGTGCTGGAGAAGTGACTGGTAAGAGTCTGGAGTCTTTCTTTCTGGGGGTTAGGCAGGTGTGATTGGCCCCGAGTAGTGCAGAGATGCGCATGTGCCTTTGGGGTTCTAGAACCATGCTTGAATCCCAGCTGTGTCCCTTATTAACGCTGTGATCTTACGAAGAGTGTATCTGTAAAATGAGTTTAAGGTGGTAGGTCCTTCATAGCATTGTGCTGAGTTAATGAATGTAAAGCATAGATTGATCAAGTGTGCCCCACAGGCCAAATCTGGTCTGCCACCTCTTTTTCTAAATAAAGTTTTATTGAAACACAACCACACTCATATTCATTTCAATATTGTCTGGCTGTTTTTCCACTATAATGGCAGAGATGAGTAATTATGATTCAGACCATCTGGCCTACAGTGAGATCACCAAGAGGCAAGGTAAATCCAGGCTTACTTGCACTTACTTACTGTGGTAGTTACATAATCTGTTGTCAAGTTGAGTATTAAGAGTGAAGGGGTGGAGTTAGTTAGCCTGTCAGGTTGCAGCTTGATGACCTCATTTGGAGGCACTAACGAGATAAATAGCTTGCTGGAGGTGGGACACATGCTCAGTCCCTGCAAGACATTTCAGTTGACAAGACACATGGAGCTGAAGGAGCCACATGGAGACCCCTTCCAGTGCTGAGATGCGTCCACTGCCACTGGATCCACAAGACTTTCCACCCACTGGCCTGCGATCTTCCTGCATTTGGCACCATTGTAAGTGTTCTGTGAGTCTAAAGAAGAATCTATGGACTAGTAGGGGTAATATCAGACTTAATGGACTTGATCTGGACTGGGCTAGGATGTTTTCTTAATATTCACTTGCTCTTGTTTATAAAGTTCTCTCTTATACACATAAGAGTGTCTCTATGTTGTTCCATGTGGGCTTTGTTGCTTCTGAGCTAGATGGCCGCTTGTTTACCTTCAAGCTTTTAAGACCCCAGATGCTATATCTTTTAGGAACTGAAAATACAGGGAATCCAGGGCAGGTGAGCCCTACAGGACTAGTGCTGTGAGTGGCAAAACAGGGAGGGTAAAGGGAGAATGGGTAGGAAAGAGGGAACCGATTACAAGGAACTGTGTGTGACCTCCTCCCTGGGGGACAGACAACCGAAAAGTGGGTGAAGGGAGACGTCGGACAGGGCAAGATATGACAAAATACCAATTTATAAACTATCAAGGGCTCATGAGGGAGGGGGGAGCGGGGAGGGAGGGGAAAAATGAGGACCTAAAGTCGGGGGTTTAAGTGGAGAGAAAATGTTTTGAGAATGATGTACAAATGCGCTTTACACAATTGATGTGTGTATGGATTGTGATAACAGTTGTATGAGCCCCTAATAAAATGTTTAAAAAAAAAAAAAGAAAATGTGCTGGGGAAAAAAAAAAAAAAGAGTGTCTCTATGAATTTGTTTCTCTAGTCTAGCCAGACTAATACACTTACTAATCCATACTAAGCAGTTCAAATGTCTTGAAGCACATATTTTTGGTGTGGTGAAACCCATGTGAAATTGTTCACTAAAGATTGGTAAGTAAGTACAAATAAGTCCTTGCTTACCTTGCTTGTTGGGTAATCTGCTCCTGGTCTGGCCCAATATACTAAATCATTTACTATCTGGCCCTGCATAAGAGAGATTGTTGACCTTTCACTGTAAAGGGTTTAAACAATGCCTTGTAAGGTAAATACCAGTTAAGTATTTGCTATTGTTGTCATCCCTTTCAGTCGGTTGCCTCATTAGCCCTTCTCTTTACCTGTCAGGTTCATAGACTTTATGCAAGTTATGATCGTTCACAATTTATAGGGAAGTGGTCTGGGATTCTGAGGAATCAAGTGACATCTGCCCAAGATGAGGCCAGGCCTCAGAGATAATAAGGACTCACTGTGCTGGTGGCTCCATTCAGTAGCATCTGCATGCTGTCTGTGTGGACTCCTCCTGGACATGGCCATGTCTTCCCATCTCTGTATCTTCTCCTCTCCCTGAGGCACCAACTGGTCTCAGTCATGGTCTGCTGAATTCATTAGGTCCCCCCACTCGGTCGGTCCCCAACACTCAGCTCTTAATGTGATGACATTCCGGACTCCTGGCTGCTTATTACCAGGGTGGAAATGCCCCTGGTCACATATGTAGCCCAGGACCCTGGAAAGCACAGGCTGAGACCCTCTCTCTACTCCTAGATTTTCAGGAAGGACCATGATTGTGATTAACATCTGGGTACCACATCCATGGCTTCTTGAGTGCTTATGAACCCATTCTCTCCCTGGATCCTCCCAGCAGTCACTCAAGGAGGACATGGTGGGTGATGGGATGCCCATTTGCTGAGGGAAACAGAAACTCAGAGAACCTGAAGGCCTTACAAAAGTTCATGTGTCAAATAAATGGCAGAGCCAGGGATGGAGTCCTGGTCTCCTGACTCCAATCCATTTGTTCTCCATCCTATCCCCAGCTAGCCCTCCTCTGACTTAACCATTGTGGTGATGCCAACACCTTAGTCCCCAGTACCCATTCCATTGCCCAGTGACCCCCACTGTCCAATAGTTTGACTGTTACTGACATTCTGTGTGCTCTCAGCAGAGATGAGATTTTGCCTAGAATAATCATTCTGTTTTGCTCATTTTTTAAGTCTTTGGCCTTGATGGTGTCTCCTACCCATCCAGTTCAATGTGTCTTCTAGCCTTATGGGCTTTCAGGGGAGGAGGTCATCCCACCCACCACATTGACTTCTGCCACATCTTGCCCTGAGAAGAGCTTTTAGTTGAGGCCAGAGGAAGGACGGTCTATTCTGAGGCAGTGGAATTCTGCTAAAGGATGGAGTCACGTCACTAAGGGTAGCCCCGAGTGTGATAGGGGGAGGGGGGATGGGTGCATGCTTGTCGGTGCTCCTTGATCATTGAAGTTCTATGGCATTAGTATTCAGGGAGTGGCCTCTTGAAAATTTCTGGGGCACGTGGGAGAAGTTGGAACACCTTTGCAATCCTTGTAGGGGCCTAGGGATGGAGGGCAAAGGAAGGTAGAGTTACTAGGGAAAAGGTCTGTTTCCGACATGCCTCCCAAGGCCTGCTCTTGGGTGCAGGAGTAGAGAGTGGCTGGCTAGGTTGAGCGAAACCTGGTTTTCTACTGCAGTGACAGGAGAGGAGTCCGCTGAGCACGTGGGAGCTCCCTGTTCTAGCCGAAAGAGGGTCCTGAAAAGGGAGAACTCTGCTTAGGGATGCCTAGTTCCTGTGAGATTGCATATCAGGGAGCCTGAGGTAGTTCATGGAGGCAACCAGGCAGCAGCCATGATGCCCTGATGCTTATCCGAGTGTGTGTTAGTCCGGGTGGACTAGAGAAACAAAATTCTTAGACACTCCTATGTGTATAAGAAAGAGCTTTATATCAAAGAGTAATTGTATATTAAGAAAACATCCCAGCCCAGTCCACATCTAGCCCACAGTCCAATATTCACCAAATATGTCTGATACTAGTCTGTAAATTCCTCTTCAGACTCACATAATACATGTAATGACACCACGTGCAGGAAGATCACAGGCCCAGTGGGTGGAAAGTCTTGTGGATCCACTGGCAGTGGAAGCATCTCAGCGCTGGCGTGGGTCTCCACATGCCTCCTCCAGCTCCAAGGCTCTGGCTGCCATCAGCATAGCTCCATGGGGCTTGTCAACAGCACCTCCAAATGAGGTCATCAAGTGGTGACCTGATTGACAGGCTAAGCTCCACCTCTTCACTCTTCATCGTCTCAAGTTGACACTGGATTATGTAACGACCACAGAGCGGGACCTTGACAGCCCCTGAGCTTGCCCATGACTAGCTTTCCTTTTAAACAGTCATTTCCGGGCAACCAGACTCCATCCCCAGGCCCCCATCGATGCACACACATAACTGCTGGCAGGTAGGGGAAAATGCTTCATAACGCAAACACCCTTTTGGTTATGTGTCTCTTTTGGACAGATAATCAGAAACAGCTGCCCTAATGTCCTCCAGAGAATGGAATCTTCCTTGCATCCACGGAGGAAAACATGTCGGAAGCCCTAACCAAATAAGGACTGGGGTGAGAGGCAGGGTTTAGCATGGACTCCTGGCACCCCCGCCGAATGACCCTAAATCACTTCCTTCCTCTGGCCTTGGATTTCTGCATCTATTAAAAGGGCTAACGAACCCTGCCACTCCAGACCATGAACATTTATTCTCATCTGCAACAGGCTCGGGTGAGCGGCCAGCCAAGACAAGCAGCTTGCGTCCTTGCACATGGTGGGTGGAGATTGTTTGACGAGTGAAGCGGTGTGGCCTGCTCTGCCAGCCATTAAAATGCTTATTGTTATTTGTGAAGTGTCCACTGTAGTGCAGGAAAAAAAAACAAAACTACACTAAACCCCCGCCTACCCCTAAATCCCATTGGCTTGGCTCCCACTGCCCTTAGAGTGAATGCTGTAACCCCAATTAATAATGCCCGCAGCCCCCCACCAGAGACATGTGCTTTCCTGAATGTATCATCTATTGCCTGGGACGCTCTGATGGCGCTTATTCCCAGTGCGTAAATATTCAGGCTGCCGAAAAAAGAAAGTCCAAAAATGGGCTTGTTTATACAGAGTGGCTTCTGTGATCTGGCCTCTTCAAATCATCAGCTCTGCGATGACACACAAACGTTTGGGTCTCCAGCATCGTCTGGAAGCAGAATGCCAGAGGGAAGAGGGCCGAGTGGGAGGCAGGAGGGGCAAAGAGAAGGAAAGAAAACCATACAGCTGAGAGTTGGGGCAGCAAGGAAGCAGGGTGGAAGGCTTCGGCCATGACTGGTAGCTTCTCTGAAGGTACCGTCTACTGTACAAGAGTGCTGAGCTTTGAAAGCCACGGTTGTCCCTGCAGGTGGTAGTGACTTGGATTGCCCCAGGGATCATTTACTTACTACTTGGAGCAAATGCCAGAGCCGATCAAGGGATCTCTACTTGGACGGCTGACTGAGATTGCAGACCTGTTGAGTTGGCCTTTCTTCTTTCTAGACTTCTGACCCATTTATTTCTTACAGGTCAAGACATGTTGAGCTTCTGGTGGACTGAGGCCTCCTGTGTCCTCCCAAAGAGCATGTCCCTTTGTTGGGCTTATGGGCCACTCCTTGCCTTCCCCACCCTCTCGTGCTCACATGGACATGTTGGTGCCTCCCCATGTGTTACCGTGGAGGGGGAGAAAGGAGACCTGGGTGGCTCAGTGTGTCACTCGTTGGGCTGTTAACTGCAAGGTCAGCTGTTTGAACACACCCGCCACTCCAAGGGAGAAAGGAGAGGCTTTCTTCTCCTGTGAAGATGTACAGCGTAGGTTCCCAGACTTATTTGGCCAGCCTCCTTTATTCAGAAAAAAAAAATCACTCAGCACATGGCCCCTGCCCATTAAGAACTTTTGCCCATAATCCAGGATAAAGCGTGAGTATCTTTAATTGTCATTGCCTTAGATCATTCCAATGCTCCCCGGGAGCGGGGTGGGGGCAGTATCGCCCACTTTGGGAACCACTGATTTACAGCCTCAGAAACCCACAGGGGCAGTACTGTTCTGTTCTATAGACTTACTGTGAGTCGAAATCCACTCATTGGCAATGGGTTAGGTTGGGTTTTTTGCCTCTAAAGGGAAAGAGCCTTGGTGGCACAATGGTTTTAACATTTGACTGCTAACCACGAGGTCACCAGTTCAAAGTCACCAACCATTCTGTGGAAGAAAGATGAGGCTGCCTGGTCTAATAAATATTTATACTCTTAGAAATCCTATAGACCCGTTCTACTCTGTCCTCTCGGTTGCTATGGGTTGGAATTGGCTTGAAGGTCAGAATTGGTTGCTTAAAGGGAAAAATATGGGAAGAAGACGTCCCGTTTCTGCCTGTCTCCCCACTCCCTGATCCCTAGTGGAGGATACGTGATTTACCTGATGGGTGAGTTTGGCTTAGTCCCTTCTGGGATCCTCTGTATAATCTGCTTTCTGCAGAGAGGAGTTCATCAAGTAACCGGGGCTGGCTCTGGCCCTGTGGGGACAGCCTACCATAGTTCCACTTCTTGGTTGGGTGGGTAGCTTTCATTCTGGGGTAGCGTATTAGGAAGGTCCTCATGGCCACATATCTGAGTCACATCCTCCAAACTAGAACTTCCTCATCATTGAGCTTTTAGTTCAGTGTTGGTCTCCTAGATCTTAACTGGCTTTGAACTTGTAAGGGTCAGCAAGAAAGCCATACAATATAAAGTGAATGAATTCACTGCCATCGAGGAGTTGACGAGGACTCACAGCGACCCTCCTGGGGCAGGGCAGTTTTTGAGCCTGTCACTCTGTTTCGGGACTCTGCTGTGTGTGCCCAAGGCTGTGCTCACCATGACGGCTCCTCTGGAAAAAGCACCCACGGTCCAGTGGCTCCCAGGCCGGTGGGGAGGAGAGGTCAGTGCAGAAGAGAACCTGCAAGGGACACAGAACCTGCCTGGCGAGTCTGCACGTTCTTGTGAACGTGCTCTGCATCGTCTTTATCTTCCGACCCTCTCCTCAGCTCGAGCAGTGCTTCCCCTTCTGCACAGCGCTTGATTTTCTGCTTTATTTGAGCTCTGGATGTGAACGTTGTCCGTGACCTTGAGCTTGTTTAATTGCCTCTGAGTGCAGGGGTAGGAGTTTGGCATTCTGAGACAACCCGCTAGAAAATGGTCTGAGTTCCCCGTTGCCCTGGATTCATCTGTATCATGTTTTTTGTACCCACTTTGTCTCCACTCTGCCGTACACAGAAGACAGGGAAACGGATATCGCTCACCTGTGTGTGTGGCCAGTTGTCCAGGTTCATGGCTTTTCTTCCCCCGCTGACACTGCCTTTTGACCAGGGAAGAGGGAAAATAAAATCTATGCAACTCTCCAGGTTGCTGTACGCTGTGGAATTGGGGCCGACTCATCAGAGCACCTGGGGAGGGGGGATGGTGGGGCTTGCAAAGTTCCTCTCCCCTCCTCAAGAGCAAGACCCCTCTTTACCTTGAACAGCAGTTGAGGAACGGGCTCCCTGTAAGAGCTTCGTCTCAAAGGTCTTTTCAAGGAGCGGGGATGGTGCTTCTTAGCTTAACTAATCTTTTCGGATGAGCATATGCCTCCTATGCAGGCCGGAGCTCAGCAGCCCTGGATTGTCAGCCCGACTGCTGGTGACATACATGTACTCTGGCTGAGGGAAAGCGGTGGCTTAGAGGCAGCGAGCTTTGGATGCTCTCCCTGGCTTCATAGCTGACCTGCTGTGTGACCTTGGGCAAGTCACATTTTCTCCCCATATGCCTTGCCTGCCATCTGCAAAACATAGAGAGAGACCTTGGCCGCCTTCTGGTTTTACCAAGATCGAGAGGCATCGCAGGGGGGAGCGAGATTACAGGAATGGAGCGCTCCCTTTTCTGCTGCTGAAACCAAGCCTGGTTATCAGTCTAGCTGCCTCCCCCAGGGGCAAGAAGCTCTAGAGATCTGTGCAGGCTGCCCACGCCAGGGATCATCCCAGGGTGTGGAGGGCAGGCTCTCCCTCCAGGGTCCCAGTTCACCTGCCGGTGACCTTGCCTGTTGGTGCCAGCAAAGAGGAAGGGATGTCTGAGTTGTCGGGAGCCGGAAGTGGGGCCAGATGGCCTCTGGCAGAACAAGAAAGGGAGGGTTGAAGGATGTTGGCCTCCTCAAGTAGCTCTCTGAGAAGATGGATCGGAGGCAGCTAGGAGGGGTGCTTCCCAGTCGGGTTGCCTTCCGAAAACCGGAGGAGCTCCCTTGCTCTGTTCCCTGACTCCTGGACAGATGGCAGCAGCTGAGTGTCCTCTCTGTCGCTAGCTCACCCCTTGGTGGGGAGCCGGGTGCTGGGCTCTGCAGATGTAAGCAGAACTGACTTTCCCCTGACCTCCCAGATGTTCTGGTCCAGCTCATGCTTGCCTGCCACTTGCACAAGAGCCATGAGTGGGAGGAAGAGAGGAGGAAAAGAAGGAATGTCATAGTGCAGAGTCCCAGAACGACTAGGTCAAACTAGCGTGGGGGACAGGGACTGGAGTGGGCGTGGGGGGAGCCAGCCCATGTGTTAGTCCAGGTTGACTAGAGAAACAAAATTCATAGATGCTTTTCGTATGTGTACAAGAAAGAGCTTTATATCAAAGGATAATTTTATATTAAGGAAACACCCTTGCCTAAGTCCATATGTTCGATATTAGCCCATTTGTCCGATATTAGTCCATAAATTCTACTTCAGACTCATGCAACACATGAAATGACGCCGAATGCAGGAAAATCTCAGGCCAATGGGTGGAAAGTCTTGTGGATCCAGTGGTGGTGGAAGCATCTCAGCACTGGCGTGGTTCTCCATGGGGCTCCCCAGTCCCAAGGCTCTGGCTGCGATCAGCCTAGCTCCATGTGGCTTGTCGACAGGAATGTCTTGCAGGGAGAGAGTGTCTCTGGCCTCCAGAGAGCTATTTATCTCATTAGCGCCTCCAAATGGGGTCATCAAGCTGCAGCCTGATTAACAGGCTAGACTCCACCCCTTCGCAAGTTGACAGGTGATTATGTAACTACCACAGCCCAGGAATCGATATTTTAAATACCCTTGCTAGCTCATTCTTGTGCACTGTACAGTCTGAGAACAACTGGTTATCTCTTCATCAAAGCAAGGAATGAAGAGTCACCTTGTTGAGAACAGTGATGTCTTTAAAAAGGAATTACACACACTTAGTATAGTTTCACCACATTGAGCCTACCATGTCCAGGGAGCCGTGGTGGTCTAATGGTTATGCACTGGACTGTGAGTGGAAAGCTGCTTTGAGGGAGAAAGACTGTGCTTTCTATTCCTGTGAACAGTTACAGTCTTGGAAACTCGCAGGGGCAGTTCTACCCTGTCCTCCAGGGTCGCTCTGAGTGGGTATCGACTCGATGCCAGTGAGTTTGGGGGTTGGTTTGGGGGTTGGGAGCCTAATATGCCCGGATCGCTGGTTCCTCTGCCTTGTTCTGATCTCATGGAAAGGCCCTGCTCCTTTCAAATGAACAGAAGTGTCGATCGAGTGTTTATTACCTGCCCAGCTTCACACCGTTCATAAGAGAAATGGAAACGCTATCATCGTGGCTCCCGAGGAGCTTACAGGATTTGGGGGTTGGCCAAACACACCTGTGGACCAGTCTGGGATGAGAAGACAGTGTAAGATTCAGACCTGAGGTGTTGAACAAGTGAAGCGAGCTGAGGGCCGGAATAGGAAGATGTTGATGGAGGGCAGCTATACAGCACCGTCCTTTCCAGCCCCTCTCCACCTCCATTCCCATGGTCAGAACTGCAACTGCCCGAAAGAACTTAGAAAAATATGTAGTCTAAGATCGTTCAGGAGATCGGGGTGGGGTGTATCTATAGTGATCTATAGCGCCCCGGTGTTTCTGACGCATCAGCAGGTGTAGGAGCTACAATCTTATCTTTTTAAGCAGTTAGTGTCCCCCGCCTCACACACATAGCTTAGTTTTCTCTTCTCTGGGCACAGTAATGTCATTATTTTAATCCGTGCCTGAATTACATTTGCAGCGCAGCCACGGAAGCCTGTGAGCATTGGGCTTATCACCACAGAAGTTTACTTATCACTTTTATAAGTCCAGTCAAGGGCTCGGCGTGACTCTGCCACTTCAACAAATGGTTTCCCAGGTTTCCCTGGGTGCTGACACCCAGCTCCCAGACAGACAGAGAAGAGTGAACACGGAACATCATAATGGCAGCTTTTATGGGCCAAGCCTGAACTTGGCGGCAGTCACTTCCACTGATCACTTAACATTTCACTGGTTGGAGCTCAGTCATGTGGTAACACCTGTCTACAAAGGAGCCTGGGAACTGTAGTCCGTGAGTACTCAAGGGGAAGGGTGCGGGGTATGGTGGACACCTAGTTCTTCCCCACCGCGTTCCCTGTCAGAATGTTCTCTCTCTATCATTCTTTAATCACTTCCATCAAGATCTCTTCCGGATTCGCCTCCAGGTCCCCGGGAGTGAGATTGCAAACTGGTTATAATTCTCTAATCTTAAGAATTTTTAAATTTTAGAACAACAAAGAAGGCCTTCACATTTTATATTCTTTACAGCTGTTCCCTACGTCGCCCCCATTTCTGCTTTTCCTCCACTCCACTCGGGCTTACTGTTAGACGGTGCTCTCTGAAGTGACGGGTGTTTAATTGTTTCCACCTACAAAACTGCTGTTTTCTTACCGTCTAAGCAAATACCACACACTTTTCTTCTTGATCTGCCTTCAGCAAATGCCCTCACAGGTGCAGTGGGCAGAGATTCTTTGAGCATCTAAGCAAAGAAAGAGAAGATAGAAACAGAGTTTATTTCCACCAGTCCCTGTTGTCTGATGTGTTTGGGCTCTGCCCTCTGCCACCATTAGAGTGAGCTAATCTCTCACCTCTTCCTCGAACTTTAACAATGATGTCTTACTTCCGGTCATTTCCCTAAAGCATTCACCTACATTATCTCATTCAATTGCTTCCAGGAATTGGTTTGTTTCCGCCTCTCGATTAATGGGATAAGGAGAATTTTATAATAATTTCCTACCTCAACTGCTAGGACGTGTCTGCTGGTGCTTTTTAAGGGTCAGAATAATCGTGCGGGGCTTCGGGTCCGTCAACTTGTATTTCAAAAAGAAATGTGATGGATTAACTAGGACAGTTGTCACTTTTGTCCCTGTTTTTAAGACGTGATATTAAAAAAGACTTAGGTTGGCTCATAAAATGATCTGTAATAAAATCAATCAGTGGAATTATCTCATAACAACAGTCTTGTGAAGATTTTATTACCTTCATCTTGCAAAGGTGGAATCTGCAGCACACGCACGCACGCGCGCACACACACACACACACACACACACACACGCATGCACAGGAGATGTTTCTGAGTCCATAAAATGACTCAGCGTGAGGGCAGGAGGTGGATTACAGGTTCAGGGCCAGCTCTTGTGCTCCTTCCACCATGCAACCCCGCCCTTTCCAGACCATCCACTGGACATGTAACCTCCTCCTCTCCATTTCACATCACTCCCACTTTAAAGGGTGTGCCAGTTACATACTCTCCTGTCACCTTGAGCAAAGAGGTGGAGTCTAGCCTGTCAATGAGGTCACAGCTTGATGGCCTCATTTGGAGGCATGACGGAGATAAATAGCTCACTGGAGGCCAGACCCAGTCTCTCTGCCTTCCCTTTCCTGCTGTTGAGATGCTCAGAGAGCTGGAGGAGACCCGTGGAGACTGTGCCAATGCTGAGACGCTTCCACTGCCACTGGATCCACAAGACCTTCTACCCAATGGCCTGTGATCTGCCTGCATTCAGCATCATTGCATGTGCCGTGTGAGTCTAAGGAGGAATTTATGGACTAGTATCAGACAGATGGGCTAATGTCAGCATTATGGACTTGATATGGACTAGGCTGAGATATTTTCTCACTATGCAATTACTCCTTGATATAAAGCTGTCTCTTACACACGAATGACTGTCCTTGGATTTGTTTCTGTAGTCAACCTGGATAACTGTCTTATATATTAGTATAGATGTGGTGTGCGAACATCATCTCTTTAAAAGTAAGGCACTGTATATTAATCTTTCTGATCACATTCTGGTTAGTTTTGTCTTATTATTGTTGTTGTTGTTTTAGAAGAGAGGGAGGAGTCAAAGACTTTTAAAAGTAGACTTGAAAGGTGGATGGAAATTGTGAACTCAATTTCACAATTGAGTATAAATTAACTTGAATACTCTTTCCAGTTCTTAAAAAAAAAAATCCATGGGGAAGATAGAATCATCTACTCAAGTGATTAGTATGCCTTTTCTTAACCAGAAGTACTGAACATGGGACTAGGAGGTAGGCAGTATTTTTCTTGTCCCCACCCCGCCTCTATCCTTCTCCCCGTCCTTTTTTCATCTGGAGGACAAGAGAAAAATCAAAGGTGCGGGGAGAGGTAGCTGGAAGCAGTGTTTCTCCAAATGTGGCCCTGGATCAGCAGTATCAGACGCACCTGGGAATTGATGAGAAAGGCCCGCCCTTTTCATCCAAGGTCTCCGAAGCTCTAGTGGCACCAAGGGTAAGCACTCGGCCGCTCAACTGAAAGGCTGGTTCTAACCCATCCCATGGCTCTGCGGGAGGAAGACCCAGCAAGCTGCTTCTGCAAAGATTCCAGCCAAGAACACGCTGAGTGCATCCCCTTTGCTACGTGCAGTCACTGTGAGTGAGAAAGCAGCCCAGTGGCTCCACAACACCAGCTCGCTTGATGTGATTTAGGGGAAGAGTTCTACCATGTCCCTGCCCGCCAAGTTGTCACTGACAGTGAGTCAGCTGATGCATCACCTGTTTCTTTCACTTCACAGTGTAGGGGGTAAAAAGCACCGGTCACAGTGTCTTGTAAGTTGAGCTCCTACATTCTTGGGTGGTCCTGTGGTCACACTCAGATAGCTTCCCTTTTCCTGCTGCCATCGGCCAGGTTGCCCAGAAGGGAGTGACCAGAAGAAAGCAGCAGGCCCAGAAGCCTTGGTCCAGCGATCCCAAAGCTTCCAAAGGAAAGCAGACATCCTGCTCCCCACTGAGATCACAAAGGCCCTGCAGTTCCGGCACAGGTCAGCCCTTGGTAGGCCCTCAGTAGGCTGACCCAACCTGGGAAGTAGAGAGGGAGGGGTCAGATGGCCCAGCTCTGCAAACACGAGCCTCTAGCTTCAGCTTGCGAAGGTGAGCAGCTCCTTCTGGGAGTCAGTGTAGGGTCACGGCTAACTGGGTGGACCTTGAACCCCCGGCTCAAGCTGTATGGACTAAGATGAGCCAGCGCCTCTCACAGCCTCAGCTTTCTCATTTGCAAAGTGGGGAGAACAGTCGCAGATGCCTTCCCGACGTGTTTTGAGAAGGAAGCAAGTCAGGGCGGCAGTTCCCAGCCTTTTTCGTCTCGGGAGCACTTGATAGACTCCAGCAATTATTGGTGATCCCGATGAGATCTTGTGTGTGTGGGCTATGTGTTTCTGAATATTTACTGTCCTCAGAATTCAAATTGAATTCATTTGAAACAGTAACAATCCCCCACTGCCTATTACCATAAAGAACATCTTTTGGTCAAAAATAGCTTTTCCTAGGCAAAAATGATTGAGTGAGTAGAGTGACATTGTTTTAAACTTTTGGAAATCGCTTCAACAGCTGGCTTCTTTGAAGACAGCTGGCTTCTGGCCTCTGCTCTGCTACTCAGTATGGTGTGGTGCCACACGCAGGTAGCCCCTGGGAAATGCTCTTGTACACTTGAGAGAGCAAGACAGTGAAACAGGCAAACTAGGACTTCAGACCATCACAACGTTTGACCTCACAGACACCTCTGTGGGGCCCTTCTCGGGATCCTAGGGACACACTTTGAGAACCGCCTGCTTCGCATGACATACGGTTAATGAGTGCAATGCCTTTTCCATGGTAAGCACCGAGTAGCCAATTGGTACAGCCACCGCCACTAGCTAAGAGCCATCGTGTTTGAGGGGAGGGGAGGGGAGCAAAGAGAACTAGGTAGCTTCCTGTACGTTCCCTGTACAATCCACACACCCAACAATGCCTCCGCTGCAATCGGCCCGCAGAGCCTGGAAATATCTGGGTGGTTTTCAGGCTGTGGCGCTAGGACATGTGCACATGTGCTAATATGGGAATGGAGTTCACTGCACGCCACCCGTGTGCCTTCCTAGGAACCACACACTTGCCTCTCCATCACCTTGTCTGTCTTCTCACTGGGCAAAGAGTCGTCATGATCACTTGGAGAATCAATGCCAGGGCCAAGCCTTCCACCTGCAAGTGCCCTGCTTAGTCAAGCAGGGAGAGACAGCAGAACCCTCCCCAGAGTTGCCAGCGAGCTGCTCAGGGGCACCGTGGAGAAACCGGACTGGCCCGTGGGATCCAGTAGCTGTTCAGAGTCACCCTGGAGATGCGGGCCAGAGCCCACGATGTGGTCCTGATAGTGTCCTCCCGTCAAGGGACTGCAGAGGAGGAGCTGGCACTCCCGGCCACCTTGCCCTTGGCCTTTCTTTGAGTTCATAAGCCCTAATGCGAGCAGTGAACGGAACGCTACAGCAAGCTGCTGTGTTGGCACGCCATTTGGAAACCCTTTCACTTAGCCATCTATTAAACACCTGGTGTGTCTGGCATCCCCAATCGGCTTTCTCCTGCCTCTCCTACCAAGGGACAAAATAAAGGCGCGCTGACCAGTCAGAGGGAGGGCTCAGTGTGGCACTTGCAGTAGCGCAGTTTGCATGTGGCCAGGACCGGGGTCTGTGGCATCAGCGCTGGGATGTATGCAGCCAGAGGTTGAGGATGAAGGCCGAGGAGCAGGGACCGGGAAACTCGACCTTCGCCCGTAGCCGTGCAGTCATATCCAGCAAGCCCCAAAGTGTATGTGCAGGCGGCAGAAGAGTGTCTGGTGACTTAGCCACGGCGTGTCCACTTCTTCCTCCTTCCAGTTGTTGCTGCATTTTGCCCTGGTGGCACCGGCGGCGCCGGGCTCCTCTTCTACGTAGGGATGACACCCAGAGAGGAGAGCAAGCTCAAGGCCAGCACGTTGGCTCCCACACATTCTGCGGTGGCACATTTTGACAGGAGCAGAGCCTCACCTTCTCTGTCGGGGTGTGAACTGAGGCCTTGTGGTGAGCAGCCTAACTCCCAGTCCACTCGGCCGTCAGATCTCTGTAGGGAGGGGCCAGGAGGGTGACAGCCCTCCAGGAAGTGGAATGGAAGCACTGTATATTGGGATGGCTCAGAGACTGGAGTCGCCGTTGATGGGGCTCCAATAAGGCTTTCCGAAGAGATCCCCGGCCCGGCTGCTCCTGACTAGTTCCCTTGTTCGGTTATTCTTGGCGCGGCCCTGCAGTGGCTGCTGTTGTTCAGGGAGCTGGGTTTGGCAGATCAGAAGGCCCCGATTAGGGGTGTAGTGCTTGACCAGACAAGGTTCATCAAGAGTGCCCTGTCTAACACTCTCTTCTTACACATGAGCGACTTGAGGTCCAGGGGGTGATGCGACTTGTCCCTGGTTAGATGCTCCATGACCTAGGGCAAGAGTTGGCTGTGTACTCATAGCCCTCCTGGCTTGCAGATGGCTGCGTGCTCCCAGACCCTCCCCCGTGCATGCTTTTTGTAGCCAGATAAAGATTTCGGGAATGATTGGCATCCCTGAGGTCACCCAGCCCCTTTGGCAATCCAGCTACCCCACTGGAGGAGAAGCCAGTACTTCCTCAAGAGATATCTTGCTGATAATTGATGCCGCCTCCATTGGATTTACTATTATTCCGTGTGTCTTCAATGGGGGCCTAGAGGTCTGTACAAAGGTGATATTCTCCATCTGCCAGAATCCATCTCCTGCCCCACCATCCCAGAGCTGTTTTCTCTGGATACATGAGTCCCCTTTGTTCCCCCCAATCCGTCTGTTCTTCCAATCGTCTGAGCTGCCCTTTTCTTGATTACTTCTTAAGCCTCTGGGTTTCTCCTTAAATGTCAGCTCCAGGACGCCTGCCTGATGACCTGAGGTCATTCCTACCCTCAAGTGACCTGGGGAATTAAGCAATCATTCCAGGGATTCCAGGACAATGTGCTGGAAGAGCAGCGTCTTGACCGGCCTGTTGGGAGGCCCTTGTCCCATCTGGATGTGGGCAGGGTGATGCTGACTTTCTAGAAGCACAGGCTTCAGTCGGGAACTTAATCACCACGCATATCCAGAGCTCCACACCCTCAGCATCACCAGCCAGGTTCCAAGGGTCCAGAACTGGAGCCAGCAAACGGGCATACGTTTCACCCAGTTTGTGGGGAAAAATCCCAAGTCCTAAGTGCTGGCACGGCTTGCTTCATGTCGATGACAGATGCCTGGTTATCTTTTCTGTGACACAGAGGATGGTTGTGTGCCGTGTTTTGGATGTACAATAAAACAGCAAACATCCACCTAATAAATACATGGCCAACATTGCCAAGCTAGGCACTAGGCTGGCCAAGCCATTTCGGGTGCTGTGAGCAGGGCCAGACTGGCAGCAGGAGCGCTCTTGCCTGATGGCCACCATTGTTTCCATCTGGCTGGGTAAGGGGCGTGGATAATTCTCTGCATTTGGGATGCCTGTATCTCATTCTTCTCCCACACCTTGTGTACAGGTCACCAACCCTTTTTCATACCTCTTTCATTCTGTGGTTGCTGAATGAACACACACACACACACACACCTTACTGACATCTCACCTGCAGATTGTACAGTGGCGTCTGGCTATCATCTGCTCTGTTGCAGAATCCAGAGCTTGAACCTATGTACAATCAGTCTGCACATGTGGAGGGAGACACCTAGATGCCAGCATACTCTGCCCTGCCCTTCCCGGGGCCCACCTGTGAAGTTGGCGTACCCCCCTAGGGCCTCCATCTCTTAGAGAAAGCAAGTGCTGAACCACCAATCTCTGGGGTCCCTTCTGGCATGGACAGTGTGCAGTTCTCTGAGGTCCCCGTTGTTTGGACTGTAATTTTCAAGGCTCCCGTGTTATTTATCTCAGTATCTCAGCTCCCCTCCACTGCACACTGCTATTCATGCCGTAATGGCATCAAAACACCCACACTGTGTCTCAACAATCAGATGAAATCAATGCCTCAACCTTGGGCTCTGTGGACAGAGCAGCAATTCTCTTCTGTATCCAAGAGCTTAGAAAACACAAGCTTTCAAGGAAGGTGAGGTGAGCCTGTGGGTCTCCATGTGGATGTCATTAGGCAAAAATGACATTCCCTGTCCCCCCCACCCCATCTCAAAACCCCCTGTATCCCCCTTAAGTCACCTCATCATTTCCTTTCCTCTCCCTCCAGAATGAGGCCTCTGAGTCTGTTGGCTTTGGAGAATGTGTTGGGAGGGCTAGCATTGGGATCACATGGCCTTGTTAGCCTGCACAGAGCTCCGACTTGGATGCACCACCAACTGGCTAGGTCCAGAAAGCAAATAAGCTGTGCATATTGATCAGGGGGGTGGGGGGTGCAGGGCATTTGGGTGTGCTCCAGCCTCTGATACTCGTTCTCATGTGCCTTTTCAGTGGCCCTCCTGTGCTCCGGGCCACCTGTCCCATAGAGTGCAGGCCCTTTAAGGATGACATGGCCGGTCCTGGAAGGATGTGGCATGCCCTGGCTCCCATTACAGACTCGGGAAGCTGCCGGGAACATTGCTTTTCCATGAGAGGCAGAAGCCCATGTGCCCTGATTCTGCAACTAGAACTGGCTATGCTGGGCAGAGGGAGTGGCCTTGGGCCTCAGTTTCATTGTAAAGAGAAGCGATAAAATAGGCCCTTTCACACTTCAAAGAATGTTGGAAGGACCTAATATAAGGGAAAAGCACCTGGGAAAGCTCGACAAGGAAGGAAGGAAGGAAGGAAAGAAGATCCCCCCAAATTTGCTACCCTGAGTCAAGTCTGGCTCACAGAGACCTTATAGGAGAGGGTAGAATACCTCTGTGGGTTTCCAAAACTGTAGCACTTTCAGAAGTAGAAAGCCTCATGTTTCTCCCAAGGAGTGGCTGGTGGTTTTGAACTGCTGACCTTGTGGTTAGCAGCCCAACTAGTAACCACTGTGCCACCAGGGGTCCTTGGGAAAGCTTCCAAACTCACTGCCATTGAGTCAATTCTGACTCACAGTGACCCTATAGGACAGAATAGAAGTGCCCCCTGTGAGTTTCCAAGATTGTAACTCTGTGGAGTAGAAAGCTCCATCTTTCTCCATCAGAGTGCTGGTAGTTTCGAACTGTTGACCTTGCAGTTAGCAGCCCAATGTGTAACTGCTACACTACCAGGGCTCTCATTAGGAAAGAGAGTCAAAATAGTTGTCATTTATGGAGGTCAGGAGACGCTGAGGCATGAGCAGGAGGTAGGCACGCCCGAGTTTGAATCTGGACTCGGGCTTTCAGGCTGTGCGACCTTGTGAAAATGACTTACCTGTTCAGAGCTTCTCTTCACTCACCTGAGGAAGAATAAGATTATATTACCTTGGAATGGATAATAAGAGCATCTATCATTTATCAATATTATCGTTTGCCAGGTTGCTCTTCATAGCAGACTGCACGGTCCCGTGCCCTGTGGATGGGGTTTTGTTTGTCTGGGTGACGTCTTCGTACGCGGCAGGAAGCTCTCTGAGAGCAGGCCTTCTGTTGGGTGCTGCCCACCATTGTGATCCCAGAGCCTGGCACAGTGCCTGCCTGGTCCACAGGAAGTGCTCCACAAGTGTGTACAAAGTAGGGAGGCTAAGTGTGTGACTCCAGCTCTCCCTTCTGGTCCCTACAATAACTTTACTGGGTGTACACTCTTATTATCGCTCACATTTTACCGGCTGCTGGCCACTCGATGTCCATTCAGGGTGCCTTACGGGGCCTAACCGAACTGCTCCGTGGAGTTTCCGAGGTTGTAAAGCTTTGCAGAAGCAGACTGCCTCCTCTTTGTCCTCTGCGTCACTGGTGGGTTTAAACCACCAAACTTAGTTAGCAGCCTGGTGCTTAAACTATGGTACCATCAGGGCCCCCATCCTCATTTTAAGTATAAAGAAAATTAGGCCAAGAGAGGAAAAATGATGGGCCCAAGGCAATACAGCTAGGAACTGGTGAGGCAAGGAATCAAACCCTACACTGCCTGAGTCCAGTGCTTCATCTTTTAATAGGTGTGTGGGCCAGGGACCAAGAAACTGCAGGGCTAAGTGAATGGGGGCCTTTAAACAATAGCCTTTCTCTTTACGTGCCAAGAATACATTTTCCCCGGAAACACACGTAGCAGATACCAATCAGCTAAATGGAAAATTAAAAACATATAGAACCCCACCAATTGGAGATTACCTCTGTTCATATTTGTGTTTATGTTCTTCTGGGGATTTTTGTTTTTGCGTTCTCTTTCTCTCTGTGTGTGTAATTTAACTACAAGAAAATAAATTCTATTGTATATATATGTTATTTTTTAAATCATGCTTTTAGCTAAAAATAAATCATCCGGCTACTTCTATATTAATAAATGTGATTTGCTGAACATAATTTTAACCACACCATTCCCTGTGCAAGGATCTACCATAATCTCTTTGACTAACCTCTTAACAACACTGCAGTGGACATGAATGCCACCTTTAATTTTAGTCAGGGTTTTGGTTTTTTTCTTCTCCTTTTTAAGTAGTCTGTGGCTCGCTAGAGAATGCCTAGTCTGATGGGGCCTGGGTTTTACCCCCTGAGTTGCGTTGCCCAGGGCCCTAACTTCACTGGGTGAGGCCATGAAACGTTGAGAGGCAGGGGCAGCTTGGAAAAGACTAGCCCTGGCATGGTTACTGGGCAGTAAGACCCCTGCCCCAATTATGGCCAAAGTAGCCAGTCCCTCTGTGTGTCTGCATGCATCTCAGGGGTTGGAGGATGGAGGCTGGGAACTGGTTTACTGATGGGCACGGGCACGTAGAGCAGAGCTGTGCTTTATACAAATAGAGGACAGCCCCACACCCTGGCGTTGGGTCGCTGCTCACTATAGAAACAGCCCTGTGGGGATTGTATGGTCCGAGTGACAATTACGCTCTGGTGTGGTAGAAAGAGGGCCCCGGACCACAAGAGTCGGGCTTCTGTCCCTGATCCCCTTCTGCCCCATGCCAGTGATCTGCCAGTACTTGACACGCCCACCTACAGTGGTGCTTGGCTGCTAACCCAGAAGTTTGCAGTTCAAACCCACTAGCTAGCTGCTCCACAGGACAATGCACGTGAAAGTCTGCTTCTATGCAGACTGACAGCTTTGGAAGGCTCGTGGGGCTGTTCCCCATGCTCCCACAGGGCTGCGGAGCATCCGTTTGATGACCGGGGGTTGGAGTTGGTTTTGACTATGATGTTGACACTAGGGTTAGGCTCCATGTCAGGATTTGCTTTAATTTTCTGTTCTCAAAGGCACCATGGTTTCTGGGATTTATCCTGAAGACCTACTAAAACCCAAAGCAGTGTCCATGTAGCCGCTTCCACCTTAGGTGAAGTGTGCTCGAGAGATGTTCTAGCAGCTGTGGTCGTTCTTCAAGGCCCTCTGGGTGGATGTGGACCGCCCACTGACTTGTGGTTAGTAGTTGAGCACGTCGTGCCGGCTATCAGTCTTGGGAGCACATTTCGTCATACGGCCCTCGTCTAGCAAATTAGGATTAAAAGGCCCATTTCACGGATGGGTACACTGAGGCTCAGAGCGGGGCAATGACCTGAAGGCAGTCAGTTCCAGCCGAAAGCCTTGCTTGGGAAGAAACCAATGAGAAAAAAGGAGACCTCATTTTCCCGAGTCCCGCTTTATTTCAGCCGAAGACCCTCAGCCTGTGTCCCAGGCTGCGCTGAGCCTCCCTCCTCTGAGGAGGACGGGGTGGATGTTTCTGCCTCCTGAGGCCGGGAAGCAGGGAGCTGGGTGCAATTCCTTCCGTGTAACACATCAGGCGGCGCGAGGGGGTGGGAAAGGGGGGGTAGGCGGGTATCCCCACTTGGTGATTCTTGAGAAATCTCAGAGTCTGACTGGTCCCGCCAGCCCTGTGTTCCTGACTGTCCTTCGGTCTTGGGGCTCCCGCCAAACATGACTCCCTGAAGGATGACCTACAAGTGAAAGGAAGAGTGGGTACTTACAACAGCCCAGCCCCCCACCACCACCCTGTTGTCCTCCTCAGCTAAGAGACCCCTTTTCAGGGCCTTTAAGCCTCTCCCACAGGGGGGTTCTCCAGTGACAATGAACAACCCGTGCCATATAAAGAGAGACCGTTTTATTTTGGGGGGGTAGAGCCTTGACTCGCCACCCCCATGCTCTTTGGTGGGGTGGTTTCTGAAAGAGGGGTGGGCTTAAGGGGGAGCCAGCGAAGAGAGGCTCGCTCTCCTGGGCATCACGTTAGGCTTGGGGCAGGGAGCCAGAGAGCCTGAGAAGCCCCAGGTCACTGGCAGGATCAAGCCTGGCTGCTGGAACAAAGAACTTTGAACCCTATGGGGCTCTGGCATGTTTGTAGGTGGACGTATGGGGCCGGGGCCAACCGCATTTGTTCCAGAGGATTTCCTGGATTAACTCCCTGAACTTTGGGAAAATGGTTTCTTTTTCAGAAAGGCGAGCTGAAAGGTGGCTGCAGGAAAAATGCTCCTGGGCAGGCTTGGGAGGGATGAGGGATGAGGTGGGAGGGCCAAGAGCTCCCAGGGAGGGCAACAGTCCGGATCTGTGGTGCCCATACTCTTGGGAGGGTTTGTCTGAGAACTTCTTCCAGGTAGCGCTTGGTGGAGTGGGAAGAAGCGTGTGGATGCCCGAGCTGGGGGGCATCATGGACACGTAGGCTAGACTGCAGCAAGGGCTCCCCAGTGCTGAAGGTTGCTAGGCAGTGAGGTAGGTTTCCCAGGGAGACCGTGGCTAGAAACACCATCTGCCAGTGATGATTTAGTTCCGGAAGAGGCAAGGGAAAGAATGAGATGGTCCTTTGTGTCCCAGTTAATCTTGGTTCTGTGTGCTGGGCCTGAGCACGCCTCTCCTGGGCTGGAAGGGAAGGCAAATGCCATTCCAGGCAGGCGGCTTTACCCCCATTCCAAGTCCAGGGCCTGGCGGCCCGAGAGCTAACCTGCTCTCTGCCTCCCGAACTGCCCTGGCAGTAGGTCCCCAGGCGCCCCTGTGCCGTGCAGGAGTCAGGTGGCATATGGGGTGCGGGCATGTGATTAAATACTCACGCTCTGTCAAAACACTGACAGTTACAAAATGCCTCTGCCTCTACTCAGGGAAGGGCAAGCAGTGAGCAGAATGACTTCAATATGCAAAAGACATTCCTCGCAGGCAGGCAGGGAGTGCTAATCCTAGAGCCAGGAGGGAGTAATAGGGATTAGTGCTTGATTTATAGGCTAGCTGAAAGAAATCAACTGGGCTAAGCCTGCCTAAATTCTGCTGTCTACGTGTTGTGCTTGAGGAGATGGGTCCAATGGGGTTTGAAAAACTGTCCTTTCGACTGATGGGAATGGCAGGAAGTACATGGCTAAGGCTTGAGGGAAAGGCACTTGGAGACGCCTGGCTCAGGGTGCAAAGTCTCCCGCAGTTGTCTAGACAACAGACCACAGAACTCTGCTCTCTTGAAGAGCATTTGGGAAAAGAGAGGAGTGAGTCACCAATTTGGGGCAGGTTGGATAAAGCCAATCCTGAAATCAAGACTTCAGGTTCTAACCGCAGAAGCTTTATGTTTTCGTCCTCACAAACCCTCCTGGAATAATCACAAAGAATGGTTGCCGAGTGTTTACTCCGCGGCACAACAGAACTGTACACAGACGGTTCACCTGGAAGGACTTTATGGAAAGGCTTGTTTATGGCAGGCCTGGACACCAACCAGGTCTTCAAGGAGCCCACAAGAGGTGCCGAGGCTCAGGGCTAGCAATGGCGAGTATCCATCATGGCTCCTAGGTTTGAAGGAGCAAGCGGGAGAAATGGTGATCCTGTGGCCCTGTGGAAGGGGGAGCTCGGGAGGAGGGAGCCTGAGGTGGATGTACCCACTGCCAGAGGAGTGGGGAAGGAGGATGGAACCAGAATATCCCTACTTCTCTGCCCTCCTATTCACCAGTGTCCCATTGAGCCAACCCGCCTGAAGCCGGAGAGCAAGGGGGCCCGGGAGATGCAGTCTTTAGTCGTCTGCTCGCAGAACACCAAGTAGGGTGGGCAGGATGGCTAGTAGATCTAGGGCAGCCCGCAGGGGCCCACTTCTCAGCTCTTCAAAGGATCCAGAGATGGGACTCAGACACTAGTCATTGGCCTAAGAAGGTGTGGCTCTTCGCAGGTGGGAGTGCCCTGTGGAAACACTCTCCAGTGAGTTCAGCAGTCACCAGCGGCAGGAGCTGGGTGAGGTCCCATGTGCAGCTAGGAGATATTCCCACGGGGTTTCCAGGGCCCAAGTTCTTCATGGCAATAACTAACCTGGGGAAGAAGATGAGGCTGGTGGAGCATGGGGTGGGCTGGCTGGAATGGACTCATCTATAAATAACTGGACGGCTATACTCGCACTGGAATGTTCTGGATGTGCTTTCGGACAGGCCTGAAGCACCAGGTGGGCTCTTGTGCAAGGCCAGGTTGACTGAGAAATAAATCCAGTGACACTCATCTATGTGTAAGAAAGAGAGCCTCATATCAAGAAGTCAGTACAGTGAACCCTCGCCACTTCGCGCTTCGACTTCCACAGCTTCACTCTATTGCGGTTTTTGCGTAACAGCGCATGCTCTGTCATTACTGCCACTGATTGGCTCATACTGTACACGCTTCTGTCTGGATCACTATGTATCGGAGCTACGTATCAGATGCGTTTTTGCTTTTGTACAGTGTACTGTAATTGTTTGCGATTTTTAAGAAATTTTACCTAAGCCCTATGATGGCTCCTAAACGAGCTGCTTCTTCTAAGCCTTCTGACAATAAAAATAAGCGCCAGAGGAAGATGCTCACCATCCAGGAAAAGGTAAAACTTTTGGATATGATCAAAGATGGCAAGAAAACCGTGGAGGTTGCACGCCATTTCGACTTGAATGAGTCTTCCGTTCGCTCCATCCGTTGTACTTCATAATATAATAAATAATAAATGATAATTGTAACATCCAAAATGTTTTACTGCATTTTCCCTTTTTCATATAAAAAATTGGGTAATACGAGTGTAATGGTGACTAAAGGGTGTTTTTTCATGTCCTCTATGCTCTAACTACAAAAATATTTGATTTACAAATAAGGAATCCTACTTCGTGGAATTTCATTTATCACGGTAGGGTCTAGAACCTATTAACCGCGATAAACGAGGGTTCACTGTATGTATCAAGAAAACACCCCAGCCCAGTCTAACTCAAGTCTGCAAGTCTGCTACGAGTCCTTACGTCCCTCTTCAGACTCGGCACGTGCAGTGATGCACAGTCCTGTGGATCCAGTGGTGGTGGCTCTGGCAGCGGTCACGGTCAGCCAGCGGGAAGATAAAGGCAGAGAGAGAGGGGGAGCTTCCCAGGACTCTCCTTAGGAGAAGGCCATGCCCACAAGAATTCACCCTCAGGCTGTGACCTGATTGACAGGCTTGGGCCCCTCCCCCTCACTTTTATACATCTTCAAGCGGGCATGGAATTGGGTAGCTGCCACGGCTCTCGTATCCAAAGGGCAGGGCTTGGTTTGGGGTTAGAGAATGGCAGTGGAATGAGAAGACCCATTACCCTAAATGTACCTGCCTGCAGGACACTTAGAGGCGAGGCGGGACTTTGTCCTTGAGTCTGGTGAGTGCAAGGGGCACAGTGAACTTCTGACAGGCAGGCCTTAGCCGCTTGGGTTCTGGCCAGCAACCAGCAGGGTTGTCTTGGCCTGTTGTTCCACATCACGGGACAGGAGTGGTGCTGTGGTGAAGCCCTGGCTTTAAGGCCTGGCCTCAATGACCAGGCAGTGTTCCTCGTCGCTGTCACCACCACTCTGTCAGGGGAAGTTTACATGGGTTATGATGGGGTGGGGGTGGGGGGCGCCTTTCAGAGAAGCTTCTATACTAAGATGGACAACAAAGAAAGGTCTAGTGGTCTATTTCTAAAAGTCAGCCAACGAACACGTCGTGGGCACAGTGGGCTAGTCCCCAGCTGGTCGTGCGGGTGCAGGACTGAGCCACATTCCGTTCTGTTGTGCACGGTGTGACCGTAAATGGGGACAGACTTGACACGGCGGCGGCTGGCGACAGCAGTGTGAAACGTCAGCCTGATTTGATACCCAGAGAAGGCCAAGACCCTTTCCTGACTCTGCAGGTGAAACAGCCTGTCTACAGGATCTGAGCTCTCCCTTGGGTCCAGACCCGGGACCCCAGGGGCGCTCCCTGAGCTGCAGAAGAAGTCCATTCTTAGGGACACAGTTTCTGCTCCACCCACTCGCTGCTTGTTTTCCTAAGTGACACCAGGTCACGACACTCATCCCAGGCTGTGTCCCCCGTCGCTTCCTCTCTTTCTGCAACCAGTCATCAGGCGGTGGGTCCCATTTCTAACCAGACACCCCACAGCCACCTCAAGAAGGGCCAGGAAGCCCGGACAAGCTCACTCTCGGGAGAGGTTAGCACAGTCCTCAACAGCTTTGATAAGCGCAGCCCCCGTTGGCCTCACTCCCCTGTGAAACATCTACCGGTGTTTCCAGCTCGGAGCATTTCCCTCAGTTAACGGGAGGCGGTGGCAAGACGTGGCATGGCGGACATTTACTCTGTGGCCCATTAAGAGAAGTCCTGAGACGCCTCTGCCAACCAGGAAGGGCCCCCACCCCACCCCACTCTGGAGTGCTGACTGGGCTGCGGTTTGTTCAAGGTCATGATGACCAGGCTGGTGAGAAGAGCAGTCCCCAGGAACACAGTCCAGGTGCTGTGTGCTCTGCATGCATCCTTTCCAGTCTAACGACGGCGTGAGCCGGCAGTGTTGTGGACTGAACTGGGTACCTCCAAGATAGATGTGGCAGTCAACACAGATCCCTGCGCCTGCTCCTGTCAACACAACCCTGTGTGGAAACGGAGCTTAGCTTCATGAGGTCCTAGCTGAGTAAGGTGGGTCTGAAAACCCATTTCCTTCCGGGAGATGCGGGGGGGGGAAAGAGAGAGAGCAGAGTAGACATAGAAACACCTGCAGGGGGAAGAGAGATGCCGTGTGGGGACCATCTCTCAGCAAAGGCAGGCCGACAGTGGCCAGCAGACCCACACTAGAGGGCAGTGAGGCCCAGAGAAGGGATGAAGAGAGTCGGACTCAGACTTTTAGCCCCCACAGTGGGTACTTCTGTGATGGAGGCCCTAAGAGAGTGGAGACACACAGCTAGCCATCTCTCCTATCGTCAGGGGAGGCAGATGAAGCCTTGAGAACTTTAGAATCTTGCCCACAGCCACTTACCCAGAAGACATTGGCCCAGGGATTTGAACCTAGGGTCTGTGTGACCACAAAGCCATGCTCTCACTACAGCCTAGCGCAGTGTATCTCAACATTCCTGATGCCGGGACCCTTTCATACAGTTCTTCATTTTGTGGTGACCCCCAACCATAAAATTATTTTCATTGCTACTTCATAGCTGTAATTTTGCTACTGTTATGAATCGTCATGTAAATATCTGATATGCAGGATGTATTTTCATTGTTACAAATTAAACATAATTAAAGCATAATGATTCGTCACAAAAACAACATGTCATTATATATTGTGAAATATTTATTTCTGATGACAAATCAATGAAATTTTGTCTTGAAGCTTGGTAGCATGGGTACCAGTCTTCATCCCAGGTACTCGTAGGTGGGCGTATCTGCATGTGGGTGGACCCGCCTGGAGATGGATAGAGGAGTGGTGTCTCAGTTCCTAAGACCATCGGAAATATGTGTTTTCCAGTGGTCTTAGGCGACCCCTGTGAAAGGGTCGTTTGACCCCCCATAGGGGTCGTGACCCACAGGTTGAGGCCCACTGGCTTAGAGCAAGAGTTCAATGTGGTTCAAGAGGAGAGGAGCTTGTTGAAAAACAACAATGGTGAAGGAGGTCAGGGCTGCCTCTTCTGGTGGCTCTGGTTGGGATGGGGTGCCAGCTCCCCGTCCTGCAGTGACAGCATTGGTCCCAAGGCAGCCAGGCAGGCTGGCAGTGCTCCCGGCCCAGCACGCCCTGCACAATCCCTTCAGCATGCACAGGCTTCCTGATGGAGTGACAGCTGTGATACAGCGCCGGCCCCAGTGGCGGGAGAGACTCGGGGGAAACAAGAGGGAAAGGACTGTAATTACCTCTTAACACGTTTCCACATTTCTCTGCTGTCAGAGTGGTTTTGTTTTCTGATTTATTTTGATCTGCTTGAAAATTAGTTGCTGCAGCGCATTAGGTATGTAATCGTTGTCCTGCTAGCTACCAGGCATCGCCAGCAGAGTGGGCCTGGCAAATGTGATTTTTCCCTCCCTTTCCCCCATTATGTCGGTTTCTGTGCGGTGGAGGGCGAGGAGAAAGGGCAGGCTGTGTGTCTGTCTGCCCATCCGCCTGCCCCGACTCTTCATCGGGACACCGAGAAGAGATGCACTCGCAGGCGCCGTCTTCCCAGAAGATTGTCCGGCGCACGTGAAACCCAGTCGGCAGTGCTGGGGGCTCTTTGCACTGAGCTCCCTCTCTGTCCTCCCACCAGCCAGCTCCATCCACCTCCCCATGGCCATCCCGCGCACCTTCCATTTCTCCTGCAGCCTCCGGTTCCCAGCCCCCACAGTACCAGGTCCCCCCTGACCTGCTGTCCCTATCTACTCTCAGGTGCCTGCACCCACTCTCGCCCACCTACTCACCCATCTCCTTTGATCCAGGCCTCGGAGACTTGGGTCTGACCTCTCTCAGCCAGCCCCCTGGGCCTCTTTCTGCAGAGAAAGTAGCCAGTCTTAGCAGCCAATCTGTGTAGTGACCTTTCCTCTAGGGGCAGGCAAGGAGGTGGAGGGACCTGCCCTGTGGCCCTGGAAGCTGAGATGAGGGAGAGAGACAGCACTGAAGAGTGGAGAGGTGCTCCGTGACTGGCGTTCACCAGCAGGCTCTCTCTCTCTCTCTTGGGTTGACCTCCTGAACAGTCAAGAAACAAGCGATTAGGAGCCAGCAGGAACCTCTGAGGTCATCCTGCCCAGTTATTTCTTTTTAAAAATCATCTTACTGGGGGCTTGTACAACTCTTATCACAATCCATACATACATCCATTGTGTCAAGCACCTTTGGTACATTTGTTGCCATCATCATTTTCAGAACATTTTCTTTCTACTTGAGCCCTTGGTATCAGCTCATCCCTGCCCTGCGCCCCCGACTCAATGAACCCTTGTTATAACAGAGACCTAAAGGAGGGGCCACAGGCAGTAATGGCTCCGTGGTATAATGTTTGCCTTCCATGCAGGAGACCTGGGTTTGACTCCCGGCCCAGGCATCTCAAGAGCAGCCACGACTTGTCAGTGGTGGTTTGCATGTTATGGTGCCGAACGTGTCCAGACTAAGCTGGACTAGGAAGGAAAGCGTGGTGACCGGCCTTTCAGAAATCAGCCTGAGAAAACCCAATGGGTCACATTGTCGTGCATGGGGATGGGTTCCCATGAATGGAGGACTGACTTGGCAGCAGCTAAGACCCACCCAGTGGGTGGGGTGTGGGTCTACTCTGATAGGAAGCGAAATCTTGATTTTATTCTATCCCCAAATAGGCTGGGGACCTGTCATTTCCTCACTGAGATTGTTATGGGTTGAGCTATGCCCCCACTTAAAATATGCGTTGGAATTCTAACCCTGTACATGCATATGTGAGCTCCTTGGGGGACAAGGGTGTTCTTTACCTCATGTACAGAGGTGAGATCATGTGTGTGTCTTAAGCCAATCGCTTTTGAGAGATACAAGGGTCAGATGAGATGCAGAAGGAGGCATACGTAGATGGGGAGGCTAGGTGCCACACCACTAAATGATCACCAAGCACCAGAAGCCGAAAGGGAGGGGCCTTCCCCTAGAGCCAACAGAGAGAAGAAAACCAGCCTCTAGGGCTGGCATCCCGAATTCAGACTGTAAGCCTCCTAAACTGAGAAAATACCCTCTGTCCAGCAAAGCCACCCACTTGTAGCGTGTCCGGTGGAGCAGCATGGGAGAAAGGAGGACAATGGGGTGGCATCTGACGGCCTCCGTCTTTACAAGGAGGAGAGAAAAGTCACCATCAGCTGCCGGAGACTGATTTCTATGAGGCCGAGCCATGCGTCCACCTCCCAACCTTCCATATCTGTCCCCACACGGCCGTCCCTCCCACAGCCCCCTCTACTTCTTGGCTGGGTCATTGCAGTGACCACACAGCGTTCACAGGCGCACTTACCATTATGGGGTTTGTTAGGGAGCTAACAGACTACGAATTAAGTGCAAAGTGGCCAGGATACAGTTGTTCAACTAGGATAGTCTCTCCTCTGCGATGCATACAAGAAGGCTGATCTGTAGGCCAATCTCAGCCTACATTGCCTGTCATCGGCCCTGGTTGAGCAATGTAACAAAGCTCTTTTAGGGCTGCCAATAAAAGCCCAAAGGCTTGCCACTCCATTGTAAACCTCAGCCCAAAGACACTCTATTCTAGCTCTGGGGTCAGCAAACTCTGCTGTCCCAATTCAATGCCTAGAGACTCCTCACTGCACAAGCCAGTCTCCAGCCCAAGGACCCCCGGCTTTGCTTGCTCTGTGAGTTGGGAAGCCAAGGACACTCGGCTCTGGGAGCTGGGAAAGCCCGCGACTTGTCCTTCTGTCCTGGCTCTTGGTTCTGCTGCTGCCGATCCTCTGTCGTCATAGCTGCCTCCTGGTTATCCAGAGCTCAGGCATCGTGGGGTTCGAAGGTCATTCCTGGCTCTTCTCTTACTGGTAATGAAATGCCCACCTCCCCTGCTTCTGAGAGGGCTCACAGGATGGCGGTCAGAATGAACCCTGTTGACAATTACGCAGAGCGGAATCATGCAGTCCTACCAGTATCACCCTCCACGGAACGGCATTTCTTACCCAGGCCCACTGGAGAAAGGCACTCAGTAGGAGTTACAAAGACTATGGGGAGAAGGGTCATATTGAATTATTCATTGTGCTGCAAAGCACTAGGAACCTGAGAGAGTCCTACCTTTTGCCGTGCCTTTTGGGCTAAGTCAGAGATTATCCAAGTTTTTGTAACCAAAGAACTCTTTCTCTGAACAAAATCATACGCTGGCAGGAAAACACAGCCGGCCGGGGCTACTTTGATGAAAATGCACAAGGAGGAATGGGTGACCAGCGCCACGGTTGTCCAGCTTCTCCTGACCCCCAGATGGAAGGCTCTCAGAAACCTCTCTAGATTGAATTTCGAGAGCACCGTGAACATAGTTGTAAAACACCTGGGGCCCCTACTACCAGGGGAGACAAAGAACAGCTTGTTAACAGTGGGTACGTCTTAGCACGAGTGTGCTTATGAGAGCTGTTGAAAGCAGAGACCAAGACCGGAAAACTGTGGGGCTCCCCTACAGGACAGCTTTGGTGTATGGATCTGCTTCAAGAGAGGAGAAATTTGTGGCAAGGGATGAACAAGCTTAGCTAGGGTGTTTGAATCAGGGCCAGTTACCAGAGTCCAGAGAATGTCACAAACACAAACTCTGGCTACTCCACCAAAGTGCCTGGAATACAGAAACCTGGCTCCTCTGCCTGGGCTGAAATATGGTTTCAGCATGCCGCAGGGCTACGATGACGTCATTTAAGATTTACAGCATTAAAGGTTCCTGGCAGGTACGGTGTCATCTGCTAATACCACTGATACCTGGCTGGTTTGTAGCCCTTCACGCTTGACGAAACACCTTCATATGTTTCCCAGGCAATTCTCCCAGTGCCTCATGAGGTGGCTCCTCCTATCGTCACCCCTGTTTTATATGTGTGGGAGCTCTGGGTCAGGGTCTCAAGTAGCCTTTGCTTGGAAGTGTCAATTGCCAACCATCACTCCTAGCAGTTCTGCTGATCATTTAATTTCCTGAAAGCACTCTGTGAACTTTCATCTCTGTCCCCTTTGGGCAGGCAGGCAGGCAGACGGACAGACATATGCCCAGGATCACTAGGGGAGAGGATCTCCCTCCTTCTTTCTCAGCCGCAGATCCCCTGTCTTCACCCTGTGACGTGGGAACATCTTCAGAACCCCAGCTCTGCCAGGAATCCCATGAAGACTGATAACCCCAGGCAGCGATGGTGGGGACCTCCTAGCTGCTCTCCTGGCTTCTTTGACGAGCTGATAGAGATCCCCTCAGACCACGCCTTTCCCAGCACAGGGCGGGTTGAGTCTGTCCACTCTGTGTCTCTCACCCAGCCAGAACCCCAGACACCTGCCTCCTCTCCCCTGGCTCCTCCCCTCACCCCCAACTGCTTGCCACTAACAATTTGTTTTCTCTGATGCTTCTTCACTGCATGCTGACAACAGCCAGACCTCCTCTTCTCCCTGCAGAGGCAAAGGGTGGTGAGAGGGACACCCATCGATGGATGTAGAAACCATCTTTAATCTGATCACAGTGCAGGTGGCTACTTATTGTCACCGACCCTGCTGCCAGTGCCCCGAGCACTGAATCCCGGGATGTTTTAAGGCCTGCAGCCCAGGGAGCAATCTTCACTCCCACCTACCCACCCATGCCAAGAAGTGTGGGCGGAGGTGAGGCCCTGCAATGTTGTCCTTGTGGCGGATGCCCGAGCACCTCTGATCCACACAAAACACAACGGACGTGCATCTGATCTTCAGTTCCATAGGAAGAGACGCACGGGTGGAGGCACTGGGGAGCTAGGCGTCTTCTCTCGGCTTTTATATCGGCCATTTATTTTTGTCGATTGAAACATTTTCAGACAATAAAATTCACCCGTTCTAGATGTCCATTTCTATGTATTTTTTAAAAACCGCCTTACTGCGGTATAATTGGCATACCACAAACTGCACATATTTGAAGTGGATGCTTGTGAATGTTTTACAGTGGGGATGTGCACACCCATGAAAGCATCATGGCCATGGCCAAGCGAGTGAAAGAGGTTCGTCATTCCCTTAGATGTCGTCTTGCTTCTCTGTAATTCCTCTTGCTCCACCCCTGCTAACCTCCCTCATCTCCTCCCTGTCATCCCAGAGTCATGCCCACTTCCTGTGTTCCTGTTGCTAGTGTCCATGGGGTTGCTTCCAGGACATGGGAAAGTTGTGTTCTCACTCACATTGAATCTATCACAGGTGCCCGGTGGACTGCTGACCACGAGGCTGGTTCAAACCCACCAGCCGCTCTGTCGGAGAAGGTTGAGGCAATTTGCTCCCATAAAGATTGACAACCTCGGGAGCCATAAAGATTGACAACCTCAGGAGCACTACATGGTGTCGCTAGGAGGCAAAATCGACTGGGTGGAGTGGATTTGGTTGGTTTGGGTAGTCAGTTTGGGTTGCCACAGACTTTCAGTAAATTTTTGAGAGGGCAGTAAAATGTGGTGTGCCTGTATAACAGAGCAAAGTGTTGCCTGGTCCCTCACCTTCCTATGGTTTATTATAAGTGGAATCATACACTGTGTAGTTATTTTCTACTGACATTAAAAATCTAATTATTTTGAGGTTCATGCATGTTGTTGAAAGTATTGATAGTTCTTCCTTTTTATTGCTGATATACCCCAATTTTATCCACTCCTGTTTTAAGTGGACCTTTGGGATGTTTCCTTTTTTGTGTGTGCAATTTAATAAGGTTGCTACAAACTCTTGTGTATAAATCCTTGTGTGGGCATGTGCTTTTGTTTGCTTGGATAAATACCTAAGAGTGGAGTGACTGGGTTATTTGGCAGGCATATGTGGGACTTTTTAAGAAACTGCGAACAACTGCTTCAAAGCCGTTGCCCTGTTTGAGGCTTCCACCAGGAGCATATGAGAGGTTCAGTTCCCCTGCATCCTTGTCACATCTGGTATTGTGTTAGTCTGGGTTGACTACAGGAACAAATGCAGAGGCACTCAGGTGTATATAAGAAAGAGCTTTATATAAAAGAGCAATTGCTTATTAACAAAACATCTCAGCCCAATCCAATTCAAGTCTGTAAGTCCTATATTAGCCCATATGTCTGATACCAGTCTATGAATTCCTCTTCAGACTCATGCAACACATACAATGACACTGAATGCAGGAAGATCACAGGGTAGTAGGTGGAAAGTCTTATGGTTCCAGTGGCCATGGAAGCATCTCAGCACTGGCGTGGGTCTTCACGTGGCTCAGGGCTCTGGCTCCATCAGGGTGTAGCTCCATGTGGCTTATCAACAGGAATGTCTGGCAGGGAGTGTCTGAGTGAGTGTCCTGCCTCCAGCAAGCTATTTATCTCCTTAGTGCCTCCAAATGAGGCTAGATTGACAGGGTAGACTCCGCCCCTCCACAAATTGACTACCACAGATCTGGTCAGTATTTTTTTATTTTAGCAAGTATACTATGTTCAACTCAGAGCATCCCTGTAGGACAGAGTAGAACTTCACCTTTGGATTCCACGACGATAACTATAGGAGTGAAAAGCTTCATCATTTTCCTGGGGAGCAGCGATGGTTTTGAACTACCCACCTTAGCAGCTCAGTGCACAAAGCATTATGCCACCAGGCACTCCTGGAGTGAAATCTACTCAATGGTAGTAAGTTTGGTTTGGTTTGGTTTGAGTATTGTAGCACTGATACCTCGTTGTGCTTTCCATTTGTATTTTATTTGTCCATAAATCATTTGTCCATAAATCAGAATCCACTTGATTAACAATAATGACAGGTTATATTGAACATCTTTAATGTGTCCTTTTTGCCCCATCCAAATATCTTCTTGAGTGAAATGTCTGTTCATATCTTTTGCCCATTTTAATATTGAGTTGTCTGTTTTCTTATTATTGAGTTTTGAGAGTTAATATATTCTGGATACAGGGCCTTTATCTTTATTATATATATATAATATATATATATATATGAGATAAAATATTATATATATATGTATATATATATACACATATATATATAATATTTTATCTCAGTCTGTGACTTAGCCTTTCACTTTCACCTTTGTCAAAAATTAGTTCCCATAAACTGAGAATCTAGGTCTATTTCTGAGATCTCTTCTGTCCCATTGGCCAACTCTGTATCTTTTCACCAACCCCACGCGGTTTGGATAGCTCTGGCTTCATAACAAATCTTGAAGTCCGGTGGTCCCCGCTACCCCTTCATCTCGTTCTTCTTTAGGACGTCCGTTTGCCCACTCGAGGCCCTCAGCATCTTCACTTGAGGACCGTCGGGTCGATTTCCACAAACAACGTTTTGCTTCCTTACTTTAAGACTCTGTTATTAAGTGCATAAACATCTAGGATTTTTATGCCCCCTTGAAGAATTGACCCCTTTGTTGTCATAAATTAAAAAAAGGCCCCTTTTAATCCTTTTGCTTTGGAATCCACTTTGCCTGCCATTAGTATAGCTACTCGGATTTTCTTGTACTTTGTCTTAGTATTGTGTCTCTCTTCCTTTAATTCATAACTTGTTTATATTTGTCATGTATTTAACAGGTTATTGACATATAAGTCATGTACTATACAATTCACTGGTTTGAATATATTATGTAAAGTTGTGCAGCCATTGTCCCAATCAATTGTAGACCATTTTCTTCAGTTTTGTACTTATTGTTATTAGCGCCTCCTCACCCCCACCTCCCCTACCACAACCCTAAGAAACTATTAATCTAGCTATCATCTCTTCAGGTTTATTTTTCCTGGATTTCAAATGGCAGAAAGATGGATTCTCTTAAGGGGTTAGAGTCTCAGAAACCCGTGGGGGCAGTCCATCCATCCTGCCCACTAGGGTCCCTGTGAGTCTGCATCGACACGGTGGGAGTGCATTTTTGCTCGCTCAGATTTCATATAAAGACTATCA
>NW_022110173.1:3344819-3395222 GCF_000313985.2 Echinops telfairi
GGGTCCCTGTGAGTCTGCATCGACACGGTGGGAGTGCATTTTTGCTCGCTCAGATTTCATATAAAGACTATCATATGGGAAAAACTGACCACCATAACAAAATAAAGCACAGGGAAACTTCCAAAAAAGGCAGAAAGTAATTAAAACTATATAAATTGAAAATGAGTTCAAAGGGAAATCAAATGATATGTTTTAAAATATATTTACAGTGGATATCTTGTGGGCAGCATATAGTTGGACTTGTTTTTTAGTACATTTTGGAAATCTCTGACTCTCAATGGAAGTCTTTAGGCCACTTGCGTTGATTGGTACTTGTCGGTACATGGTTAGGTCTGTCGTCTTCTACTGTTTTCCCTTGGTTCCACGTGTTCTTTGTTCTTATTCCCCTCCTTTCCTTTCGGATTACTAAAGGAGGCCTAGTAGTTCAGTGGTGAAGTACTTGACTGCCATCCACAAGGTTGGCTGTTCAAACCCACAAGCTGTTCTATTGGAGACTGATGTGGCAGTCTACTTCCCTAAAGATGTAGAGCTTGGAAGCCCTGTGGGCAGGTCTACTCTGTCCTATAGGCCGCTGTGAATCTGGATTGGCTTGCTAGCAATGGGCTTGTTTTCTTGGAATCCGTTTTATCTCCTGGGTTGTCTTGTTAGCTCTAACACTTTGTGTTTTATTGTAATGGATGCTTTAGGGTTTGTAGCATACATTCTTGATCATAGTTTATCTCTAAGTATTATGACACCACTTTACATATAATACAGGAATCTTACAACAGTATATTTTTCTGCACTTCATGCTATCATTATCATACATCCTATGTACACATGTTACAAAGCCCATACATAGTATATTGCTTTTTAGTTTAAGCAGTCAAATATTTCTAACCGAAAAAATACTATGTACATACTCATGTAAATATGACATGGAGTTGCCATCTCTGACATTCTCTTTTCCACTCGATCGTTCCATAATTTCATTGAGTATCATTTTCCTTCTGCATAAAGGACTTCCTTTAATATTTCTTGCCATGCAGGTAGGCTGATAAATTATTTTATCTGTTGCTTTTCTGGGGGGGAAAAAGGTTTTTTTAAACCTTTATTTTTGAAAGGCATTTTCGGTTCATATAGAAATCTAGTTTTCTCCTTTGAGTAATTTAAAGTCGATGTCCCACTGTTTACTCCCTTGGGTGTTTCTGATGCAAAATCTGTTGTCATTCTTTCTTTGTGCAACAATGTGTACCTTTGCTTTAGCTACTTTGAGTATTCTAACCGTTTCTCTATCACTGGATTTGAGCCATTTGACTATGCTGTGCATTGGTGTAGTTAAAAAAAAGTTTCTTGTGCCTGGCACTCTGCGCCTCTTTACCAAGTTTAGCGCATTTTTGGCTGCTCTTCATACAGATCGTTTGTGCCCCCCCCAAAAATGAGAGTCCCAGTTGCAGCCGTTGGAAGTTGTCACACCGTTCACAGCTGCTCTTTTTCTTTTTTTATTTTCTGTGTTTCATTTCGGATCATTTCTATCACAAAGTCTAGTATGCTAAAAATACTGTCATGTAACGTGACAGTAATTCCATCCAGGATATTTTAAAAACCTCAGACATTGTAGTTTTTGTCCCTGGAAGGTCAATTTGCATAATGCCCCTGCATATCTGTACTTAACTTTTGGGCCCGTGGAATACAGTTGTAATGACAGTCCCAGCGTCCTTATCTGCCACCTCTGCCATCGGTGTCATCCAGGCTTGATGTAGATCGATGGACTGTTCTCTTCTTGTCGGTTCCTGCTTCCCTGCATAGGAAGCCAGGCACGGTGAATTCTGCCTTGTTGAGCACTGGCTAAGTTTGAATTTCTGTAAATAAGCTTCTTGATCGTTTTCAGTCTTGCTTTTAAGAATTGTTAGATGGCACCAGTGCAGCACTTTGTCTAGGGTTAACTATTCCCCACTCCTGCAGCAAGACCCTCTTGAGTACCCAATGCAGTGTGAGTTATGGGCTCTTGAGCCTAGTTGACACCAGCAGGCACCATTCTCAGCTCTGCATGAGCTCTGCTCCCTGCTCCGTTGACTCCTCCTGGATGGTTGTGTGACAGACAGACCCGAGGTGACCCTCAAGGGTCCTGCTTCCTGATGCTCATGCTTCTGTGCAGTCTCCTCCCCTTGAGCTTGCTTCTAACCAAGACAAGATGACAAACGTAGTGAGCTGTCTCTTTGTGAGTGGGTTATGCTATCTGGCAAAGCTGATGGAGTGTCAGTCCTAGGGTTACGTTATAATATGTAAGTCTCAATCTTTGTAGATTGACACTAGAGGGTTTCCTTGCTGGCTTGGTGAAGTGAGTAGCCCTGTTGGCGATTGCTATGTGACAGAGAACCATCATACAGACAATATTCTGAATGGACCCGGACATACAGTCTTTCCTGTTGAGCCTCCAGATGGAAATGCAGCCACCTGGCTAACATCTTGATTTTCCAAACAAACAAACAAACAAGACTCACCGCCATCTATGAGACAATTTCAAGTCATAGTCACCCTATAAGACAGAGTAGAGCTTCTTCTTGGGTTTCCAAGTCTGTAAATCTTTACAGGAGCGGACAGCCTCATCCTTTATCCTAGGGAGCAGCTGATGGGTTCAAACTGCAGACCTTGTTGTGAGCAGCCCAGTGCCTAACCCACTGTACCACCAAGAACTCAGCTAAATCATGTCCAAACATCAGGTCAACAGAAACGATGAGAGAGTAAACGTCACTTATGTTTGTGGTATGCTATGTAGTCATACATTAAACAAACAAACTCATACAATCTTTCCTTGGCCTTGGCCGGTTTTGCACCTGCCTGCAGGCAGCACTGTGCTGAATAAAAGAGGAAGACTCTCAGGCAGGTAGGTGCCTGGGTTCTGTTCTCTCTGTGACCTTTTGGCCTTTCTGGGACTTGGCCCGGATTCCCAGAGCCATCCCTTAACGCCAAGAGGAGTCTGCAAAGCCCACATGAGCACCGCTGCTGAGTCTGCGTCTGAAAACCTTTAACGGGACAACAATGTGAGGCAGTTACAGTGTTTAACATGCTTGATTTTCTTCTCTTCATCTCTTAGGAATCACTGTTCTCTGTGTGGCTAGTGTCAACAGCTAGAAAATTCCTACCTCCTTTTTTTTTTTCTATTTTCTTAGATGGGAGAATAAATTAATGTCTTCTATTTCATCTTGGTCTGGAACATAAGTATCTAGCTATATAGATTTTATCAGATACATATGTATATTCACCTATATAATTATGCATCTACTCATGTATGCAGTCATATATATGCATTTATATAATCATATATGCCATATAACCATGGTTGCAATGAAGATGTAGACCATCGCTCCCATCCCCCAAAGTTTCCTCATTCCTCTTTCTAGTGAATTCTCCTGCAGACCCTCCCCAGCACCTGTCACCTAAGGATCTGCTTTCTATCCGATAGTATGGCTCTCCATGTATAAATGGAATGATGCCGTGTGTAGCCTTTTGTACCTGGCTTCTTTCATGCAGCAGAGTGCGTGAGTGCTTTGTCTGGGCTGTGGTTGTGGTTGTGTGTTACCGCTGCTCGTCCCTCATCCGTCCTCGCTGAGCAGTGTGTCATTGTGTGGACGTGTCCCCGTCCTTTCAGGGACTGGGGGTAACTTGTCTTGGTGTTTGGAGCCACTTAGGGGAGGAGATCAGATTTCCAGCCTCAAACCTTGTGTTCACTGCCCACCCTCCCTCTTTCCTTCTCTCTCTCCCCTCGCCCTCTCGCTCCTCCTTCCTGCCCTCCCTCTCTCCTTTTCTTTTCGTTTTTTGCCTCTTCTTCTTTCTTTCTTTATTGTCTTCCTGCATTTTCATTTATAAAAATCCCAGGTTAATTTTTCTAAGAAGTTGATCACGGTCGTTGTTTTAAGGCCAATCCAAGAGCATTTCATCCTTTCCTCCATGGACTAAGAAATCGATTCCGCTTCTAAAGCCAGGCTGTGGGTGGGAGATTGCAGAGGGAACCTAGGGGGTGACATTTCTGGGATTCGGTAGGTAAGCAGTGGGCTGCTAACCGACAGGTCAGCGCTTCAGACCCACAGCCGCTTTGTGGGAGAGAGGTGAGACTCTGCTCCTGTCAAGAGTGACAGCCTCACCGAGGGTTGGTGGCCAGGAGTTGGCGCACCCTGGGCAGCCGTGGGGCATCACACTCTGGAGACTGGGTTGAGATGTACCCTGGATTCTCCTGCTCTTGTTTCCCTGTGTCCCCAAGGCACAGCCAGCCGGACTGGTTGCTGGCTTGCAGAACTGAAGGTACAGGGTTCTTTCCTAGTGGGAAATCTGGGGAAAGGGGCCAGACTGGCACCTCCGTGGAAGCTGAGCGTCAGAGAGACACACGGGGGCGTGAAACTCAGGCTCCCTTCTGGTTTCTGAAGCCCCGCCGGAAGCTGTGAGTTAAGGTACCCCAGCCCCTTCCCCCACAGTTGCAGTGAGTGTGCGGAGATGCCCTGTGCAGGAGCTTCTGAGTGTGCTCTGGGCATGCGTCCTCGGTGTCCAGGCAGCACAGCAGTGACCCTGAATCAGTTGTCAGGAGCAGGTCAGCTGCATCCAGCCTCTGGCAGCGAGAAGAGTGGGTCCAAGCGAAGGAGGGTCTCTGCAGGAGATGCAGCCTCCATCGGGCCTTGCTCGTCATCCGTAAGGCCCTTTCTCATAATAACTTTGAGTACAGAGCAATCAGGAAGGCTTTCCGTTTCAATAGCAGGGTACTGTTTACTCGGGGAGTTTGGAAGGAGATGGTCTCAGGATTGGTCTGTCGGCTCAAGAGGCCCCGAAGGACCAAGGCTCTTGATCCTTTTTTCATATGAAGCCAGTTGGAATTTCACACTCAGACCTAAGTCCTCCTGGTTGCAAAAATAGATGATGTAGCACCAAGCCTCCCCCCCAACGTTCATGACAGGAAGCATGGGAAAACCAAAGATGTTCTCAGAAGCGCGCCCCCCCCACTCCCCAAGAGAATATCTTTTGAACTTGGATGTGCATAAGCATTCCCTAGGGATATTGTTGAAATGGAGATTTGTATGTGGTAGATCCGGGGTCAAGCTTGAAGTCCCTCATTTTAACAAGGGCTCAGTTGATGTCAGTGCTGTTGGCAGTTACATGCTACAAGGTGCAAGGCACCCTCTTCCTCATCTGGTTGCTAGAATTCAGCCACCTTTTCCCAGCTGGCCGGAAAGGAGGCTGGCCATGTCTTGCTTTTGTGTTTAGCCTCTGTAGTGGGAGTGGGCCAAAGGAAAGGGGGTAGGAGGACCGAGTTTGGGTGGTGAATCAGCCACACCGGTCATAGAGCTCTACTGAGAACATGGGCTATGGAAGCATCTGAAGACACGAGGCCGGCCTTCGACAAATGAGAGACGCTTTCACCTCCCTCGGGGAACACGATGGGCCTCTTATACTATGTCCACACGCGGCCATAGAGACAGATAATTGCCCTGATCCTGCTGGCCTGTGTGTTTGGCTGTAGGTGAGCTCACTGGAGCAGGTATTCCAGCTAATAGAACTTCAGAGCCTCAGCACCATAGCCACGCACAGTGCCAGGCACTTAGCAGGAGCCTAGCACATGTCTGTCCGTCCAAAATACTGTGAATATATTGTCCTGGGACAGGACTTTCAAACCCAAACATCTCTATGAGGTACCTGGGGAGTCTCGTCTGACTCAGTAAACCCAGGAGGGGGATCCAGGCTGCCGTATACTTGTGCAGATCCTGGACCTCATTTGGAGTGGATCGAATCTAGAACATACCAAGGCAGGTCCTCCTTCTTGGCTGACCCGCAGCCACTTGTTATTCATTCTCGCAGGGAGATGAGCTGTTTGTAAGGGTGGAGTTGGGAGGAGTTGGGAAGGAGGGCAACTCCTGTGCATGTTTCCAAGGTGAAACCCCCAATCCCGTGTGTGTTTTCACTCCACCTCCAACTCACGAGGACGCCAAGTGTGTCAGAGTGGGGCTGTGCTCCTTAGGGTTTGCCATGGCTGACTTTTGGAAGTTCAGCGCAGGTCTCTCTCAGAAGGCGCCCCCGGGTGGACTTGAACCCCCAGACTTCCAAAGAGCACTTCCGTGTGTTGGCCCTGGGCGCCACCCAGGGACTCCTGTTTCCTAGGTAGGGTGGGCTGCACGTCTGTAGCTTTCCTCCCTTGCCTCCTCAAGCTCCTGCCTGCTGAGAGCGAACATGAGCACTACACAGGGTGAGGCGAGAGACCAGCTGAGCCAATCTTTCAGCAACTCTGAACTTGGCTTGGCTCCGGCCTTGAAACAGGAACACACCATCCCTCCTCCTCGGCACTGGTGTGGATGAAGTGTCGAGCCTCGTTGGAGCTGCGTGAGGGACCAATGCCTTGCAGATGTTTGGGGGCTTCCAGGGGCTTCAGGGAGGAGTGTTGGGGGCAGGCTTAAAGAGAGAGTTAAGCAGATAAACAACAACAACCCATGCTCTGTGAACATTTGTGCCCAAGGGAAAAGCGGAATTCTCCCGAGTAAAGCTCTGGATTTCTTTCAAGTAGCGGGAACCGAGTTACTGGAATTTCTTCTGAATTAAAAGCCAACCAAACAGTTTCTTGTGGTTTCAGTTACACAAGAGGCTGCTGCCAGGATGGAATGAATGAGAGGGGCTGCTGAAAGGAGAGACGATGAGAGAGGCTACAGGGCTGGGGGGAACCGAACAGCGCCCGCAGCCCCGGCACAGGACTGGTGCAGGTTGGGCCCGACCGCCCATTGTGTACGGGCCCTGCTTCAGGGAAGGACCTGTCTGTGCTCTCTTCTTCCAGAGGACCCCGCCCCTCCCCTCCCCTCCTCCCAGTCCTCTCGCGGACCCCCCCCACACACACACACACAAACGCAAACGTGTATGTGAAAGTGACGCATACCCTGAGACGCGTACACATGTGAACGATTACTATTCCTTTGTAGTTTTACCATAATTCAGGCCCTTGTACTCCATGGGGTCTTGCTTTGTTTGATTTTCTGACTGACTGGCAGACAGACCAGACAGCGCTCTGCCCCTAAGCTACATGCCGGCTCTCAATTTAGTCTCGCTTAAATAAGAGTCTACAGCCAACGCCTGCTGCTCCAAGGGGCAGGGATAATTAAATTTGGCCGGTAATCCCCAAACTTCATTTTTCTCAGTGCCCCAAGCCTCCTCCCAGCAAAACCTTCCCACTAGCCACAGAGTCTGGGCCTGGGCTAGTCTTCTTCTGTTTCCCCAGTCTGCCATCTGGTGGGGGAGCTGGATTAGCAGAGAATGGGGGCCTGGAGGGGGCTAGGGCTTCCAGGATCTGGGTTGGCCTCCTGGCCTCCTGTGGTGTCACCCTTTCTGTTCCCTAGGGTGGGGCCCGAGGAGTTGGGATACTGATGACCCCCTAAAGCCGTGGTTCTCAATCTTCCTAATGCCACGACCCTTTAATACAGTTCCTCATGTTGTAGTGAACACCCCCCCCACTCCCCCGCCAAGCATATTCGTTGCTACTTCATCACTGTCATTTTGCTGCTATTATGAATCGGGCGCTCCCTGTGAAAGGGTCTTTCGACCCCCAGGTTGAGAACCACTGCCCTAAAGGCTGCCATCCTCTATCTCTCAGACCTGTCCACTCTCCAGGTAGAATCCGCGTCTCCCTGCTCTCTTCCTGCCGATTTGCCTAACGGGACTTTGCCCTTCCTTGGATCAAGTGGATCGCCACAACTCATCTTCCTGAACGCCGTGCTCAGTGTCTTAACAGGGCCATGGCTGCCATCAAGCCGATTCTGACTCACAGCAGTCCTCTAGAACCAAGAAGGACTGCTTTCTTCAGCTGTGCACCTTCCCAGGAGCAGGTCACCAGGAGTTGAGTCCCATGGAGTGACGAGTGGGTTTCCTCTCCCGACCGTCCATTGAGCATCTGAGTGCTTAACCAATGCCCCCCTCCAACCTCCCAGGACACCTTGTCACCACATTAGGAGCTTGAACTAGGCAGAGGTGGGAGGATTTCTACCACAGAAATGGGCATACACTACAAACTAGGGCTTGGTTCCCCCTGCAACAACACACCACTGGTTAGAACCACTTGCTATAAGAGAAGTTTGGGGTGGGAGAAAGCTCAGAGTAGAGAAAATCACCATCCTTTTTCCCCCTGTACCCCATGTTGACCCCCACCGAGTAGCTCCTTGGGAGGTAAGCACTCTATTCTCTGAGCAATTCTTAGACATCTCTTTACACCAAAAGGGTTGATCTAACTCTTCTACTAGAAGACCGCTCTGGAGCAGAGCTGGCACTGGGCAAAGCTGAGTACAGACAAGCTTATTGCCTAGGTTTGAGTCTCGACTGAAAGGGTCCCCCTCCGCTATTCCGTGCTCTCCGTACCCTTTCCTCTTAACCTGACGCGGTTCTATATATCTGATCAACCTGCTCCTAGTGAGCGCATCCAAAAGGAAGTTGGTTCAGACTGCCCCCAGGAGCGTAGGGGTAGGCTATTTTATTAGTGATCAAAATTAGAAGTTGAATGAATAATGATAGGGAAATTCAGTCATACATGGGAGGTGGGGAAGTGCTTTTTAAATTGCATGGCGTTTCTGGTTTGGTACGCTTTCAAAGGATCACTTTTTAGCTATCCTAGAGGCTTTAGCCTGCCCTCATTGTCCAGGCAAGGATGCTGAGCCCAGAGATACAGCCATGTGGCCGACTGAAACTCAGGCTGCACTGTTCCAGTTCACGCTCCTTCTACCCCACTCTTTAAAGGACCACTGCCTCGTCTAACTTGTGGCTGACTATTTGAATTATAAGAACGGACAGAAAGTTACCAAGAGCTCACCGTTTGCATCTGCCGTATCTGCTTCCATGGGTGCTTGTTCTTGGCAAAGCTCTGGAGTAGAGCGGCCAGTTTGACTTTCCACTTAGAGTTCACGTTGAAAACCAGTGGGGCTCGTTATTTGTATGCACAGGGAAAGAAAACAGGAACCTTGGTTTTCTTAGTCTCTGGCCTATACTTAACTAAAAGAACTTAAGGAAATGTCTTAAAGATGAGTATTTCTAGAGAAGAAACCTTTGAAGGTGGAACCAATAGATGAGACTGTGCCTTAGGTGGGACGCCAAGTAGAGAGGGCCCCAGGTTTAGTGTCTCTAGGACACCTGTGCAAGGATCAGCCCTAGGGATCTTGTGGGAAAAACACGGCTGTTAACATTGGGCTTCATGGCCCAGTCATCGGTCGCTTTGCACTCGGTCATTCTGGTGTCAGAGTTGGTTGAAAGCAGCTTCTTGGGCTTCATTCAACAGTTTGTATTGATTGGATTGTGGATTAGGTACCAGGCACAGGGCTGGGTCATAGAAATATGAGGGGGTACCAAAAAAACCTGGAATTGCACTGGACAACGGAGTGAGCTTTCGGAGTACAAATTTTTCCCGCTCGGTGAGCATTGAGCTACTTGCTCTGAGTTAGTGCACCAAGTGGCGTTACCTGGGAAAGTTCTCTCTGGTCACAGTGAATTTTTTTATAAAAGCGGTTTCATTCGAACCTCGTTTTTTGGTGATGGCTGATTTAGGAGAACAGTGTGCAGTTGTGAAATTTTGTTTCCTTCTTGGGAAAAATGCCACAGAAACGGTTGTGATGTTGAACAGAGCTTACAAGGGCAGCGCTATGGGAAAAGCTCAAGTGGAGGAGTGGTTTTCTTGTTTCAAAAGCGGTGAAATGTCGATTGATGACAAGCCTCGTTCTGGACTTCCGTCAACTTCCTGAAAATATGAAAAGGTCGACTTGTAGTGCGTTTGGAGTTCTCTTCACCAGGTCAGACTGTTAATAAGCTTTCTATTTAGAGGTTCTGAAAAGATTACGTATCAGTGTATGATAAAAAAGGCTTGATCTGTGGCAGACGGGGGACTAATTTTGCCAACACAACAATGCACCTGCTCACGCAGCCATCTCAGTACGCCAGTGTTTGGCAAAATAACCCCAGCCTGCCTTTCTTGCCCCATGCACTTTAATCACTTGGCCTCGCTCCTTGCGACTTCCTTTTGTTTCTGGGAATGCAGAGGCACATGAAAGGGCAGACAATTGATAACATAAAAGAGGTGATGAAAAAAATGAGGGAGGTGCTGTCAGCCATCCACACAGATGAATTTGAAAAATGTTTCCAAGTATGGAGTTTCAGGTTTGACAAATGTATTAAGTGTATTGGAGAGTACTTTGAAGGTGATAAAGTTGTTTTCTATAAAACAAAACAGATACATAGCTTTGGGGGATCATTTTGTGAGGTTTTGGTACCCCTTGTGAAGATGGCAGAGGAGAGCCTCCCGTGGACAGCTCAGAGGCGGGAAGGACATGAAGCAGGAGATAAATAGTGAGGTGCCCTGCGTGGGGGCTCGAGATCAGCTTTTCCCAGAGAGAGCACAGTGTTGTCGGGGAATCATTCATTCTCGCAATTTCATGATGCTTGTTTCCTCCTTCTGACGCAGTCTCCACACCAAGATGCAGGATTGCTTCACCGCCCAGGTGCTGACATTTGCCAGGACAGAAATGAGGGTGGCCCTCCCTAATTCTTCGGCCGGAAGTGTATTGGAACCCCAGGGGGATTTTAAACAGATTTTTATTCTGGTTCTCTGAAGATAAAATCCAAAGTCTTGGTGTGAGGGCTTGTGGCAGGAACGTGGATGTTGTACCTCTTATCTGCTTCAGACGCACTGCCATCCACAGTTCAGGTTGACTCACAGTGAGCCCCTATGGGTTTCTAAGACTGGAACTGTTTATGGGAGTAGAAAGCCCAGGGCCTCCGGGAGTGGCTCTGTCTGCCCAGCGCAGCTGTGGGGTGGAGGACCTGCCCTTGAGTTCTGTTTCGTGTGTCCTTGGCAGATCTGCGCCTCCCTCTGGTCTCCTCTGGCCCACCTGTAGCTCCTACAGCAAATATGAGGGGACTCTTACAGATTCATCCCCACGGGCGGGATGCCCTGCTGCCCAGGGCCTCAGGCAATACCAGTTGAAGCCTTCTGAAGTGTCACCTTCATTGGTGGAGTTGCCGCCACCAGCCAGCAGCATCAGAGTAGCACAAATAGGCACATGTGCCCCCAAATCACAATGTAAACGCCAGGACAGCACATGTATAGGAAGGCCCCCGTTCATTAGAAGTCCGTTCTCATTCATCTTGCTCTGAGGATCCAGAAAGGCCAAGCTGTCCAGATGCCCATCCGTCCGGGCTAAGACGCTCTCCTTGTGTAACGTGGACCACGCAGAAAGGACTGTGGCTTGATTGGAGTCCGACCGCTTTGATTAATCATGCATGAACGCATCCCATCTGGGGAAGCTGTGCCCCCAGGCAGTTCTCAGAGCAGGTGGGAGCCAGGGCTTCTCACACACAGGAGTGTGTGGGGGTGGGGTGGGGGTGGGGTCTGGGGTTGTGTGTGGGAAACAGACCAGGTGGGAGAGAAAAGCAGCGGTGGTGATTCTTCAAGCACACGTGGCTAGCGTACCATGGAGCCCAAGAGTCTTTGTCTGGTTGTCTTGAGCATCATGGGACAGAGCGTGGAAGGACCCCTGAGGAACGAAGCTCTCTGTGAGAGTGATCAGAATCCCAGCCCCGTGGAGTTCCGCAGGGGTGAGATAGAGAAGAGCTACCCATCGCGATGGCCACTGAGTCCATTCGGACTCTTAGTGACCCTCTGGGACGGAATAGATCTGCCTCCGTTCTGCCTCCGTTCTGTTTCCGGCTGTCATGTTCACAGAAGCAGCTGCCACGTCCCCCTTCCAAGGAGGGGCTGGTGGGATTGGACGGCAGAGGCTACTAAATGTGTGATCGCTTCCTGGCGGATCTCTGGTACATTCAGGGAGTCGGATCTGTAAAGTGGAAACTCATTCCTGCAGCAAATATTGACTGAGCAACTGGGGATCCAGCGATGGAGAAAGAAGCTCGGGCCCTGCAGTTGCAAAGATTCCCTGGCCACCGGGGATGCGGACTTAGGCCATTAGGCTGCCCAGTCAAGCCTGCAAGGGATGTTCTCCATGCACATGGGGAGCACACCTAGTTCTGAAATGACTTTTTACGATCGCCCTGGTCCAACCCAGATACCTCACACACTTACATTCACTTCTACCCTTGTACTGAGCATAGGGAAGGTGCTTTGACTCACACACAGTTACTAAACTGTAGGTGCCACTGGGGAATCTCCTGGTTGAATCGTCGTACTTGAAACCAGGGCTTTAAGCCATCTGACCTGGTTCTGTCATGGCTGATGCAGCCAAATGAGAATAGACCCACATTCGTAAAATCAGCATTGAATGCACGTGGGAAACTGACAAGCGGAAACCCCAGAAGGGGCAGAGATGGGAGCGCCACCGAGAGCCCTTGGAAGAGCCTGATGAGGAAGACTGGATTGTTGACAAGACGCCTTCAAAGCAGTGTGGTGGCTGCCACCTTTGAGCAGGCCGCTGCTGGTCTTGCCTCTGCTGGTCCAGAGGCTTGTGCACGAGCGCATCTGCCGCTTTTCTCTGCGGCGAAGGACGCTTCAGCAGAGCGTCTGCTTGTGAGTTTTCCTCTTTCAGTTACTGTCCCGGGACACTCACATTTGATAGAGTCCCCTGGGTTCCACTTTCACTGCGCACTCAGCCACGAGGAGAGACCAGTCTCAAAGTCCCGCTTTAACCACGAGGGTTCTGTGGTCAGAGAAGTTAAGAGACTTGCCTTAAATCATGCACGAGTTAGCATTGACCCTTGAACGAAGCCTTGTAAGGGGTCCATTCCCAGTCATGAGAGAGCATGGTCTTCCTTGTGCCTGCTTACTAATCTCTGGTGAACACGTTTACTTGGGTTTCAGATGTGGTAAACCTCGGGTGAAATTGCCCACTACTGACCAGTAAGTAAACTCATACGCCTGTGCCTGCCTTGCTTGGCTGTACGCTCGGTTCCTGTCCAGGATTGTAAAGTGTCGGAGACATCGATTCTGTAGCAAGATGGGGAGAGACATCAGCCAGACCCAGAAGCAGAGTCCCTGATGTGGTGCAGGGATGTGAAAATGTGCACCACAGACAAGTAGGTCAGTACAATCAGTCCACACCTACCTTGCTCATGGGTGACCCAGGACTGGAAACCCTCCTTCCCAACTCCCAGCTAGATATTCCTTGAACTTCACCTCATTATGTCCCCTGCAGGGAAAAAATGGAGCCAAGAAGAGTACTTGGGCCTGATGGCCAACTATTCTCACTCATAAGAGTTCATGTTTTAATTGGCACCGCAGAGCTGAAGTCTGCAGGTGGGTACGTGTGGACAGGTGGGGAAATCGGCAGTGAAAGCGAGCCTTCTGGCCAGCACCTGACCCCCTCAGCAGATGTCGCAGCGATTGGGGATTGTGGATGGGACATGGGGCAGTCGGGAAGGGTCAGGACTAGGACGCTGTCTTCTGGCCCATCCCCTCCTTGACAGGGCAGGTGCATGTTTCCAGAGGCAGGGGGCAGGCGGTGCTGACTCCCTGTCGGAGGGCCGGCAGGGCGGTGGCAGTCCCCTGCGTGTGTCCTCAGAGCAGCTTGCTTGGGGGTAGCTAGGGGAATGGGAGAGCAGACGTGGGCCGGATGCAGGGAAAGGAAATGATCTGTGTCCAGGAGCCTCCTCCCCCTGCCATGCAGACCTCAGGAGGCGGAGAGGCTGCAGGGGAGCATGATTAATTGTTCTGTGGATGAAAACGATCAGAGGAATATCTTACAGAAATATGCTCAGGGCTGCTCCTTGCAGGATAACTCCTGCTGGGCCCTGGACTCTCAGAAGTCTGTCCAGGGCATTTCCCCATCAGACCTGTGCTCAGCAAAGGGGTCAAGGACTCCTAACAGTAAACTGCCCACCGATCCGGGGATTGTCCTTTTCACAAGGATCTGAGAGACGAGTGTGTGTAGAAGGAAATTGTGCCCCCCGGAGTCAAATTTCTGATCTCGTCGCTGCGGGTTATAGGGTCTTGTGCTCAAAGGAGGCATGTCCTTGGCTGTTGCAAAAGTGGAAAACTGAAGAATACATTGGCGATGGTTTGCAGAAGGGATTTTGCAGCATGTAGACTAGATTGAAGTCCCTGGTGGGAGCACTGGCCGTCCACGTGGGCAGGTCACTTAAACTTGCCGAGCCCCAATTGTAACAGGAATTAATGAGCATGCCCCAAGTGTGTGACGAGGGTTGGGAGCACGGGAAGCTGCTGCAGTGTGCCCAGCACCCAAGGGGCATGTCAGTGGTAACCCTTATTAGAACAAAGTAGTGAAAGGGCCTGTCTTGAAGCCACAAGAAAAGTTACTAAGGGATGGAGCAGTCTTTTAATGGGGGGGGGGCTCTAAATCCAGAAAGCCTACCCCAAATAATCAAAACAGTCCCCAAATGTGTGCTTGGCTCACCTCCTTCCTGCGCCATTCTGCCCTGGATCCAAACCCTGCGTAGAATTTGCCTGTCCCCCCTACTGGTGATGCCCTGTAACCACAGGCTCTTTCTCTGCGTTTGGCTCCTTGGTGAGTGAGTAGGACCCCAGGGAGATGGGGGTGAGCAGGAAGGTAGTGGTTTTGCAGCTGTTTTGCTTCCTTCAAATTGAGAGGTTTGTCAGTAAGATGTTAGCGTCTGGAGGTGTTGCTGGTCTTGTGTGTGGCATAAATGCCGTTTTATGAAGACTTGTCACAGCAGCCTGCCACCTACCGTGTGGAGCATGGGGAATTTGGCCTTGACGGAAGTTCCAGGCAGTTTCCAAATGGCAGCGGAAGTGCAGTTTCTGGGCAGCACACCCAGGCCTCTTGGTGTGCTCTTTGTCGACTCCAAGAAGCAAGAAAGGTGAACAGGAGCCACCCCCCGAAGCTGCTCCATCTGCCATTAGCATCACCCTTGTTTAGAACATGAGGGCAAGGTGTAGTGGTGGGAGACCCCCCCCCCACGAGGAAGCCTCAGCTTTCCACCCGGGGAGGCAGAGAAGGGCTCTTTCAGCTTCTCATTGTTCCACGGGCTCTCAGGGGTGTCCCTGGGGTTGCAAACAAGGGGAGGGGGGAAATCCTGGCACAGACACCGCTGCACGTGGCAGGTGCGAGGCCCTGGTCTAGTTCGTCCGGAGGCCAAGAGGCCTAGGGGCAGGCCGGTCCTTCAGAAGCTGGGCAGATGGGACGGACGAGCTAGCACTAAGTCCCTGTGCCACAGAACTATGCAGCCACGGAGGCGTGCTTTGAGACAGGCACATCCGCCTGTGGCTCATTCCTGACGACCGCGAGGACTGTTCCGTTGCATGTGCGTAGATGGTGTTCCTCTGTGTTTAAAGACAGGAGCATAGGGGCTGCTCTCAGGTGCTGGGGAAGTGCCCTCTCATCCTCTGCCCACCCCACCCGCCACTCCCACTGAGGCCAGCAGAGAGGCCAGGAGCACTGTTTCCCGAACCAGTCGGCGTATCTGGGAAGCCACCAACAATTGTGACCTTGACCATGTTATCTCACATCTGTAGCTCCGGTGGCGTGGTGGTGGTCATGTGTTGGACTGCTACTGAATGTCAGCAGTTCGAAACCACCAGCCGCTCCATGGGAGACAGACAGGACGTTCTGCTCCGGTTAAAGCGTTACCGTCTTGGGACTCACGGGGCAGTTCTGGTCCTTATGGGTTCACATGGACTTGATGACAGCGAGTTGGGTTTTGGGGCTTATAGCCTCGGGTAATCGCTCAACAAACATTGTTATTCTCTGCCACGGGCACCGGGGTATTGTAGTGGCCAGAGCAGACAGGCTGGACTGAGACGAAAAGGATGTGCAGAAATGAGTCAGTAGGGTGGTGGCCACGCGGGCACTGGCACAGCCAAATGCCCAAACTGAGCCAAACTTACTGTCACAGAGTTGATTCCAACTCTCAGCCACTCTGTGGACAGAGCAGGACTGCTTCCCAGGGGCTCCCGGAGCAGACAGCCTCCTCTCTCCTCTGCAGAAGGGCTGCGTTCAAACAGCAGACTGTGGAGAGCTGGCCAGCACAATGGCCCTGGAGTCCGAGACTTTGACAAAGCCGTCTTCTTTGAAGTGGCCTGGGGGGCGGGGGGTGGGGGGGGGCGGCCTGAGAAGGTGCGGGGGGGTGTGGGTGTGGTGATGTCTTTTCATTTCCAAACAAGTCTCTGCTCCAAAGTGGTGGACGCTGGGTGAGGGTCCCCACGGGCCCTTCCTGCTTTTCTCCTCTTAGGCTGTGTCCGCAGCTAGCCCCCCGCCGGAGTGCTGGAGGGACCCCCGCCCTTCGCTGAAGGGGCAGAGCCAAAGAGCTCTCTATAATGGCTTCCTGTCTTTTCTTTTCGTGTGTATTTATTAGTTTTAAAAGCCCCTTGGCAACTCAGGAAATTCCACTTCCTTTTGCTGCTGATTTGTACCTTCCTCAGTAGATGCCCAGGCTCAGCCCCGTGTGTGTGTGTGTGTGTGTGTGTGTGTGTGTGTGTGTGTGTGTGTTATTTGGTTTTCCACAGGGCCTCCCGTAAACTCCGAGGCTGGTGGGTGCATGTAGACTCAAGAGTCAGGTGTGGAAGGGGAGAAGGTCAGAGCCGCCCGGGCACCAGGGTCAGTGGCTGCCTGCTCAGTGTGTCATGGTGACCAGCCATCTGTTGTCCATTTTACGTCAGCGGAGTCCTGCCTCAGAATGGCCCGAGGCCAGAGGGCGGCGACTAAGGGTCGGTGTTCAGGTGCAGGAAGGCCTCTCCCAAGGAAGCAATGATCACCTTAAGCAATTTTTTTCAAAGTCTTTGCTGCTTTCTTTTTGCAATTAAAAGATTCCAACCCTAGAGCTATAAAAATGCTTCACAGTGCCTTCGTGGTGAGCACAGAGTGGGGTTGCCATGAACGTCGTGCGGCAGCACAGAGAGTTCCCCTGACCACCGCTGCCTCCTGTTCATCTCCTGTGGCCCCTTTGCCACAACCGAGCACCCACTGCGGATGTGTTTTCACGAACTGAAGCCCGTGGTCTGCAGTAGGGTGGACTGTGTGGTCTTACACAACTCACTGCGCTCCAGTGGATTCCGACTCCTAGCGAGCCCACCCCGCGGGTCTGCAAGACTGTAAATCTTTACAGCGGGAGAAAACCCATCTTTCTCTCCAGAAGTGGCTGGTGGTTTCAAAACTGCTGCCTTGTGATTAGCAGCCCAACGCGTAGTGCGCTAGGGCACCGGGACTCCTCCTGTGCTGTCTGTACGGTCCTGTGGGTTTTGACAAACGTTTGATGCCATGTGGCCACCTCGAGCACCTCACACAGAGGAGGCCACTGACTCCCCTTCTCCCCCATCCCCTGTCCCCAGCACTCTTCACAAACGTTGGCATAATTAATATTGAGCACGCTTGTGACTCCATGCCTGTCTCTAACACTTGGGTCTTACACAGTTTGACCTTCAGAATAGCTTGCTTTAGCTTATTTGTGACTTTTCCCGAGTATCTGGGTGGTTGTTTTTTTTTAACCCCCAACCAGACGATACATTCATCATTTTTCTTTACATTCCTCCAAAGCCCAGAATAGTGCCTGAATGTAGTAAACAAGGTGTGTTTGATGAATGACTGACAGATTACTGCCATGGTCATGTTCTGTCAGTGCTGATTCCATATTGTAATTGATCTTTATCTTTCTGTTTCTTGGGGTGACAGGGAACTCTTGTAGTAACTCGAATATCAAGTGGTTTTTTTTAATGCACACATTACTCTTGCCATTTGTTAACTGTCTAATCATACTGTTCCCAAAACCATGGACATTGAGTCAGTCCCAACTCATGATGCTGTAAGACAGCAGACCCTCTTTAGGGGTCGAATGACCCTTTCACAGGGCTCACCCGATTCTTAACAGTAACAAAATTACAGTTGTGAAGTAGCAACGAAAGTAATTTTATGGTTGGGGGGCGGGGCACCACAACATGAGGACCTGTATTAAAGGGTTGCGGCGTGAGGAAGGTTGAGAACCGCTGCTCTAGATTGTTCTGCTGTCCGTGGCCGAAGAGTTTAAACCACCAGCCTCTCCGCACCTTAACCATTGCATCACCAGGGTTCCTCCAAACACTGCTTAAAAACAACACCAAGCTCAGTGCCATCGAGGCAATGCTGACTCATGGTGGCTCCCTGTGGCTCCCGAGACTGTAACTGTTTACAGAAATAGCAAGCCCAGTCTTTCTCCAGTGGAGCTGCTGGTGGTTTCGAACTGCCAATCACGAGGAACACAGCCCAGCTCATAACCACTCCACCACCAGAGCTCCTGACTCAGACAGTGTTAGGGACGGATCATTTCAGGCACTACAAGGTACAGACTCACCAGTGAGGATGGCTGTTCACTGCTCACGTGGGAAGACAGACATCCAAACTAATAGATGAGCTCATCTTTGTGTGGGTTTCAATAAAAAGTCCATGAATAACATATTCGATTAGATAGTGTGTCAAGAATTTAAAACTGAGGGAGTGCTTTGAGCCGGGTTTTAAAAACAAGGGAGCATTCCAATGGGGAAAGTACAGTTGAGCTGATCTTGAAGATGCATATGAGTCAGCCAGTTGGCGTTGGGTCCTGGAAGGATGAAGAATATTCTTGACAGAGGAACGAGTGTGGCCCCTGACATGAAGCAGGATGCCGCTGGTGTGCTGGAGGGACAGGGCGCAGGAACACGGGTGGGGAGTGGCAGAGCTGACGCTGTGATGGTGGCTGGGACCACAGTGTGAAGGCCAGGAGCATCCTGGGAAGGTGCTGCGTCTGTGTCGGTGATTGGCAGTGCCCTGAGGAGCCCTTTCTGGTGACTGCCGAAGGTGGGTAGGAAGAGGCAGGATGGCCAGTGAAACCGTTCAGGAAGACACATCACTGGAAGTCCACAGAGAGGTCCAAAGACCCGGGGCTGGAGTGGTTGGCAGTGGTGGGAATCAAGACAGAAAGTGACCCTGGCAGCATATCACAGGGCTTCAGAACTGTCAGCAGATTGACGGAAGAGAGCCCATGGTAGAGCAGAGCGGCGTTCCTCCCATCCCAGCCAGACACGGCCAGGTGGAGATGCTGATTAGAATGGGTTTATTAATGGTTGTATAAACCATTGTCATAAGATGCAAGTGGCTGGGATGGCAGAGGCTTTGGCGCTCACCCTGACTGAGACAGGTTGTCAAGGCAACCTCCCGCCACCACTGATGAAGCCGGTCTAGGTGGGCTGGGGCAGTCTCTGTCCATCTGTGCACATGACATGCTGCGAGTTATGACTGGAATCTCCGTGGCCAACAGGCCACCAGATCTAAGCAGTGGCTGTACTCGCAGTTCTGTGTCTCCTTCTCCCAAGGAAAAGGCATCATCCTGTCTTTCCCTCCTTCCTCTTCTTTCTTCTGCCGTCTTTTCTGGGGCCCAATGCTTGCAATAGTCATCTAGCTCTTTCCTCGAGTGTACCCCCCACTACTCAACCCTTCCAGCATGCCTTTGCCAGAGTCTCCTTCTTAACCCCCTTGTTGCTCTTTGATCTTCCAAGAGTATAGATAATATACCATCTTAGTCTGGCAAGTGGCCTTTAACATCTCCTCCCCCATTAAAAAATTGATTTCCTATTGTTCTTCTTGAAGAATCCTTCTGTATGGTCAAGCTGATTAGTTTTTTATTTGTCGTGCCTAGCATGCCTAGCCCCACCTCTGCCACCCCATCTAAGATTACTCTCCCTCGGCCACACGCACTTTAGGATTTCATTCAAGCCCCATCTCCTCCATGGAGCCTTGGGCTGCGGCCTCAGCGAAGGCCCTCTCCCTGTATGCTTTACATCACATGCATGGTCTAGGGGTGCGGGCGGAGAGTCATTGCCTGTCAGACATGTCACCTACCAGACATGTGACCTGACACAGGGCACGTGACTTCTCAGAGTGTCACCTCTGCCGTGTGCAAAATGAGATAATGCCAACCCATGGGGCAGTTGTTACAACTGAATCAGATGATGATTCTAATGGGCTTCGTCGTACCTGACCCAGGGTAATCAATAAATGGTAGGGATCATTATTTTTCAAAACTTTTACCATTCTTAATACCCCGTGACATCTGTTTGCAGCCCTCAACTGAGCCAGAATAATCATTATGGATGATTATGGAATTAATTTTTGTCAGTCTTCATAACTTTTTATTTTATCTCTTTGCCACACTTTTTTCTGCTTTGTCTTATTTTAAAAATCATTTTATTGGAGGCTCTTATAGCTCTTATATGGAATGATTATTGTCATTCATTGAATATTGTATAATTAGCAGGGATTTTCCTAGCAGAATTCCTGTTTATTGCATACACAGCAGGCATTTTCCTAGCAGAATCCAGTACCTAGCAGAATTCCTTGAGAATCATATCTATTCCATGGATCTCCAAAAGGACAAGCGAATCTGTCTTGGAGAAAGGACAGCCGAATGCCCTTGGAAGTAAGGATGGCAGGACTTGATCTCAAGTGCTTCGGACATGCTGTCAGGAGCGACCGGCCTGCTCGGTGCAGCCGAGGGTGCGGCAGTGGAGCTCAATCGTAGCGACGTCCCGAGTTTGGTGCAGGGCTGGGCAATTCCTTATTCTGCTGCAGGCAGGCCGATTCAGTGAATGTGTTGATAGTAATGATGCTGGCTTAGTTGAGGAGGCCACATAGGTGCCACAGGGTCTATTAAGAATGTTAAGAGTTAAAAAAATAATAATCCCTGTCATTTACGGATTACCCTGGGCCAGGTACAAGGCTAACGAAACCCATTATAATCATCATCGGATTCAGTTGTGACAACTGCCCCATGGGTTGGCATGATCTCCGTTTTGCACAGGACACAGCTGACACTCTGAGAAGTGGCATGACCTGTGCAAGGTCACACGGCTAGCGGGTGACATGTCTGGAAGGGGGACAACGCCCCCACTCCTAAACGTGATGCCGCACAGACGGTCCACAGGCACCCGCCACCACTGCCGTCGGTATCTCATATTGAAGATGGCTGGGGCGCCGCTGGTTCCTCCTCCCTGCGGTGGGCCTGGCCTTCCCCTCTAATATGGGAGCTGCCTTGGGGAGAGGCAAGGAGAATGGAAGGGGTGTCACATGCCTTGTGGTCAGAAAAATGAGGCTGCTCAGCAGGTGTCACCACAATGGATGACTCCTGCCCTGTGCCTCAGAGGAAAGACGGGAAAATGAAAAGGGAGTGGGAAGAGAGAGAGGTTGACGGATGATGAGTGAGCACAAGTGTTTATCCATGCTAATGGGCTGGGGACGGGAGAGCCACTCTGCTCTAATGGTTCCGAGGAACAGTCTCTTGACTGCAAAATGCAGAAGTGGGGCAAGTCTTCACCCGGGAGACAAAGGATCCTACCATCCCTGGCTGCAGGCTGAAGCTTTCCTACAATGGTCTGGCCTCCCAGCCAGACAGGTCATAGGCAGTGAAGAGGCTCGCTATTATGCTGGATTTTAACTCTTTACCCTCCAGACCCTTACAGGGCCAAGGTCATTTGGGGGATGGCACCTGGACCAGCTTGGAAGCTCGAGAAGTTATTGGGACCTAAATGTAGATATAAGGGCAAAGCGTTCTCTCCCTTCCAAGGTCAAACCTGGAGCCGCTTGCAGAGTGGCCTCAGCCTGGACATGCTGGCCAGCACTGCCCACCCTTCCTCTACCAGGTTCTCTGCCCCCAACCTCTTGAGTGAGGATTTTCCCGCCTTGTGCTGCAAACGAGCTTGTCTGCCTTGGAGCAGGAGGTGAGGGAAAGGGGAACAAGGCGGACAGGGTGCACCCAGTAGGATCAAATTCCCACTTGGTCTGTGATCCAACAGTAAGGAAAACATCTGCCTGCAGGGGCCAGAACTCTCTGTGGTCTGCAGAAGCCCTGCAGTCTGAATCCCGACCCTTGTAGCTTTCTGTAAGGAGCCCTGGTTACTAACTGAAAGGTGGGTTGTTCGAATCCACTCCACTGCTCCATCTGCTTCTGTTGGAATAGCAGCCGAGGAAACCCTCTAGGTCCGCATGGACTTGAGGGCACCCAACAGCAACAGCTTCACTTGACGTCCCTCTGCCCACGTGCTCCAGGGGAGGAAAGGAAAGCCTGCGACTTACTGACACCTTTACAGAGTCCTGGAGGTCATTCCCGAGCAAATACATCCCCCGAGCCGACCGAGGGAATGGAGGAGGGCCTATCATGCCAACCTGGCCTCTGCCACTGTTTTCAGCCCTGGAGAAGAAGAGGTTTCCAGTTTGGGCTGCTAACTGCCAGTTCAGCAGTTCAAAACCACCAGCCAGCTTCGTGGGAGAAAGACGAGGCTTTTTATTCCTGTAAAGACTTAAGAGTCTGGGAAACTCACCGGGGCAATTCTATTGCGTCCTGTGGGGTCGCTGTGAGTCGGAATTGACTTGATGGTGGTGAGAACCCTCTATTTTCTTTCTTTTTTTATGGTAGAGAAAATGCCCATGATAAAGAGGGAAATGCAGTGTCCTTGACAGGGAAGCAAATGACCCAGTCTTAAAGCTTCTGGGCATCACCCTTCACCCTGCCCTCCAATAGCCTCTTACCACTCCCTCTCAGGAGACAAAATCCAAACTCCCTGCCACCCCAGCGATTCCGAATCATCGTGACCCTGTGGGACAGGACAAAACCGCTCCTGTGGGGTTCCAAGGCTGGAACTCTTCACAGGCTCCGAGAGGCTCATCTGGTGGGTTTGAACTGCCCCCCTGTGGCTAGCAGTCCACACATAACACAGTACCCCACTAGAGCTCCTTCTGGAGACCAGGAGCCCATGAACTTGGGAGCTGCTGTGTGGGCCGCTGCACGTAGCAGAGGCCTTTGAAGGCTGCTTGCTGGCTGGACTTGGCGAGGGAGACCCACCTGCACCAGGAAGGTATCAACGAATAAATAGAAAACCATGAGCAGAATCAGAACAGTCATTAGTGGACAAGCACACTGCCTTGTTTCTGCTAGTACTATCATTACGGGTGTTATTTTTAATTCCTCGGGAGACAAGGAATGGTTTGACAAAATGGGCCGTTGCCTCCGGTTCCTAAGAGGAAATTCAGAGAGGAGGGGTTACTGAGGAGTCAGCCCCCATTTCCACTCATGTCGCCTACATTGATATCCCCCCACCCCCACCCCATGCCGGTGCACAGGTGTGTAGTGCGTGTATTGTTGGGTGCTTGTCAAGTGAGTTCTGCCTCACGGCGTCCCCACGGCAGTAGCATGCGATGCTGCCTGGTGCCATCGTCACAGCTATGCCCGTTTGAGCTTGCTCTTGCAGCCACTGTGTCGGCACATCTCACCGAGGGGCTTCCTTTTTGCACCACCCCGCCACTTGATGAAGCAGGAAGCCCTTCTCCGGGGACTCGTCTTTCCTAATGATGTATCCACAGTGCACGAGGTGAAGTCTCTCTGTCCTTGCTTCTAAGGAGTACGTTCTAGCTGGACTTCTTCCACCACAGATGTGCTCTTTCTGTCTGTGTCTGTTTTAATAGTTGGGTCTATAGAGATAGCTGAGTACTGCGCCACTTCAGTCCCTTCCAAAAACACAAACAAGCAAGCCCTCGCGTAGTTTTAAAAGAAAGGGAAGAAAAAGAAGGCGAGGTAAAGAAAGAAAGCTGAAGAGAGTTGTCTTTTAGGGACCCTCAGCCTTTCTTCCTCTCTGAAATGCCCAAGGTTTCTTTCCTTGCTCATCGGTGTCTGAAACAGACAGACAGACATACAAACTCATGGCCATGGAATCCATTGAGTCCAACCCATAGCCTCCTTTATAATGCAGAGTAGAACTGCCCCCCCCACACACACACACTTGGGTTTCTGAAGCTGTAAATCTTTATGGGAAGGCAGAAAGCCTCATCTTTCTCCCATAGAGCCACTGCTGGATTCGAACCACTGACCTGGAGTTTAGCAGCGCATCCCATAGCCCTACCAGGGACCCTTGTCAATGTCTGAGGGAGACACTTTTTCAGTTATTTTTGGCAAGGGCTTTGGAGGCTGACCATTTGATTCAAAGGCTGTTGAGACCCTGGTCCGCTGATTTAACCGCTCCATGCCTCAGTTTCTCCATCTGAGGAAGAGGGGTCACACTTCCTGCCACCCAGAGGGTTGCTGTCCAGCCTAATGAGAAGGGAATAAGTATAAAGAATGCAAGCGGTGCAATGAGCCCGCACCAAAGGTCTCAAATTGCTTTAACAAGGAACCTAATCGTTCATACCCTAATCAGAGCTAGAGTGTAAAGTCCCAGTAGCCCTTGGGTGACAGGGAGGGCTTAAATGAGTGACTGTTCATTCCTGCCCCGGGATTCAGAAAGCAGCACCAGCAGCAGCATCTCAGTGGGTCTCAGTCTTGCACAGCCTCGGAGTCACGTCTGCTCATGGTTTACCACTATCACAGTGCGTGGTTCTAGGCAAGTCAGTCTGCCCTCTTTGGACCTTGGTTGACTCATCTAGGGGCTCCCCGGGGCTCACCTTAAGAATGAGAATGGCAGAGTTGCCATCTCCCCAGTAACTTGACTTCCCAAATTTGAGTCTGTGGGAGGGGGAATGCATTCTGTTTTATTTACTCTTCTTAATGAGGCTGAACCGAGGCCAGTGAGGGTATTAGAGCATTTTAGTGTTACTCGTTTTAAAATTAGCCGCAGCTGTGAAGGCGAATCCCTGCCCACGTTGTTTATGTGAGGCTGGGGCTTTCAAAGGCCAAGGTTGAATGGCCAGAGTCTTTCATGTTAAAAAAAGGCAAGCTTTGTGAGCAGCACATTAGAATCACCTGGGAAACTCTGAAAGTACTGATGTGGGGTGCCCTGGGGCCCCAGCTCTTGCAACTGCTCTCCCGACACCCCCACCCCCCCCATCAGATTTTTAATTCTTCAGGCAATTCGAAAATGTGGCCAGGCTTGAGGCCCGTGGGGCTAAGCTAATTACATGTCCAGGGTGGTGATGGCGTGCTAACCAGCTGTCTCCAACTTCCCCTCTGGAGGTTTTCGGGAAAAGTTGACCAGAGGTCTCTCTTGCATCTGATGCCTGGAGGGGTTGAGGTGTGGAAGGAAGAGCATGGATTGGGTCAGGACTTTGAAAGTCTGACCCATTGTCAGCATCTCCTGGGGAGCTGAGGAATTCCAGATTCCAGCGCCCCCCACCCCCACCCCGGGTTTGCTGAAACAGAATCTAAGGTCGTAGGAAGGAGAATCGTCACCGCGTCCATCATCCTGGTAGATGATTTTGACAATCAGGTAGACTTGAACTCTTCTGGGACTGGAGAATGCCATCATTCCTTTTGATCACCTGCTGACTCTGGGCCCCGCGTAGGAACTGAGGTACCTGGACAGGGTGCTGAGTGCTCTAAGGCTCCAGGAGAATAGGGAGGCTCGTGGGTCCTGCTCCGTGAAGGTGGTAAGGGATCCAATGGGTCAGGTCCTGTACAGTGTGGGCACAGCGCAGCTGTCCAGTAAGCCATTGTCACTATCATCCGCAACACCTATCATTTGGAACTCACAGAATTTGGTAAGATTTAAAGAGGACAACGTCAAAAAGAAAAAACGTCTGACACAGCTCTGCCATCCCTCTGGGAGGGGCTGGGGTGGGGGAAGCGGACTTTGTACGGACACCCCAATGAAAACATTTCCTGAGGGAAATGCGGGTCACATGCAAGTCACCTGGGTTGGAAATGAAAGCCATCCCCAGGGAGTCGGTGAGGTCCTGGTCTCCGCTGACCTTGAGTGACAGTGCTGTCCACAGTGGAACAAGCTCACAGCTGTTTATTAAGTGCCTACTGTTTGCTCAGCTTTGGCTTGCTGGACTTCACAGATGGAGCAGACGGACCTTGCTTCCTTGGGGCCTTGGTGGGCTGATCGGCGAGGCACAATTGGCATCCTTAGAAGGATGTGTAATAAAGTGCTACATTGTGTCCTTTGACCGCTCCAGGGCAGCAGGAGTTCAAGGGCTGGAACCCAGTGAACCCTGGAGATGGCTAAAGAAGCCCCTTGAGCCGGGGGGCAGGGAGAGGTCTGAGAGGGACTACGGGCAAGTCCAAGGACGAGACATGTGCCAAGAGCAACCCAGTGCCAGCAATGAGTCAGCTGAAGTGGGGTTGGAGGGGCAGGGGTGATGAGCCGCCGGCCTGCCTGGGATGGACGACGGTATGGGTCCCTGTCCTACCCGCGCCACATGACCACTCTGATCAGGATCGGGTCAGTGTGGGCGCTCCCCTTCCTGTGGTGGCTCTGCTCAGGAAGCTGGGGGCACAGCTACCGGGCACTGGTCAGGGGAAGAGCTAAGCTCCCCACCGGGACTGACTCCGAGCAGAATGGTGGGCTCTGTCTTCAGTGCTGTTGCCGTTAGCGGGAGGCGTGTGCAGAACCAGGAGGCCAGTTCCTATCAGGCATTGATGTAGAAGGGTCCTAACGATTTTCTGATCTGTTGAAATTACAGTTGTTAAAAAAAAGTAAGACGTTCTACCTGTAAAGTACCATCTGGCAAGATCTTCACCTTCAGTCAGGAGCTCAGCAAGGTTCAGAGCAGTGTCCTGCTCCTAGATCTGGTCAAACAGACAGGGGTACCCAGGGAGCAGGGTTATCTAGCTCAGAGGGGCATGGGAAGGCCGCCACCTCCAGCCCCTTCCTGGAGAGTCACAGTGGCACGTTCCAGGTACAGAGAAGCCTGGCAATGAAGATGCCTGTGTCGCCAGGTGACCCCAGAGCTCTGCTCCTCACGAGCCCCTTGGGGACCTCCCGAGACTCATGCCCAGAGCTCATCTCCGGAGGAACTGGAGTCCTGATTTCTTCATGCCGGGCAGCGCCTGGAGGACCCTAACACACAGTCCTCTAGGCGAGGAGGTAGGGGTCCCTGGAAGCTGAAGAGACTTCTTTGAGATTCCTGGAGCTAGGAGCCCCCGGTTCAAGGCCTGGTGTATGGTGTTTTTGTTTGTTTTCCGTTGTGAACCAGCTGGAAATAAGATGCGAGACTTCTAGGGCACACTTTGAAGTTGAATGACATAGCAAGGTGGTTGGGGGCCATTGTGAAGATTTGAGATTCATTTCTGGTCTAGTACATTTCATCGGGGAAAGAAATAGACACGTATGTACTTTTTACACCAGCCCTGGTGCATGTCGTGGGCTCCTCATTGGGCTGCTCACTGCAAGGCCAGCAGTTCAAAACCACCTCTACTGAAAAAAGCTGTGTCCTTCTAATCCTGTAAGGAGTTCCCGTCTCAGAACCCCACAGGGGCAGTGCGGCTTTTGTCCTATAGGGTCGATTTGAGTCAGAATTGACCCATAACAATGAATGGGGCTTGGGCTTGGGAATCTGTGAAATGAGTAGGATCCTCCTGACCGATTTGGGGGTGAGGGGATGGCAAACTTTGGTTTACTTACAAAAAGCGCCTGGGCCGCTGACAGAGACCGCTCTGGCGGCTGGGTCAGTTCTGTGGCAGCCTAGCGTTGAGCTGGCCACTTGCTGAGCCACGCACAGCGAATCCCTCCTCTGAGGCTCCTCATAGCTCTTGAATCCACTCATGTCCCTGGGACCTCTGCTGGGGACGCTAGCTGTCAGGGCATCGGGAGGGGGGGTGACTAGCCTGTGTCTTGGTAGAAGCAGAGGAAGCCATAGGAGACAGTGGCATGGTTGCTGTGGGTCTGTGTCCTCCCCATGCTTCCAGCCGCCAGTGCCAGGCCGGGGCCAGGGTTGAGGAAACAAAGGCAGGCAAGGGCGGCACGGTCCCTGAGTGTATCCCTGGCCCTGTGCTCTCTCCTTTCCTAAGGTTAGCTGCAGGAAGCCATCGATTCCTGAAAGTTCCTCCCTGTGACTGGCCTCCTAGCAGCCTGCTTTTCTGGGCGAGGGCCATTCCCCCTCCCTGGATCTGAGCCCTCTCTGTCCTGAGGTTCCACAAAGAGCCAGGGAGTTGGGGTGGGAGAATAAGGAATGGACACATCTCACTAATCTGCTCTTTCTTTGAGAAGGGTTAAGTGCATCAATAGCCTATTCCCCAAAATGTATGCAGCCCTATTTTTAGTGCTTTGAACATGTTGACTCTTACATAAGATTCATTCAGTATATATAAACTCTACAGTAAATATTCCCTCATGAGAAGAATGGTATTTTGGTCTGTTTTGTTTCTCGGCCCTTCAGGTTCTAATTTCGGCCTGGGAGCATATTGGCTCCATCTCTCTGGGTTGGATGCTTTAAGACGGAATGCTCCAACTGGATCTCGCTGGCTTCCTCGTGGTGGGGGGCTTGTATAGGCCTTGGGAAGATTCACAAGTGCAGAACACGTTGCCTGGTGCAAAGGGGTGAGCCTGCAGAAGGGTCACGGCGGGCCAAGTGCTGTGAACACTGCGTGGAGTGTTGCTCTGGGCCGTCTTGCTTCTGATTGGTGTCTGTTCAGGCCTCCTTCTCCGTCTCCCCCTTGTTTACCCAAGAGTGGAGGGAGGTACCAGGCTGCGGGAGCTTCAGACCTTCACCGATGGAGCTCGTAGTCCTTCGCTCAGAAAGACAGTTGCGTGTGGAGCCAATATCCTATTGACTCACGAGGTGAGCGTCGTCCCCAGCCATGCGGCGGTCTTACCAATTGGAACGTGTTCATGGGACTCCATCAGTGACTTTGTCTAAGTGCGCAAGACTGGCCCCCACATGGTGCAGGGGTCCGAATCTCGAGGGATGGAGGGAGGCGATGCTCCAAGTCCTGTAACCAGTGTGTTTCCCACAGGTTTAGGGGAGTGGGCCACATCTCTTAAGTTGATCTTTGCACGCCAAGATCTCCCTACTCAAAGTCACTACTTAGGAGGAGTGTCTCGGGTGGATGTGTGTGGGACAAGTTCCTGCAGGTGACCATCTCCTGTTTTCCTGCCGAAGTCTGGTCTTCAGAGCCACTGTGTGTCCTGGGGTAGATGGCTCAAGGTCTCTCACCTGGCAGACCTGGGCTGGGGAGGAGGGACATCTAAGTGTCTGTCAGAACTCTGAGAGGTCAGATGAGGGCACGTGACCGGATATCTGTCAGGGGGTGGTAGTGTGAACTTTCAAAGAGGGGATTATGGTGAACTGCAAATCTATGGGCCCTGTGTGTGTGTGTGTGTGTGCACATGCATGGGGCGGCGGGGATCAATAAAGAAAGTAGAAGTGGAGGGAAATTTGAGAAGGTACACAATCCTAGAAGGACTCTGGAGATCCAGCCTAGGATCTTTACCTCTCCTAGGGCCTCACTGAGCAAACAGGTGCCCACACTCCCACCCCCACCAGTTGTCCTTGAGTCAGTTTTGACCATGTGTGTGAAAGAGGACATCGGGCGCCTTAGTGTTCTCATTGGCTGATTTGTTTCCTCGTAGGTCAGCAGGTGCTTCTGCATGGATTCGACCCTTTCAGTTAGCATCCAGATATGTTCACTGCTGGCTCCAGAGAAGCAGTAGCCACCGTGTGTTTTGCTGTCCTGTGGTAGCGGTCCCCCCCTCCCTGTGTCCACAGGAGGTTCCCCCTTGTACCTTCTCCTCTCAGGAAAAGTTCTGAGAGTAGATCTCCTTACAGGCCACTAAGCATGCCCAGACCTCCTTGTGAAAGAGCCTCGGGGCAGCACACACAGATGGCTCATTCCTGCCAGGACAGCGAGCTGATCCCCAATTCAAAGATGCAGCCTGCATCCCGACACAGAGCCAGCCAGCATGCACATGTGGGCACAAAGCAGAGGTGTCTGCTGAAAAGAGAAGCAAGCCGGGCAGGGCCAACAAAGGAGGTGGATGAGAAACACAGGGGCCCCCAGGGGCTTGGACTCTTTTCTTGAGCTTTAATCTCAGATAGGGCCATCGGTTCTTACCTGGTTGAACACGGCTCAGTCGCCGATGGCAGCTGGGTGAATGCATTTTCTGGATGATAGCTGCCCCCGTGCCAGTGCCATCCTGAGGCCCGCTGGGCAGAGAGTCCTCGGCAGGGACTGAGGGAAGCATCTGCACTTCCCTCTCCCCCAATCTCTGCCCCGCACACAGATGCCCACGCCGCAGAGCGATGTCTCTGCCCAGCCTGGCTTTTTCTGTCACCTCCACCCTGTCGCTACCGTTCATCCGCGAGCTGGTCATGCTGTGGTGACTTGCAAAGTCGAGGGTGCGTGGGAAGAGGAACCCTGGCACAGTGGCTACGTGTGAGCTCAAGCAGACCTACTATGGCGAGGGTGGTGCAGGGCCGGGCAGTGTTGCCTTCTGTTCTTCTTGGGCCGTCAGAGTCAGACATGACCCCCTGGCCCTCCTGTTCCCAGCCCCTGAGCTTGGACACAAGGGCTTTGAAAGCTGGGAAGGACTCTTGAGATTGTTGGATGTGACCTCATCCTTTGACTCGGGAGCCTGCTCAAGCTCAGAGCGGTTAAGGGACTTGCTCGCAGTCACAGAGCCGAGTTCCTCGTGGAGCGCTGGCATCCAGACATGCTGCTTCCCTGGGAGGATGACATGCTTCTGTCGGCCCCTCGGTGGACTCGTCTTGTCCTGGAGAGCCTTCCCATCAATGCATCCACTTCTCAGACTCTGCAGAGCCTCCGAGGCCACTCCAGCTGGGTCACTCCTGACGCCACCCCTGTACTGCACACACACACACACACACACACACACACACACACCCCAAACTCAGTCTGAAGCAGGACAGTCGGGGATATGACTTTGTAAGACTGGCCAGCACCTGTCCTGGGTTGCAGTTGTGCCAGACACGGTTTCGGGCATGTGGCTTTTGTTCACGCAATGAATCCATTTTACAGTTGAAGAAATGGAGACACCAAGAGGTCAAGGGACTTGCTGGGAGTTCTGTAGCTCTGGTGTGTGTTAGGGGATGCGGTGGGAGGGGGGGGTAGGGCAGGGGGCAGGATCTGAGATCAGGCAGTCTCACTCTAGGCTCGGTGCATGTAGCCATCTATGCTGGGCCTCTAAAGAAAGGCCCATGGTGCCTCTCCTCCTGCCCAGTAGAGCTCCGGCCCATGTAGGAGGCACCGGGTGGGTGGCAGGCACACCCCTCCCTGATGCACTCTGCGCGCAGGCCCGCCTGCAGCCTCCGAGGAGGGCACCTGTCTCCCTGATGGCCCTACTCGGGTCAGCTGTCCCGTGTCACCCCGAGGAGCCGTCAGGGGGTCTGGGAGACCAGTCACACACAGTTTGAGTTGGAGTCCTGGGATGTAAGGAGCCATCAAGCTCAGTCCTGTGGTCTTTCCCCCAGCAGCTTATAGAAAAAAGGAAAATACTCTGAGAAGACGTCCTGCTCTGTCCCGCCCCCTCACCACCATCTCTGAGCCCTCAGATTGTCCACTTTTCCCTCAAGCACCTTTGAAACGCTGTCTCTTGGCCTATCGCAAACTGTCCTCCTGGGGAGGTGCCTGCAAAGTGTGGATATGTTTTATGTGTTACAAAGGGCGTGTTCATCAAAAAGAGTAATCAGAAAGCTTGGGTGCTAGTCAGAAAAGTCGGCTGCTCAAAGACCCTTAGTGGTGGTGGTGGGATGGTGGGGTGGGGGTCGGGGTGGCATGTGGCTGTCTGCTTCTGCAACATCTTACAGCCTTGGAAACCGTTGGGGAAGTGCTACTCTGTTCTATAGGTCACTATAGGTCAGAATGCACTTGATGGCGGCGGGTTGGGAGTGTTGATGGCAGCGGGTTGGGGCAGTGTTTGAGGCATGCGTAGGCAGAAGACAAGGCACCTCTCAGCTTCTACTCTCCAGGAATGCCCCCTCGGGACTGTCTCCTTTCAGGACAGGGGAAGCAGCTCCTGTGTGGCTACAGGCGCAGTGGTTTTCTGTTGTTGGAGGTTCAAGTCTATCTGGAGGTACCTCAGAGGAAAGGCCTGCCTGTCTGCTTCTGACCTCCCCATCAAGACAGGTCTGTTGGACACCTCCTTTACCCCCAACACTCCCCCCGCCCATCGTGAACAGGAATGCACTCAATGGGAACTGCTTCGGTGTTTGGTCCTCAGTGTCAAACTCAGGCCATCCTTGCTGACCCTGTCATGCACTCACCTGTCAGCAATGGTGGTTCCAGCCATCTGCGTCCTGTGACCCCCAGACATAAGTGACACATGACTTCCCTCACCAGGCTCCGCAGTTCCATGCAGAAGCCAAGCCTGCTGCTGGGCAGCAGTCAACAAGTCAAGGAATGAGATGTTGACCTCCTGCCCTTGAACGCAACCAGTTCTATCTACCGACCTACCTACCTACCTACCTACCTACCTACCTACCTACCTATCTACAACTCTCTCTCAGGCAAGTGGAGCAGGCAGAATAAAGGCCCCCCACTGATCCCAAAGCCAAACCCATGTGCAACAGAACAAAATGCTTCCCGGTCCTGTAGCACCCTCACGATCAGGTTGAGGATCAGATTGGGGGACCCATAGGATTGCCATTGGCTCATTTTGGGAAGTAGATCGCCAGACCTTTCTAGTCCATCTTCATCGGGAGGCTCCCCTGAAACCTCTTTAGGATCATGGTAGCACAGAACCCTGCATTGACAGACAGACTGCCCCTGAGGTGGTGGCACTGGGATTTGAACCCAGGTCTCTCCTGCATGGAAGGCAAGAATTCTACCATTAAGCCACAGTGCCCTTTCTTTACAAGAGCGCTCACTCTCTGCCATTGAGTCAATGTCGATGCAGAGCGACGCCCTGTGGGTTTCCAAGACTGTAACTGTTTACAGGACTAGAAAGTCCAGACCTTCTCTTGTGGAGCTGTCAGTAGTCTCAAACTGCCTGCCCTGTGGATCACAGCCCAACAGGTAGTCCTCTAGGAGAGGTGCCGCTCATTCTCATGGGCACTTTGACTCTCACCACATGCCAGGGAAGTAAGGATGTGTCGCCACTAGGCAAGAGGGTGGATTCCTCTTGTTGCAGCTCACTGTGTGACCAACTGGCCAGTACCACCTCCATCAAAGTACGCGTAGAAACAGAAGCCACTGAGGCTGGAGACTTGACTGGTGAGCGTACTTAAAGGGGAGTACCCAGGCGTAGGCGCCCGGAGGCTGGGTGTAGAGGCTCGGAGTCTGCATTTCTCACTAGCAGACTCTTCTCCTTCCTCGCCCATGTGGCTTTGATGCAGCTCAGATGGACTCCGCTTGGAAACATGCTGACACACACCGAGGGAAAAAACAAAACGATGGGAGTTATACACACCCACATCCTAAGAGATGCGGGCTGAAAAATTCCAGTTCATGACTGTCCTTGGGGGTTGGAGAAAAACAAGTCAGGCACACTGATTTTCCTGGTGGGCAACACGAAGCACGATGAGATCACCCTGATGATCTTTTTCAAAAGGTATTTATTACGCATCGCTTCGCAGGGTGCGTGACAAACGTTCTCCTGTACCTGGTGGTTGACACCCAGTGGGCCCTGCCTGCTGGTGGCTTTCACTCCAGGAAGACAAGAGTTGAAATGTCAGATGTTGGTGGTGAGAGCTGAGGTCCCAGGTGAGCCACGGAGCTTCCTGGGGCTCAGGGGCTTCTTAAGACCCCACAGTGCATGTCTCTCCTCAGTGTCCTCCCAGAGAAGTCTGGGTGAGCCTGGGAGAACTGGAGCTCTCTGTAGCCAGACACGTGTCCATCTGTGGGACCTACATTTCAATCTCAGCGTGGCCACCGGCTCAGTGCAAAGGTCCCAAAGCCACCCAGCTCCTCTGGTGACCAAGTGGCTACCATGTTTTGGATACAGGCCCCTGTGCAACTTTTAGCTAATGTGTGCTTTAATCATCCTATCAGGTAAGAACCAGGTAAGGGTTAACCCCCTCTTTCACACCAGGGAAGTGAGGCTCAGGATGCTAAACAACTCGACTTCAGCCTCTTTGACTCCAGCCTCATTCCCTCCACTTCCCTCCAAGGACAACACAGTCAACGGTGTCCCATCCTCGTCGAGAGAAAGAACGAGGAATTCTTGAAGTGTCCCCCCAACAAATCCAGCTTGGCTTTTGAATGAGTGGGAGGCAAAATGACATTGACAAATAGTAGGATTTACAAGACGTTTTTGATTTGTTTGGAGAGATGCTGTAAACCCTTTCGCACTGTTGACTCATTTGTAAATCTGACTTCCAAAGGAGCAAATGCGAAGTGTTCTTCATACCCCAGCCCTCCTTTCAGAGTCTGAAGAGGGAAATAATATGGTAGTTAACTGAATGTCTGGAGCGGTTTATATTTAGCTCTGCCTGAAGGCAGGAGGATGGACCCGATGAAATTTGAAAGGCCTTTAACTCCTAGGATTCGTTCATTCAGCGGCTTCCAGCTCCCCAGTGTAAGCGATGCCAGGGGCCCAGTCTGATGGGGGATGTCAGGCAGCCAACTCCCAGGGAGAACGATCAGGAGAGCTGACTGCTGCCCCGTCTTTGCTGAAAACTCTGAAGGTCTACTTGGCTGGGAGATGGACGAGAAATGAGAAAGGAAGCTAGCTCACAGCTTCAGCAGAACTCAGGGCTGCTGTCTAGTGACCTGAACTCACTTCTGGAAGCAGATTCCTGATCACAGGGGTGGCCCTGCCCTTGCTTTCCTGCTGGTCAGGGCCCCTGCAGGACTTGGCTCTCCTCACTCAGGATCCAGAGGGCACCCCCGTACTCAGAAGCACGCCGAGGGCTCCCTTGTGCCAGCAGCACAGCCAGTGCTGCCTCATCTCCCTCTTTGCAGCACATCTATCTTCCCCCAAATGCCAACTCTGGCTCTTTAGCAAACGACTTCCAGATGCTGCCAGCCTCGGCCAGTGGGCTTTTATTACCCCCAAACTGTGGTTCTGGGTCGAATACTTCTGACTTGAAGGTAATTTGGAATGTAAACATTGCAAGGCATGTGCTAGAATTAATTAAAACTACCCTGGGTTCTCAGAGCCCGACAAGCCTGCAATGAACTGTTTACATTAACACCGCACCAGGCAGATCAACTGGAGTGTGCTGGAGCCCTGGATGATTGCTACCCGCCCCCTCCCCCCATGTTACCTTCGGGAACATGTGAAATTAGACCCAAGCTGACCCATTTCCTGAGGGTTGGTCATCAATCCCAACCTTGTAACATAGACTGTGTAATCCTGCCCCGGCCCCCCCTTCTACCAAAGCACAAGGAGACAGATAAAGCATGAGCTTTGCATGTCACCTAGAACACAGTCTTGATCTTAGCTGCCAGGCACCAGAAGCTCATTTAACAAGGAATACAAGTATGCCCATAGAGAGGTGCGCCCATGGCCTGGGGTGAAAACCATGTGTCATTGGTACTTGGCTCATCAAACTAGAAGCAACTCGTTAGAATAGCCTTTAGGCTTCATGGATAGCCATGCCATTGAATGACAGGATGAGCAGGTGGTAAGGTTCTGCGGGTCTATGTAAATGATGATGACTGCTGGAATACTCCCACTTCCCTTGTGTGTACAAGGGTGTGGAGCTGTGGTTCCTTGGGAGCGGCTCTACACAATGCCAGGGTATTTCATGCAAAGTACCAGGAAGCTGTGCCCCTCGGACTGAGGAGTCCGCTCCATCCCACTGGGTCTCAGAGGGGTAAGTTGCTGGCCAGGAACATTCAGAAAAGCTGCTGAGTTGATTACCTGAATTCATGATCCACTCTGGCCATGAAAAGAAACTTCAAGGTCAACTAGTCTAACCCAACTCTTAAGAGCAGTAGTGGGACTTTACAGTCCTTCCATGTGGTCAGGCTCAACTGAAATATTCTAGTCATGGGGACCAGGCGTGCTGAAACTCTAATGGCTTTAACTGTGTCCTTATATTGAGGAAAGAAAACAACCCCTATAACATATTTATTGACCCTAATTGTGCTCTCTGATAGGAAGTAAAATAAAGCACCAATTCCTCTTGCGATAATTCTTTAAGCCTTAAAGTTTAAGGGTTTGAGACTCGTCTTCCAGTTCCCGCCCCTTTTTCTCTTCAGTCCCCTCTAACGGTCCTCCTGGGACTCGGTTGGCCGACCCCTTTCCATCGCTAGCACCCTCCTGTGGGGTCACCTGCATCTTCATGCTGGTGTCCAGAGGGAAGCACAATTCCAACAGTGTCTGATCAGAGAGGCGTCTGGACAGGGGGTTCGCGGTTTGGTTTCGATCTCCATCCACCTAACACTGTGGCCCACAGTTACAGTCACCATCAGATTTCACTCTTGCCTTAAGACAAAAGCTGTGGTCACCCAGGGCCCCCAAACCATACATGAATGACTGTGGAGCAGTAATTTCCCGATCTGGAAGTTAGGTGTCTTCATCTAACCTAATGCTGTGCGTGTACCGTAGCCATTATCAAAACCTGTTCTGCTTGGATTCAGTTCATGTGATGCTGAGATTTCTAATCCTGGTTTCCTCACCCTTTGGCCCATTATGTACAGCTCTGTGTTTATCTAGACTTGATCCAAGTTATAATTCTACATGTCACACTTTGGTGGGCTGGGCTGGCCAAGGGGTCCCAGAGATTGCCTTTCCAGTGTGCATGGACCCCTCATCCAAGTTTTTTGGGTGCAGGAGGGCCACTCTGAATTCACTTCCCCACCACCATCATCCAGCTGTGCCCCTGGCTTTCTAAGAGAAAGGGAGTATGGTGCATCCGCTCAGAGCCTCTTCCTGCGCTGGCACACCTACACGTCAGAGTTGTCTCCGTGGGGTTTTGCTTCATCGGCCGTGACAACCAGGAAGAATCCATCCAAAGCCCTGGGTCCTTCACTTTGTTCTCCAGCCTCGGCTGGGAGATCCTGCCCAGCGACTAGTTGGTGGCGTGCTTCCTGGATGGACACGCCAGGCTGAAGGGTAGCACACTGTACTTGGCACGTGGTGGGGCTTCAGTGCATTCTGGGTGGTGAGTCAATCAAGAAATAGACGGATAATCCCCAAGCCTCGCTGTAGGTGAGAAATAGATGGACCCTTCCGCTCATCTAGGAAAGCGTTTTTTCAGAACTGCTCCAAGTGCGAACTGAGGGGCTGTGAATGGAATCTCATTTCTACCAGACCGTCTGCTGACAAGACACTAGTCAGCAAGAAGGAGCTTGGAGAATTTTGGAAGGAGAAGTATGGTAACCTAAAATTAACAGTCTAGAAAGTCACCTAGGAGGGGGGCAGGGATCACCTCTTATCATCAGTGGGGATAGAAAGATGGTAGTTTTGTGCAACAGTGAGTTTCATCGGTTCTTTTAGAACCAGGGGTCCCCAGCTGCGTGAAGTAGGGTTTTCCTGAATCAGACGAGAAGACCTTTCCCTTCTCTCTGATGTAAACACCGGCTCCCTCCCTCCCTCCTTCCCCAAGGAAACAAGTCTGTTTGGTAAGAGCTGGGAGGGCCCAGGAGGGTGCTTCTTGGTCAAGCAGCATGAGCAGGTGGGTGGCAGGGGGAGCGGACAGGGCCGAGGAAACATGCTTTCAGCTGAAAAGGCTCTTGTGGCGTTTTATCTATTGACACTTTTTCAATTAAGGAGTCTCCCCTGAGATGATCTCTCGCCTCCTTGTCTGAGCAGTAAATAATTACCATCCAAGCAACTCCATCGCAGGCCACGTGTGTCTCCCATGACCAGTGCAAGGGCGATACCAGCCACCTCCCTCATGTGCGCCTTTAGCAGCCTGGGGCACTGGCTTGGTTCCCCAGCCTACTGGAGGGCACAGCCCTCACCATACTTCCCTCCTCCCGGCCTCTCCTGGGCCGTGTCGTTGGTGTTTCGGTCTCTCACCAGGCCCCATTGTCTTAGCTCCTAGCACCTGCTCTTCCTGAAGAGGCAGACTGTCTCTAGGTCAGAGCCCCTGCTTTTGCTCCTTGTGGGGAGCAGGGGGAGGCTCATGCTTCCAGCCAGGTGCTTCGGAATGGGGTCTAAAGTTCTGCTGCAGGACCGAGCTCTGATTTCACAAGGGTCTGTGGGAAAGTAAAGTTTCAGTCCAGTGACCCCACTTTTAAAGATCAAGGGGCCATGTGCTGAAGGATAAAGAGCCCTGGTGGCGGTGTAGTGGTTGCATGCTGGGCTGCGTCCCCAAGGTCTATGGTGTGAAACCACCTGCCGCTCCGAGGGAGAAAGAGAGGGCGTTCTACTCGGGTACAGAATTGCGGTCTCACAACTGCGGATCTGCCCTGTTCTATAGGACCAGGTGGCAGGGGGGTTGTGTAGTTTCTTGGTGGTTTTTTTTTTTGGTTGTAGTATAACAAATAACAAAGTGCAAAAGCCGGATGACCTTTCCCCCAAGAAACAGAGCATTGTTTGCACCCCAAACGCCTGCTTGTGCCCCCTTCGTGCACTCTCCTGCTGTGGCTCGCTTCTGTAACTCCTTGCAGTCCCCACACAGAGTTCACAGGCAGTGCTCATGATTACAGGGATGGCCCGGGAAGGCACAAGATGACAATTCAGGTGAGAAATAACCAGGCACAGTTGCTCAGTCAGGACAGTTTCTTTTCTGCCAGGCCGGCAGGCGGGGCTCTCTCTGGCCATCTGCCACTTGGCCTGGCCTCTGCCATGTTTAGACAATGCTACCAAGCTCTTTTAGGGCAGCCAATAAATGCCCAAAGTGCATGCCCTCTGCTGCAAGCCTCAACGTGAAGGCATATAGCTCTAGCTCCTCAGGTCAGCAAATCCAGCCCCCATAATGAACTGCCCAGAGGCCCTCACTCCACAAGCCAGCCTCTTGCCCAAAGCACTCAACTGCACGTGCGCTATAGGCTGGGACGCCCACCACTGCCTCATGCTCTGGCTCCTGAGCTTGCTGTTGCTGCCCCTCTGCCCTGCCTCTGTGTCAGTGTTGTTCTGGATCAAGGAGGTTCAAGGTGTAGATAACTTGGGGTCCAAAGGACATACTCCACTTTTCACCTTGCTGATAGTGAGGTTCACCCCTCCTGCTTCAGGACGGCTGGTCTTCCTCCCAGCAGGATGGCCACCATAATGAACTCTACTGGCAGTTGTCCACGTCTCAGTCACACACTCGTCGGTCTCTTCACCTACTCTCTTACTCAGACTCTCCAGGAAAAGGAAGATCCTTTGGTGGGAGTACCAAAAGCAATGGCTAGAAGAACCATTGTGAACGATTTACTGCATTGCAATGAGCTCACCCACGTCTAGCCTTATCATCGCCAGTTTTAGCAAGTGGGGTGTACCACTGTGAGTTTTTGTCCTAGTAAATGCAAGACTCTCCTCTTCTGCCACCCCTCTGTCCTGCACTACCAGCACCCTGCTTTGATAAAAGGACACGCGGAGGCCCTGGCTTGTTGAAGGTGAAACTCGCCCTGGGTAACTCTGCCATGATCTTTGTGATGCACATGAAAGAAAAAAAGGGAAACATCTTCTTTACTTCTTCAAAACTCCCCCTTCCTCCCCATGCCCACCCCACTCATTCTTTCACACCGGCCCTTTCTCACAAGGTGCCTTATGGGAACTCCAGACGGTTAACATGAGCTGAACCCCCTCTCCGTCGTTTATCCGGAGGATTTGGGGGACCCTCTCCTGGCAGATATCATCTGTGCCTGCCAGCTTTCCTTTTGTGTCTGGGAACAAGAGAGAAATGAGTGGTTACTTAAAATTGAATTTATGACACTTGAGACCAGCATCAGTGAGAGTGATCTCACCATCAGTGAGAGTGATGACTGCCCAGGTGAACACGCCATGTCGTCACTCCCCCCCACTTCCACCTACTTACCTTTCCTGATTACACAGCCGTGCTGTCAGTGTGCTTGACTTACGGCAGAAGAAGAGTGGGCGCCGGTGGTCTTTGATGCCCCGGGAATTTTCATGAGGGACAACGTGAAGGTGCCCCTTTGTGTGCTCGTGTCCAGCAGAGAAGCACGTGAGAGACAGGAATCCTGAACTCGTCTGTCCGTGGTGAAGGGCTTGAGGGAGGATGCTTGAAAGCGAAGCAAAATCTATTAATTGAGCAAAGATTAAGTTGCAGGCGTCAGTTCAGGCACGCAGTCAACTAAACAAATGAATGAATGAATGATTAGTCTCAAAATATAATTACGAGAGCTTTTGCTCTCTTCCCCAGAGTGGAAATCTTCTGAGATGTGTGTGCAGTTCTCAGAGTACGCGTGCCCTAATTGCATACAGACTTTGGGGCCAACATCTCTGAAGGTTCCCTCACCATGGGATAATCACAGCAGCAAGCTCAGTGTCAACACTTCCTTGTGTAAGACCCCCTCCCGGCCTGTGCAGGACCAGCTCTAGGACTGAGGATGAACACCACGCTGTCGTCGGAGGGCAGGGTCCTTGTGGACTGAGAACCCGTGGTTAGAGTGACCTTCAAGGCCATTACCCAGACTGGGAGAACCAAGAATGGCTCTATCCAACGTCCACTCACCAGTGGATACCCCCAAGGCCAAGCACACCAGGGAAGGTGCTGGGGATGGCCCTTAAGAGCATGTGCACTGGTGTCAAACAGCTTTCTCACCTGTTTGTGTCACCTTGGGAAAGAGCCTGTCTTTCTCTGCTACCCGTTTCCTCACCGCCCAGATGGGGAGACTCATACCTGTCCCCCGGATTGGTAGGAAGGTAAAGCAGACGGAGTATATGATGCACAGGGCATGGGGAGAGCCTCCTGGAAGTGCCGGCTGTTGTGACTGTCACTGCGGCACACTGTCACCGGCACACACTCTGGTAGGCTCTGCGTAAAATGGTGTGTGCTAAGAGAGAGCCCATGACCTGGGAAGAACATGGCCACCACCAACTGAGTGTGTTCGCTGTGTGAGTTAAATGAGATTGAATGTGGCGAGTACTTAGCGTTCAGCCCCAAACACCGAGGAGCCCACTAGGTATGTGCTGCATGGAATCTAACAGACTCAGCAGTGAGTTCTTGAAAGGAGTGTTCTCTGTGGACCGGGCCTGCCCTGGAAGGACCTTGGTGGATGATTGGACTTGGGGACACGCAGAGGAGAGCAGGCAGTTCCGGCCGGGAAGCCTGTGGATCATCAGGTCCCCAGCTCTCTCAGCGCAAATGGAGAGGAGATTCCCGCAAGAGGAGAGGACACGTGATCGCCTCTCATTCCACAATTAAAGTGGAACTAGCCCTGAGAGAGGTGGTAACACAGTGATGTAAACTCATTCTAAGGAATAAATAGCGGAAATCATGTTTTAATTAGTAAGGAGAGCTCAGGGGGCGACCCCGATGAAATCCGTGTCCCTGTGCATGCTATGGAAGCCGGAAGGAGACAGCAATGGGTTGGAAGAGATCCCGAGGCAGATGGGAAGGTTTGCTTGGGGTCGGGGCCGTGGTGGGGAGGAGAACTTGGGTTAGAACGGGCCTCGCTAGGAAGGGACAGAATTGCTCCAGCCACATGGAGCCTCCTGGAATCGAATTGGTGAAGCGTTGGCAGAATTACCTGTGGGCTGTGGTGTTGAGCCCTGTGCTGCTGCAAAGCCCGTGGGACACGAGGCGATTGAGTCTAGCTGGGTCTTGGCTGAGCGTCCCAGAAAGCAAAGGCGTCCAGGTGGCCATTTGGACACAAGCGGTGACACCTGAGTTAGAAGAGTCTGTCCACTTGCCATTGTGGCTTGTGTGTGGCTCTGAGGCTAGAAGCTAGGCCACCAATCTTTCAGATACCACCAGGGTCACCTGTGACCGATTTCAGTGGAACTTCTCAACTAGAAGGGACGATGAGGAAGGGACTGGATGGATGGTCTGCTTCTGAGAATCAGCCCACGGCAACTCTGTGGGTCACAGCAGTGGTGGGAGAGGAGCACCCATGGGTGGGAGCCTCTCCCAGTCCACAGCAGCCCACAGCAGAGGCCTGGAGCAGACCCACACTCACGAAGATGGCGCTGGACCGGGCAATGTTTCGTTCTGTTGAACACGGAGTGGCCATGAGTCAGAGCCAAATCAACCGTAGTGGACATCGACACGGTGGTTGGGCGCTCCGGCAGCCCCCAGAACAGTGCCTCACACAGAGTAAGGTGCCAGCAAGACGGGAGAGAAGAAGTTGAATTCCCTCCGGGGTCAGGGCTGAGCTCATCTACCTGATGACCAGCCCTCCAGTGTCTGGGGTGGGTGGGTGGGGTGCATGTAAGCCTCTCCTACTTTCCCGGATAGGTAAAGGTCACGTGCTCCCCTCTTTGAGAACCGGCTTGAAATTCCCTTCCTGTGGTATTTTCCTACACCTGGAACCTGTCCTGGTCGGCCAGGGTCGCGGTGTGGCCCCCAAACCTCCTGGTGTGTCCCCTCCCTTCCCCACAGCAGTGACGTGAGAGTAGCTGCTGAGAAGGAAGGTTAAAAAGTTAAACCATTTTCCCATCGAGGGTCCTAGCAGCAAAGGCGTGTGCCTTGGGCCCCTGACATTGTCGCGCTCCTGGGACCTCTCTGGCCCTTTGGCTTCAGGGCCAGGTCCTCTAGCACTGTGTGCCTTTGACTCGGGCCTTCCGTGAGAGCAGGTCTGGAAGCATTGGTTGGCTAGACTCCAGCGTCTCTAGCTCAGGGGCTGACAGGTGGCCTGTGGCTGTTCCTTTCCCGGCAAGGCCCTGGAGCAAACCCACTGAACCTTCCGAAAACAGGCTTCCTCTTCTCCAGACTTCCAGCCCCAGACGCTCTTTGTGCATTGCCTTGTGTCTCTGGTGACTCCTGCTGTGGATTTGACTTGCCTGCCCGTGCTGGGAGCTCACGGGGATGTGCTGGGCTGGGGGCAGGGCCGAGCCTTCCCTGAGAATGAAGGAGCCCTAGATGGGAAGGGGCAAGCTGAAGATAACTCAGCAGAGGGTCCAGCTGGACACTGCAGTTCCTTCTGCTTGACTCATCTCCACATGCCAGGGGAAACCACACGTTGCTTCCCAGGCTGAGGCAGCCCCAAGAGCGATTCTAGTCTCGGCACCAGCTCCCCACCCCGGCGGCGTCAGGCCCCTTGGCCCCTAACTCTCCTCTGGTCTCAAGGCTTTTCTTCCGCGTCGCAAAAAGCCAGTCCCCTCTGCCCCACCTCTCTGGGGCTTCGGGCCCCAGGCAGGACTGAGCTCTAACTCGGGCAGCACTCAGGGCACTGGGAAGGTCCCTTTACCAGAGGACATGCTCTATGGTTCCTGATCCTGGGCTCCTCGCTCCACACTCAGCAGAAGACATGACTCTCCGGTGGCAAGCAAGTGTTTCTACTCACCTCTCGGACTTGAGGTCGTTGAGACCCGTGTCCTCAGCTCTCATCTTTGACCCTTTTGCAGGCAGAGCAGCCTAGAGTTCTACTCGCTGGGGCTTCTCGTTGGTCTTATGTTCAGTTGTTTCCCATGTTTTTAGTACATACATATTTCAGGGGCTTCAAACATGTGTGGGAAAATTCCATTATCTTGTAATCCCATTTTTCCATAAACTTTTTTTGAAGCCCCCTGGTGCGTGATACATTCTATGTGTATGTGCATGTGTACACACACACACACACACACACACACACACACACGATTTGTTCTTCAATTAAAAAGGAAAAAGTAAGCAGCAATCCAGACACCAACAGGTCCTATTCACTCAGGCAGTTGGGTATACACTCTTAGTCTGAGAAATATACACAAATCATTAAATAGCAATTATTGTAATTAGTAGAATGCACACGTGATTAATCACCCTCTGCCCCCACTCCGCTGATTTACCTTGCCTGTGGCATCAATGGATACCGGAAGGGCCTAACGAGCTGGATTTCCAGAGCAGAGGAAGGAAAGGGGAGGGAGGAGGGAGGTTTTTCCATGTTTTGCTCCCCTGGGATAGGGGTGGGGGGCGTGCATAAATCTGTATTCATCTCTAAGGCCCCCTCTGCTCATCTTGCTTTCTTGCTCTGACGCATCTTCCCTCATGAAAAGCATTGCATGAAATAAGCCCGGCTCTGAGGTTTGCATGGCTCAGGCATTCTGTCCACGACAGCAGGCTATGAGCAGAAGAGACGAAAGACGCTGTTCCCGACAGGCTTAGAAACCTCCGTCCGCCTGCACACTGCCCCACTCCCCACCTCCCCCCAGACACCCCAGGCACTTGTTAATGGCTCGAGGACAGTCACTCAGTGGTCAGGGTGAGTCGGACCCACTGGACACTCTGCCACCCTTGCATCCAGGGAGGGACTCCACGGCCATGGAAGCTGGAGCGGCAGCTGGTGAAGGCTACCCGTGGCAGGGGCTACGGCCATGGCCACATGTTTACAGTTGTTGCATTATTGAAAATTAAAGGTGCGTGAAGCACAGCCTCTTCCTCCAGCCAGGAGAGGCCTGCCCACGTAGGCTCCACTCACCATGATGGGAGCCGCAGAAGTACCAGCTGCCTCGCTGGCTGCAGCCCAGAGCTCTACAAATGCTCCTGCTACCCCAAAGATCTTGCCTCCTGGCTTCTAGGATGTGGAGCGGGGAGGAAAGAGTGCCTGGCTTAACCCCGGCCCCCTCTTACCCTTTAATGTGGCTTCTTTGTCCACTGGGTTTGACAGAATGGATTCTATTCCTCCCCACCACCATCCCCCCAAACTTCCTCATCTCTCTGAAAGGAGTGTTGTAACTTACGTAGTTGGTGGTTCAAACCCACCACCTATTCTAAGGGAGAAAGCTGAGGCTGTCTGCTTCTTTCAAGATTTACAATCTTGGAAACAATCCATAGGGTCTCTGTGGAGTTAGAATCAACCAAATGGCATTGGGTGTGGTTTGGGCAGAAGGCTGATGCGATGATTTTCTATGCAATAATGCTTAGTCTTGTGCAGGCATTAATAAATTGTGAGTTAATTAATTCAGATGATTCAATAAATATTGAGCACTGACTGTGTGTCATGATTGGTAGAGAGCGAAAAAGAGGAAGACCCTTAACAAGATAGATTGACACCATGGCTGCAGCAAGGGCCCAAACACAGCAGCAATTGTGAGGATGGCGCGGGACCGGGCACTGGTGGGCTCAGCTGCACATGGAGTTGCAACCGACTTGTCAGGATCCCTGAGCAACAACTGTGTGTCCAGCATGAACTGGTCTCTGGAAGCACAGCAGTGAGCAAGAAGGAGCTTCCAGGTGGTGTGTGTGTGTGTGTGTGTGTGTGTGTGTGTGTGTGTGTAAGTGTAAGGGGAGCAGCTAATGACACAAGTAGATAATGAAAGCAGGTAATTTCAGATCGGGAAATGTGCTCTGAGGAGAGTGAATAAGATGGAGCTTCCAGGTAGTAGCGTGTGTGTGTGTGTGTGTGTGTGTGTGTGTGTGTGTGTGTGTAGCAGGTAATTTCAGATCGGGAAATGTGCGCTGAGGAGAGTGAATCAGATCTGGGACATGCTGCCTCCTTGAGGGGACATATGAGCTAAACCTTCAATGGAGGAGAACTAGCCATGAACAGATCTGAAGGAAGAACCTTCTAGAGTCTGGACAGAGGGGACAGTTCGTGCAAAGAGCCCGAGGCAGGGCTTACCGAAGTCTGATTATGCTGTAGTAGCTGTTCCTGAGTCCTCTCTCAAAGAAGGGGGCAGATGAAGTGTGGCTCTAAGTCCCCAGGGCACCCGGGCTATGTGCATACAGAAAACCATCTACTTGAGCGCAAAGGCGGAGGACCCAGGAGGTGGCCCAGAACGGGGGCAGCTATGGAGGGACGTTATTTTGCTCAGTAACCGAAGGTCATTTAATTATAGGCTGTCACTGTGAAGTGGGTTTCCTGTGCACTTTCGGTTCAGTTCACCAGACCCTGTGTGCACATATTGTTTCTTGGCACCAGACAAATGAGCTTGCTCTAGTGACCGAGAGCGTGGGACCTTGGGAAGGTCAGGGAGTGCGTCCTTAAGTACACGGCAGGTGGTTCTGGGGTCTATTTTAAACTCTTTGAAACGTTTGTATTGTGGATTTGGGGAGCGTTTTCCGGCCATCGCCGTCCATTCAGCGTCCATACTCACTTTATTTCAGCTCGCCCGTGCAGTCCCTCCATGCCCCGTCCCTTACCCATTTCCCGGTGCGTCCTGTTTCCCTTCCTGCTCTTTCCTCACCCTCTGAACATTGTCCTTGGGCAAATGCTGCCCTTGTGATCCTGACTGGTAGACTGTTCTAACGTGGGTGAGTTCCGTTCCACACCTGAAGGTGACTAAGGGCCATCAGCTCGGACCATCAGTGCCTGTTCGTTCTGACGATGTCCGTGGTTTTCCGAAGAGCCGGTGCTGTCAACGTTGAGCACTCAGCTGCCATCCAAAGGGCTAGTGGTTGGAACCCACGTTGGCTGTGGGGGTGAAACGACCTGGTGGTTATTTCTCATAAACGTTTGCAGCCTAGGAAACCCTGGGCCAGTTCTGCTCCGTCCGCCAGGGTTGCCTTTGTCACAGTCAACTCGCTGGCTCCCAGCCATCGCTTTTCTGGACTTTAGGAGCCATGGAGCTGACTGAAGGCCAGCAGGGGTAGCGCATCGACTGCAGGGATTATGAATTCCTGCCATCCTGTGAAGTGTCCCTGGCGGTCACAAGTGGCCCTCTGTAAGTGGGGAGTGGTGTTATTGCATCCACTTTCATCTGCACAATCTCATTTGCGCCCAGAACCACCCAGTTAAGTGAAAAGTCAAGAGAGAAATGCTCACCTCTTATAGATGCAAAAGGGACACGCAGAAGTCTTTGTTGACTGCCCAAGGTGGAGATGCTATCCGCATTTAGGCCTCGCTCCCTCCATCCCTTCCTTCCTTCCTGCCCCTCCTCCCTCCCTTCCTTCCTTCCTTCCTTCCTTCCTTCCTTCCTTCCTTCCTTCCTTCCTTCCTTCCTCCCTGCCTGCCTCCCTGCCTCCCTCCCTGCCCGCCTGCCTGCCTGCCATTCATTCAGCAACTTCGTATGGAGCAACATCCCATGGCGGCGAAGCGTGTGGGTGTTTGTGTCACCAGTTCCCCATGGCTCCTGTTCAGCTCTATTGCTCAGCCAGCTGTAGGAACATCTAGCTCCTACGGTCATAGCAAGAGTTAAATGAGTCAATACATGTAACATGCACCGAGCCATGCTTGGACCGTACTTAGTGAGCATTCAATAGCTGTCAGGTGTTCTGTCTTTCTGTGCCAGGGGTGGGGCGCCCAGGGAGCCATGCCACCATCCTTCACTGGGCTGTTCTAGGGTGCTCCCCCTGCCTCGCCCCTGGGCTGAGCCTCGTCTTTTCTTCCTTTCTCCGTTTGCCGGCCTGCTCTCCGTGGCCCTCTTCAGATCCTCCGCTTCCCCTCCCTCCCCTCTTCTCTGCACACACAAAAGATGCGGCCAAACAGGAATAGCTGCGGCGTGCGTCCAGCAAACCTGACTCTCTCTTTCTCAATCTGCGTAATCACACCCCGGAGCCAACGTGAAGTTTAGAGGCTGCTCTGGAAGCGCTCGGACCAGAAAACAAAGGAGCGGGCAAGCCGTGTCCATTGGCTTGCTTGGAGTTCTTGGGCTCCTTCCTCTCTTGCAGCAGAAGATTTCAAAACGGGGCGGAAGCGGGAAGGGTATGGCTCCATCCTGGCCAGGACCATGGGGAGGGGAAGGAGCCCAGGGCCCCTCTTGATGGGATGGGGGAGCAGTCAAGAGTCATGGGGGGGAATGGAGAGCATAGCCATTCAGAACGGATTAGACCAAACCCAAACAGGACATGGAGTCTTCAGCTGCCCCCTGTCACCTCATATTGGCACCTTCCTGTGACTGTCATCCCCATACAGTCTGAACAGTCTGTCTTGGACGGTTCCCTGCCAGCATCAAAATACCAGACCGTTTTGCTACCTCTACTCTTAGCTCACGTGGTATTCTCTCGTGGGTCTGCCCACATCCTTTGTCTAGCGTGCAGCTTAGTACTTTAGCAGGGGCTTCTGGGAAACTCCTGTGCTAACTCGGAGTAGCTCCACTGGCGGTCATCTGGGGCATTGCTGCCAGTCAGTGCAGGGACAGGTCATTGGTGAGTTTCTGAAGGCACTCCTTCGATGCTCTTTGGGGCTGAAGGACTCCTGTCCTTATCTGGGACCAAACACGCTGCCACCAAGCAAAAGCTAGATGTGTGAGAGGCTGGAGGCTGGAGATGGACCGACTGGCATGTGGGCAGGGAGGACAAGCAGCTGACCTCACAGCCCTTCACCGTGTCTGGTGAATGGGGGTTGTGCCATCCGTCTGGGCATTTCCATTGGACAACAAGCCAGCTGGCCCTCGACATAACCCGACTGCCCAGAGCCCTCAGTCTGCCTCTTCAAGTCTGAACATAGGAATACAGGTCCCAGCTGTGGTGATTAAAAGGGGCCAGTGCCCAGTGCCCGCCTCCGTTTTCCTCAGCCTCTCGGTGATGGGGCTGCCAGTGCGGGAGCTCCTTGGGCCTAAGACATAGAACCCCCTCACAGGGGATAGAGGCCCAGTGGAGCCTGGCAAGTGGTCACGTCTTCATTTATGGTGCTTTGTGAAGGTTTTTGGATTCCCACTCCCCCACCCCACCCCCAGTTTTCTGGGCCAAGAAGGGGACCAGTTTCGGTCTGACTTCCCAGAAGGCTGGCTCCGTGGCATCTGAGCACGGATCCAGGTGACATGCTCACCATGCCCTATTTCCCCTGCAGCTTGTCAGGGCCAGAGGAAGGTTGCAGGAGGCCATTCCACGCCTGCGTCAGAGCACACGGCCTCCCTCCGCCCCCCACTGCTGTCTGCAGGGCTCAGGCCTTGCCCTCCCAGGAAAAGCAGGCTCCTGCTCACTCCTGTGGGGGAAGCTTTGCTGCTGGGCCCCTGGCGCTTTTAGCTGCCTTTCTGCTCTGTTATTCCGTCTGAAGTCAGAAACAGGGCAGACTTGCTCTTAGACTCCAAAGGTTATTAAAAATATGAAAAGGAAATAAACAGGCCTCCATAAATCACCCTGCCCAGCAGGCCTACTGCGCAGGGGATGGGGGGGGGAGGTGGCAGCCGCAGGCCTGGGAGCAGAGCTGGGTGGCTGGCCAGTGAGCAGCAGACTCTGCATCACAGTGGATTGCTTCTTCTCTCGCCTCTCAATTCTCCGACGTTCTCTGATGCTACCTCTATCCATCTGATGAGCCCAGTGAAGACCATCTGGTGGTGCCGTGGCCGACAGGTTGGGCAGATACACACAAGGTCAGGAGTTCGACGCCATCGGCCACTCTGCGGCAAAGATGAGACTTTTTACTCCCATTAGGAGTTTCCATCTCGGAAACCCACAGAAGTGGTCCGGCCTTGCCCTATTGGGAGCCTCTGAGTTAGATGCAACTTGTTAGAATTCACATACCCTGTTCCAGGCGCCCTGAGGGGATTGTGACATTGTGCATATTTCATTTAACAGATATCCTAATTCTCCCAAGAGGAGGGAACTATCATGCAGATAAGAAAAGTGAGGCTCTTAAATCAAACCAAACAAACACCAGCGCTCACTGCCGTCAAAGTGGATCCCAACTTGGAGGCATTAGATGACTGACCCAAGATCTTGGCCTGGACTCCCCCCCAACCCCACCCACTGGCCTCTGCTCCCTGAGAGCCCCCTTAGGAAATGACTGAGTGCTCGGTGCACTACCCCCTGCGCCTGCTCCCGTCTCCCTGCCTCTCTTCGCCACACGGTGTCCGTGTGCGGCGCGGTCACCCTCACTGCAGAGCCCTTTCTGAGCTACCTTGCCCCATTGTCAACACGATCTGTTCCCAAGTCCCCTTTAATCTGAACTGTTCGCTTCTTGGAAAATTGTCTAATAAACTCCCCAATACGGTGAGAATACTTGGTCCTGATCTGGTAGACCGGTTCACCAGTGGGCACTTTGGCAAAGGAGCAGCCCTGGTGGTGCGGTGGCTCTGTGCTGGACTGCTAACTGCTGAGGTCAGTAGTTCAAACCCACTAGCCCATAGGTCCCCAGACTTATTTGGCTTACCATCTCCTTTCTAGAAAACAATAGGAATAATAAATACGTTTGTACTATTGCAGTGGTTCTCAACCTTCCTAATGGCGTGACCCTTCAATACAATTCCTCATATTGTGGTGACCCACAGGTTGAGAACCGCTGTACTATAGCCTGCAATCCAGGATAGAATGTCTGCATCTGCTTTTGTCCCTGCTCCATGGATCGTCCCACCCCCACCCCAGGGAAACACTGCCCACGCTGCTCCCGGGAGAAAGAGGAGGCTCTCTGCGTCTGTGAAGAGTGGCGGTCTTAGAAACCCACAGGGGCAGTGCTGCCCTGTCAGAATCGATTCAGTGGCAGAGAGTTTAGTTTAACAAAGGACTTGTGCAGATAATCCCTAAAATGTGAATGTCTGATGGTTGATTAAGCCTCCCCACTTTCGGCACCATGGAATAAGGTCTTTTGGAAGGGACATGGGATTTGGGGTCTGGCAGTAAATTCTGACTCCATTACTTCCTAGTGGTATGGACCTGGATGGATGACCCAGCTCTCTGGGCCTCCATTGTCCCGAGCTTAACATTAAGCTGACGTGCATAGTGCACAGAAAGCGCACAGCACTGACCCCAACGTCTAGAGCAGTGGTTCTTCCACCTGTGGGTCGTGACCCCTTTGGGAGTCAAATTCATAACAGTTGCAAAATGACAGTGATGTAGCAACGAAAATAATTTTAGGGTTGGGGTTGGTCACCACCACACGAGGAACTGTCTGAAAGGGTTATGGCGTGAGGAAGGTTGAGAACCGCTGGTCTAGAGCAACACTACCTGTCCGTTTCATTTCTTTCCACTGGGTGAGCATTCCGAGCTGTCCCTGCCAACCCCTGGAGATGTGAGATGGTGGTGGAGGTGGAGGTGG
>NW_022110173.1:3395340-3398974 GCF_000313985.2 Echinops telfairi
GGTGGGGGGTCGTTAGGTGGCATCGAGTGGTTTCCCACTCTTGTGTCCCACAGAACAAAACACTGCCCCGTCCTGCCCCATGGCCACAGTTGTTCTTACGTCTGAGCCTGTGGTTGCCGCCACTGGGTCCGTCCATCTTGCTGAGGACCTGCCTCGGTTTCATTGCCCTTCCACTGGACCAAGCATGTCCTTTCCCAGGGCCTCGTTTCCCCTGACGCGTGTCCAAAGTACTGGGAAAGAAGTCCCGCCATCCTGGCTTCTAAGGGACATTCTGCCTCCTTCTCTCAAGACAGCTCTGTCTCGCTGGCAGACCCGGCACCAGCAATGTTCTTTTCCAGACTCCTCCTGGCCACCTGATGCAGTGGCCTTACCCTTGATCTTCCACCTCAGGCCCCTCAGACAGCTGGCTCTGTGGTGGGCAGGAGGCTCTCTAGACCAGCGAGGAGAGGGCTCTTTTAGACCAGGACACACCAGCCCCAGGGCACATGCTTGCTTCTGGCTTTTCCCAGAGTCCCCTGCCCCCATTCACTGCAGACGCCCAGCCAGCTCTCAGCCTCCGGGAGCACTGTGGGGGCAGAACAATTGTGTGGTGGCTTTGGGGGCAGTGCTATGGGGAGTCGGGCCTCACCCACACTTCAGGGAACATGATTTATTCTTCTTTATAACTCAGAATGTTTGCCAAAGGGATTGTGAGGGAAGGCCTGGAAGGGGGAGGTAGGGACTAAAGGACAGAGAGTCCATGAGGGAGTAGAGGGGGAGAGAGAATGGTAGAGAGGGGACAGACCTTATTCCCGCAGATAAAGGTCCTGCCTGTGAGCTGCTCCTTCAGAGGGAGCGCATGGATCTCTTCATGAAAAACCACGTGCACGTCTTATTTAAAGTGCAAATGTTTAGAATGTTAATCTAGTTCAGTAGAAGCCCTGGTGGTGGTACAATGCTTAAAGTGCTTGGCTGCTAACTGAAAAGCCAATGGTTTGAAGCCACTGGCTGCCCCTTGAGAGAAAAGCCAGACAGTCTGTTCCTGGACAGATTTTTAGCCTCAGAAACCCGATGGGCAAGGCTCTACCTGCAGGGTTGCTCTGGGCAGTGCTCCACTCGAGGCCACACCACAGTCTGACCCGGGAAGTCTGAACTGGGGCCCAGGAGCTGGCAACTTAACAAACTCTCCCAAGCACGCTGGTGTAGCTTTGGGGGACCACACTTTGAGGAACACTGACTCTTGAGCAGAATGTCAGCAAATCCCTGCTCGTGTCCCTGAAAAGGGCTGGTTCTTCGTCTCAGTGCAGGTGGCCCTGGGACCCAGCCCATTCTAGGGGCCACGCAGCTGCCCTTGAACAGCAGGGACTCTTTTTCCATGACGCTAATCAGTCATGACCCGTACTTGTGAGCTCACCTGATGTATTCTTGACCTTGAAAGCCCAGCCCATATTTCACCTACTTCTCAAGGCCTGGCTACATGGATCAGCCCGCTGGATTTAGTGCCTGCAACACATTTTAGCATGCTATTCCATCTGATTTCACCTCATTTCATATTGCTCAGAATGGCTCATGGCTGGAAGGCACCTGAGAGACCATCGAAACGTTGTCCGTAACCAGGGTTAAGCATCAACAACTCCTCAGGAAGTTTTCTAAAAATATGCAAGCTCAATTTCTAAGAGACTCAGGATTTGGTGAACACTCCTTCTGCCGTGCTGGGGCAGGCATATTGCCCCTATCGCATCCATCCTTGCCTTCATTGTGTCTCCTCTGCCCTCTGCCAAGAGTGGGGTTGAGCTGCCATCCTACTTCGACGATGAGTAGAAAATGCACACCTTTCAGGGATAGAATTCTGGCTTGGAAGCATCCTCGTCTCAATCAGCTTTGTAAAGTGGACTATTTGCCTCCAGATTTTTACATGAGAGAAGCAATACACTCATTTTTACTCAATATTCTTTCTCTCATGCACGCACTCACGCACGTGCCCAGGTCTGTCACGTGAGACTCAGATATTGGATGTTAGATCCCTGTTATGCTTGCTTCTTCTGTGGTCTTGCCTTATCAATTCCCTTCTCCAGTAACCACTGTCGTTAATGCTTCCTTTGCAGACATCACCAATCGAAACACAGGGCCAGGCATAGATAGATGATCTGCAGATACTCGGTTGATTGGGTGAATAGTTGATAAAGTTCCTGTTCCTCCTAGCCTCCTCCCTTCTACCCAAAGGAGAAAGGGCTTATTGGTGAAAATCTGAGTTCTGAGATTCCTTTTTGATTCTGTCAGTAACTAGATCTGGGCCTTGGAGCTCCCTTTGGTCTGCTGTAGAAGGACAGTTTGGGACCAAGTGACCTCCACTCTCCACTCCCAATGTGAGGCTGACCTGATTTTTTATCTATTTCTGTGGCCTGGGCAGGAGTTTAGAATGCGTGAGCCTTGTTGGCTCAGCTCAGCTTGTGCTACTGCTCATTAGAGCATGGCATGACATACCCGGATCGAAGGGGTGATAACACAATTAAATGGGAAGAGAGAGAGTGAATTTGGACGATTTCTTCACCAAAGCAATACAGACAGGAGTGACTATGACAACACAGTGTGAAGAATGTAACCTTTATCATTGGACTTCACCTGCAAAAACTCTTTAATGGGTGTGTATTTGGTTGTATATATTTTCACCAAAAGTTTGAAATAGAAACGATGAGTGTTAGGGGGTTGGTTCATCAATATCAGCTCTCATAAAGAAGCAGGAACCAGAAGGAGAAACTCAGCAGGACTAGGTCTGGTCACAAGGAAAGGACTGGGAGGTGAAGATGCCCCTCACACTGTCACCTTGACTTTGACCTGCCATCCTGATTATCTCATTCAGAAGATGCGGTCACAAAACTACTCCTTGGGTGGTCAGCTCCTCCAGCTGCCCTAGTTAGGGAGCCAGTTCTTTGCAGAGGGAAATCTTCGTAAGACCTCAGCCACAAGTGCAATCTTGTTAGACCCGCCCCAGAGGCAAAGCTTCTCATTCCCTGTGTCTCCATGCAGTGCGTGCAGAGGACACACACTGTGAGGTCACATGCCTACAAGACGCCATCTAGATTTTGAAGGGTCATATAAGTCCATCAGATCTCCCAAGATGGCCAGCTCACTCCTCTCTTCCGAGTACCTGGGCAGCAGAGCCCCCCAAGGGATAGTCAAGTCTGCTTGTTGGACAGTCTCCAGTAAGACTTTCTTCTGGGCTTTAGAGTCCGTTTTTAGTGAGACCCCCGTGACCTGGCAGTTTTCCCCTTTTCTATTCTTCTCATCTGTCCCAAGTGTTGCTTACTTCTGCTGAGGATGGTGTTGAGATGGGCTGAAGGTGGAGAGGGATGGACGTGGCAGGCTGTGCTGTGAACGTGGCCTAGATCACCAGCCATCTTCCCTGGCTCCTTCTCCCTTGGAAAGGCATTCTGAGCCCGCCGCCCACTCCCTGAGTGAACACAAGTGGACCACCACTCTCTAGCTCAGAGAGCTGGGAGTGGCTTCTGTCTGGAAACCCTAGGTGGATGTGTTGCCCGAGCTTGGTGGAAGTTGGGGGGCTGACTGAATGCCACGTGGTCTGTTCTTGAGTCATGTGTTTGCCATCTTGGTGCAATTAGGCCCGGGTGGCTACGTGGAGGCTTTCACTGTGTCC
>NW_022110173.1:3400063-3413463 GCF_000313985.2 Echinops telfairi
AGTCTGTAGTGCATCAGCCGGAATTAGGTGTTCTGTCTGGATAGCATGGTGGTAAGCTGCCATTCTTTCACCTGTGTCTGGCAACTTGCTCTCAGGGAAGGGCTCCGCCGCATTTGCATACCTGTCCGTGCAGTGGATCCCGGGGCCTGCCTGATAATGGCTCTTTGTGATTTTCTTCAAGGAAGTAGGTCTGGTTGCACATGTGATCATGTGTGTTGTTGTTGTTGTTTTGTGATCATCCTTAAAGCCTCCTGATCTACTGTGACCTGCCACTTGAGACACAGGTGGCTGCCGTTTGGCTGTGTGACAATGGACACGGGGTAAATGGATTTGAGAATGGGAAAGCTGTGGTCAGATGGATGCTGGATGACGTTTACTTAGGAGAGGACAGAATTGGAAAGAGCAAGACCTAAGACAAGATGACCAGCTAAGTGATGACAGCGCCATGGCCATGGTCTTTTCGTGACTGCAAATCCCCTGAAGAGTCTCGTAGGAAGTACCACACTGCCAATGGCATTCTTCTTCAGTCCGTACTGGCTGGTGTTCGCTGCAAGAGCAGCGCCTGCGTGGAGCCCCAGAGCCGAGTCCCTAGATGGTCTGCATCCCTCCACATGACCCAGTGTGGCAAGACATTCATTCCTTCTGAAAGCTGCCAGCGACCGGAGAGGCTGAGCTGTGTGTGCAGCCGGCTCCTCCAGCCCAACTCGTGCTTCCTCTGGGGCTCACTCCCCAGGGTGATGTTGGACTTGCATTGACCCTCTCCCAGAGTGCCACAGCAGGTCAGTCTAGTTTGATCCCCTGCTGAGAACTCCGGTCCACCCTAGGCATCTGGAATCTGAATCTACATTTGAAGGGGCTCTTCAAACAGAAACACCCCACCACCACTTGAGTCAGTTTCAACTCAAGTCCATCCTAGAAGCCAGGGTAGGATTGCTCCCGGGGTTTCTGAGACTGGGGCGCTTCATGGGAGCTTCATCCCTTTCCAGCAGAGTGGCTGAGGAGTCGAAAACCACTGACCTTGTCCTTGGCGACCCAGTGTTAAACCCCTGGTACTACCAAGGCTCCTCAGGGACCCCAATCCTCTTAGGCAAACTTAACAATCACCTGGGGATCAGTAAGATGCAAAAGGACTCTCCTTCACATGTGGATGCAATATGTGGGGGTAGGAAAGGCAACTGCTCAGCAGGGGGGTGGACTGGAATAAACCTGTTCAAAGCCCTGCCTCTCCCTCCCTCTCCATCCTCTCCTCCTTTAGCTCAGCTGAATTTGCAGAAGTTAAAAGCCTGGTAAGACTATCTGAATGGAAGATGCAGACAGGACCAGTCTTCTCCGTGAGGGGTGGGGGGTGTCTCTGCAGGAGGGCCGGGCACCTGGACTTTTGAATGCTGTTGCACATTAGTGAGCCTGTTTCCCCACCATCACTCAATGAAAGGATTAACATGAAAACAAACAACCAGAAACTATCATAAAACCTATAGGAACAACTGATACTTAATGAACTCTTCCATGTGCTAAGCACCTGAAGTGGTTTGATTCATTTAATCCTTACTATAGTCTATGAGGGAGATTTTATTATTAATCCCCATTTTACAGGTGAGTAGCAAATAGATCTGAGAAAGCCTGGACCCGGATTTGAATGCAGGCAGGCTGGCTTTAGTTCAGAGGCTAAGTGCTTAACCCATCTGCTATTTTTCCGAGGTTCTAAATGAGCTAATTTGTATTATATTAATTTATACTATTGGAATTATGTAAGATCAAGAGAGAAGGAGTTTTACCCTGCAACCTTTATAAAAACCACTTGGCCAGATGGAGATACAAAAAGCAATTTCTAAAAACAACAATGATAAATCAACAATGAAGGGAAGGATTATATAATACACGATGCTAGGACAATTCGTTAGCTATTTGGGAAAAAAAATCAAAGCAATTTAGATCCTCCACTCAGAGTTTGCCACAGTGGATTCCAAGTTATTAAATAGATCAGTGGGGGGAAAGAGAAGAAAATAGAAGTAAGAACCAAGTCTCTGGCTGGGAGATATCACACAAGTTTATAACAGTTCCAATTTAAAAAATAATTAGACATCTCTGTGTATCAATCAGAATCTAAAATGGCAAAAAACAAGCCTGGAAATATATTTACCACAAATGTAATCTCTGTTATCTGCATCTAAAAAGATATCAAAAGCAATCAGAAATACTTGGATTGAAGAAATGGGAAAAGAATGTATCCAGTGTTCTAGTGGACACTTGGGAACATGAGAAACCTCAGCGGTGACTGAAGATCTTCCCACTTTAAAGAAGTGGCATATGTGTACACTAATACATGTGTACTCTCGTACCCAGTGGCTATCGTCTGACTCTGCACGCTCATGCATTAGTATGTATGGACACGCACACATACACCCACAGGGGAGTATAAAAGCACTGGCCCTAGGGATCCAGTCCCAGTCCGTGGGTCCCCTCCACACACCAGGCCTCCGTCGTCAGTGGAGAGCTCCAGCTGCACGAGCACACTGGTCGCTGACCCTGTGCCCTCCGGCAGGATCTGCTCACCAGACAACCCACTGCCCTCCGTCAACGCTGACTCATCGTGACCCAGCAGGACAGGGTAGAGCTTCCCCTGCAGGTTTCTGAGACTCACTGTTGCCTGGAGCAGAAAGCCCTGTCTTTCTCCAACTGCCAACCTGCAGACCAACATCATGTGCCACCTGGTCTGTACCCTCAGGTAGATGGGTCTCTCCTGTGACCCAGCCCCAAACACAGAACCTGAATTCACTCATGAGAAGCATCGGATAAACACCCCCATTAGGGCCAATCTGCAAATATCCCGGCTTGTCCTTTTAAAAGATGGCAGTCTTGAAAGACAGGGAGAGACAGGGGCACGGCTCCATAGATGTCTTAAAGGAGCCGAAGACTGTGACAACCACATGCAGTACAGAGCCCCTTGCAGTGGATTCTGGGCTAGAGATTTGTTTTCTGTCTTTCTTCTCTGACTAAGGACATTGAGAGATGTTTCAGGTCTGTAGATTAGAGAGTATAATAGTATTGTTTTGATGCTAACTTTCTAATTTTGCTAATAGGATTATGTGAAAATGACCTTGTTCTTCAGAAAAACATACTGAATTAAGTATTTAGGCAGAAATGGGCACCATAGTTATAAGGAATCCTCAAATGATTCAGTAATATACTTATGTGAGTATAGTATTTACATATATGGTTATGTGTGCATATATTAATATGTATCATGTACGTGATACATGTATGATTATATGTGCACTTGTATGCATTTCTAAGCTCTTTCTCCTGAAAAAAGATAGAATAAGTGATACTCCTGTAAAAAAGAGCCAATCTAGAGTTCACATACACACACACACCTACCTGTGTTCTGTGTAGTAGGAACTCAATGGTAGAATTCTCACCTTCCCTGTAGAAGCGGCTGGTGTACTCCCTGGCCAGGGCCCCTCTTGCATAGCCACTACTGTGGCGGCGAAGGCGTGTGTGCTGTTCTGTGATGCTGAATACGTTTCAGTGGCTATTTCAGACTCGAATAGATGAAGAAGAAGGGCCGGAGGATGTACTTCAAAGAATCAGTCAGTGATTTTCCTCAGGGTCACAATGGTCCAATGAAGACAATGGTCCATGGGCCAAGGACCAATTCAACAGCTGACAACAACAGGTACAACAAATTGTGTTAGTCAGGGTAGATTAGTGAAATCAAATTCATAGACACTCATATGTGTATAAGAAAGAGCTTTATATTCAAGAGCAATTGAATATTGAGAAAACATCCAGCCCAGTCCAGATCAAGTCATGAGTCCGATATTCGCCATGTGTGATACCAGTCTATAAGTTCCTCTTCAGATTCACAAGACACATGCAATGACTGACGCCAAATGCAGGACGATCACAGGCCAGTGGGTGGATAGTCTTGTGGATCCAGTGGGGATAGAAGCATCTCAGTGCTGGGATGGGTCTCCACGTGGCTCCTCCAGCTCCAGGGCTCTCGCTGCCATAAACATAAATTGATGTGTCTTGTCAGTAGAGAGTCTCTCAAGCAGTGAGCTATTTATCTCCATAGCGCCTCCAAATGAAGTATCAAGCTTTGACCTGATTGGCAGGCTTAAACTCCACCCCTTCACTCGTAAGTCTAAAAATGGCAAAAGATGATGGAACTACCACACAAACATACACATACCCATAGACCTATACATATAATGGGGATTGAAACACTTCATGGAAGAATTCCACTTTATTTTAATTCCATGTTCTAGAAGCATTTTGAATCTTTCTCATATGCATACAGCAATGAGAAAGCAAACTTAATTGAGCAGTTGGGGTGAGATGGGAGTTCCTTTTGCTATGGTTGCAACTTTTCTGTAGATTTGAAATTCTTCCCAAATAGAAGGATTACAAAAGTAACAAAGGCCCTACTTTGCCTGCTTACCAAGCGTAAGTGTGAGGGGAAGAGGCACAAGAGTGCAGCAGGGCTCCACAGCCCGTCCACAGACAGGAGCAATTTGGGCCAACTTTTCTGGCATGCTCCATGGCCAGTTGTACTGAACACCGCAGATCTCTACCTTTCCTCCCAGCATTCCACTTTTACCCCAAGAAAACACCCAAATATGCAAGGGTGCTTTTCAAAAATGTAAAATGGAGACCACGTAATTTAGTTGATATTTTAAACATTGTTTTGTTGAGATATAATTCACATACATACACTGCCATCGTACAGTGGTCTTAAAAAGCATTGTACAGTCATGATGACAGTCTGTTCTAGAACATTTTCTTCCTTCTTATACTCAGTATTAGCCATCAGCATCCCGTTTCCCTTTAACCTCCCCTCCTGGATCCCCAGTGCGCCATTAATCCAGTTACTGCCTCTATAGCTTTACCTCTCATGGATTTCATCTACCGGAAAACCTATCCCCCCCAAAAACCAAAAATAATATCAAAATAAATCAGAGGGAAAAAATCTTAATTGATAAAAAGACAGGAAATGGAAAAACAAAACAAAACAACAACAAAAACCCAGAACAAATTTAAAATGGGTCCAAAGAGAGATCAAATGATCAGGTATACATTTTAACCTAATTACATCTTTCATGATCATCTTTCTTTCCCATACTCTGTCTGATAACAAGGCTATCCCCACCCCTGAACTATGGTCAGAGGGGATTTACCAGAGGCTTCATGTATGTAGGGAGCCTGCAAATGGATTTTGGGCCTCCACTAGCATCCATAGCCTTCTACACATTGGGGACAACCTAACTATTTAATACAACGGGCACTGGGATGATCCATTTATGGACTATGATATACTTATTAAATGATGCATCTGAAAAGAGTTGAATAACATGACAATATACATAGGTTGTAATGTTCTGTGGAAAATCAGAACAAGCATGCAGCAGAATCTCCATTACATGAAAAAATAAATATTGCAAAACTGGAAAAGAGCAAGCCTGTAGCGTCCCGGCCTGCGGGACCCACGAGCAGGGCCCTGCAGGGAAAGACGAACCTGGATGGAAAGAAGACACGGAGACGTGGAGCAAGACAAAACCCTGATCAAGCTCCATTTATTTGGGCAAAGCTGGGGTATATAAAGGGGAACTGGGAGGTGCATATTTTAATAAGGTGTGCTGCACAACATCCAATCCAACATGTACATTAATGAAGCATAAGAACGTTAACCAATCAGCTGCAGGTAAAAAGGCGCGCGCTAGTTCTCAAAGACGTCCTACATGCAGACTAAGGTTCATCAGGCGTAATGCAAAGTCCATCTTAGTCCAATGAGCGCTCGGCATTATTAACCAATGGGTGAAAAGGTCAACTCTTACAACCGCCCGTGCTACAGAGCAGGTAGCTAGGAACGTGGAGGTAGGGTTGGGCAGGAATTAGGCAGGGCCAGTCCCCCACAGGTTTAGCAAATGAAAGACCAACTTAACAACCAGGAAGCAGCCAAGTTCTGCTCCGTGGCTGAGGCTTAGGCCTTAATGGCCACCGGCTCCCAACACAAGCCAACCTCTTAAGACTCGCTGTATAGCCTTTCCCCCTATGTTGAACATTTTTCAAAGGGCACCATTATTTTTTTATCATAAAGACTACTTCTAAAGGTAGACCACAACAGTACCAGTTAAAGTATCAATGGGAAGGTGAACTTTCTCCGGGACGGTGGGAAGCAAGTCTGGTGTCGCCCCTGTCCCTGTAGCACGAGGAAGCCCCTTTGGACTTGGTCCAGCCCCGGCGCTGGAGAAAAGCATGAAGGCTTTGCAGGAGAGGGAGACAGGATTCCCATGTCGCGGTGACAGTGTGGATCTTGGTGGCAGTTGCCTCTCTCCACGTTAATATTGTGATCGGTCTCGGACAAATGCTGTTGAGATTTGAGCTCCATGTTGACATGCGCTTTCTAGAACCAAGCGTTTGAAGTTCGGCAGTAGTAGCGGTGGCTGCTGTGCTTGTTTAGTGAGTTGCGCTCAACTTCAAGGTGACCTTTAGTGTCGACTGAGGAGAAGGAAAACTTCTGGGGGCAGAGCACCGAGGCCTCTGGGAGTCTCTCTCTCTCTCTCTCTCTCTCACTCAAGGGTCAGGACTTGGGTTTCCAGACTATGGAGCTGGTTTGCCAAAGCCTTTGTCACATCATTAGGAAGATTCGAGGGACACGGGGCTACCAGCTTCTGCTAGGCTGCATCTCCAGCCCAAACCACCCAGACTTAAATCCAGAGTCACGGCAGCCATCTCATCCACCAGCTATGGGAATGGTGGGGTTTAATCCGAGAAGCAGCAATGAACCCAAACCCACTGCTATCGTGTGGATTCCAACTCTTAGCTGCCCTCTAGAGTGGGGTTGCTCCTGAGGGTCTCCAAGTCTCTGCCTCCATTTCCTCAAACTTAGGATTGAACAAACACCTTTCTCTTTCTTCATTTCCCCCCTGGAATTCTCATCCCACAGTGAACGATGGGAAGGGTAAAACGTTTGCTTAAATATAGAATATATTCATGTACTATTCAGTCAACTTCCCAAAGGGATGTCACTAAACCCACAAACACTGAGGTGTTGGAATGGCGTTGCTCCTTGCTCCTTGTCCCCTCGGGGGGCAGAAGCACAGAGGAAACTGCAGGGAGATTCAGGTTGGCATTCAGAAGACTCTCTGGCCACGAGAGCACATGATTTCAAGTACATTACGGAAAGGCATGATGACTCCCCCCTAGAGATCCTTGAGAAGAATTGCCTAACGTGCGGTCGACCATTCACGAGAAAGACTGGCAAGAATTATTACACTACCACCACCCTACCGCAGCCCACCCTACCCCCCACGAGGAGTTCCTGGGTGACACAAAGGCTGGAGGTTCAAATCCACCCAGGAGTTCCTCAGAAGTAATACTCGGCAAGCTGGCTTTGAAAGGTCACAGCCCTGACCGTGCTGGGGAGTGCAGTTCTGCGCTCGCCCACCAACTGGGTGGCAACTAAACGGAAACTCGGAGAGTAAGTTCCTTCCTTCCGTCAGGCGATCAGGTCAGTCTTCTGACTTCTAGACCTTTCTTTCCTCCATCAACGCTGTGCTGCTCGGCGAGTAGATCGCTTTGTGCCACCCGAGGGCATGAAGATGTTGTCCATGGTGGCGAATGCTGCGCACAGCTTGAAGGGTGTGTTCTTAGTACCCGTCCGATCGCCCCCGTGTGCATACAGCACAACAGACCGGTGTTTGCTCTTGAGCCGTCTCCGTAATCTTTGGTATGTTTGAGCCCATGGCTGTCACTGTGTCAGCCAACTTCCCATAGTATTTAAACGAACGGCCTTTCCTTCAGGTTACCCCTAACTCGCGAGACAAACTTATCCATGGCTGGAAGTGAACGGAGGCCCCCATGGGGCTCCTCTCATGAAGCTGACATTACCACGGTGTTACTGCAACTTCGCATGTGTTTATTAATAAATGCCAATGCCACCAGTGGAATGCTGAGGAGAGCGAAATGCTGTAGGTAGAGTCACAAGAACTAATAAAGATCCGTGTTGTTGCTTAACTTCCATCTGGAAGACTGGGCCAAGGGCTTTTCTGTGCTGTTGTGGGGCAGACTTGGGCTTTGAAGCCTGACACGTCTGGGTTCAAATCCTGACTTCACTTCTTGGTTCCAGCCTCAGTTTCCTCAGCCGTCAAGTCAGGACAGTACTAAACCAAGTCACGGGATGATTGTGTGGGTAAAGTGAGATGACACACGTCAAGGGTCTGCCAAATTAGCGCTCAACTGTTTACAGACCTCCTCAACTAGGTATCAAATAATGCTTCCAAAAGCATACTTTCACTGTGTGTCTGAGAAAGACCAGCCCTCAGTGGTTGGCATTCACCGTTGAACGATCCCAAGCTACATTTCCAAGGCCCCTTTCCTGTCTCCTTCCAGCTGTTCGCCCCTAAGCCTACCCGAAGCCCCAAAGCTGAAGTCCCCGTGCAGCCATGAGCCGATTCCAGGATATCGCACACCCTTCTGAGCGAGCAGGGCTACTCATAATTATGAGCCTTATCTTGAAGCTGATATAGAAGTTGCCACTCCTACTATTTCAGCCACCATTGTGACACCCTTGTCCTTTGACCATGGCCACCTGCCTTCACCCTTTCTCACCCTGTCGCCTCATGGTGGCTGCTGGGTGGTTGGGGTACGATTCTGCAAGCTGCCCCCGTGATCAGTGTTCAGTGGTCTTGGCCCACAGGGCTCCAGGCTGCCGGAAGTCACTGGGAATTTCAAACACCGGTGAGCACACACAGCTGCCGTTGATTATGTCAGGACTGGAGTCCTTGCTGGTGGGGAAAGCTTCCAGAGGCGATTTTCCTGGGGCCACCTGCCCTGTGTTGAGCATGTTTGCTTGAGAAGAGGGCTGCAAAGAAAGGCGTGCCGCTACGGGGGAGAGAAAGAGAAGCAGCCTTTCCCTGCTGGAAAGTAGGTGCTCCCTCTCCTGTCCTCCCTCCAGTCTCTTCCCCCCTCTATGCTCCCCTCAAGGCTGGCCTCTCAAAGCGCACAGCCTGGCAAAGCTCCACAAGCCCGCATTAGAGAGCCAGCCTGCTCCGGCACCTGCCCTCCATGTGACCTGCTCCCTGTGACTGGGCAGCGTGAATGCGAAGGTGGGTCCAGGTTGCTGTGAGGTCGGTGAAATCAGGTGTCATGCCATTTTGGGGCCAGAAAGAGACCTTGACTATGGTAGAGCTGTTTTTAAAATTTTTAGTTTACCTAAAAAGAACAACTCAAGGGAAAGAAAGAAAACTGGAGGCTGGCCACCCAGTCAGGCTATTCAATACAGATTGTTTGTAAGTAATGGTGGGCGGGGAGGTGGGGGGAGGGACTAGGAGATTTTTACATAAGGAGACCTCAAAAGCCTTGCAAGAAAGCATGAAGCCACTCTCCCAAAAAGCCTAAGCACCCTCTTGGTTTCTCAATGACAATTTCCCAAACTATTTTCAGCCCCATGTGCTTGAGAGAACCCAGCACCAAGCATGGCGGGAGAAGTTCCATTTCCCTGCCGCTGCGTGAAAATGCCTCCGGGCTAATGTAAGCCTCTCAACTTTCCTAATCCAAACAGCCGGGATGTGTGAGAAAAGACATAATCACCCAGCGCTGTCTGTCTGCCTGCCTTCCTGTCTGTGGCCCCTGTCCCTCTGTCGGTTTGGTCCCAGAGGACTGGCGATGTTGTAGTAACTGGAGGACCATGTGAACGAGGACACTCACAGCCTCTGCTGGCTTTGTATGCTCCAGAGAGGTCAGTTATTTTTGAGAGATACATGTTTATCTCTGCCCTATTTTGGGGGGCCCAGGTACAGGATCCCTATTTTTAGCACCCCTGTGGTACTGTGAATCTGAGATTGGAACCACCAGTGAGTCAGAAGGTCTGGCTGCCCAGAGATCGGTGACTCCGATAGGCAGGAATAGTCTGTTCGCCGGGAGACGAGGACTCAAAGGGAGCTTTTGTGCTTAGTGGACAACGCAAATGAAAACATGACGCTTCGATGGAAAGCTATTACCCTTCCGGAAAGATTCTTTTCACGTGGCCCTGGGCATTCTCGTTCCAGACCCAGGGAAGAACTGGTGCGCCTGGCATGGGAAATCAGGCCAACTCGATAGCCATTTCTTGGTCTTTACACGCCCTCCAAGAGTCCTGGGCAAGAGGTTTCCAGGCCCCAGGAGCATCCCAAGTGAACAGAGTAGCCTTGCAGCAGGAAGGCCGGGGGTGGGGGGCGGCGTGACAGGGGCAAGTGGAGTAAAGGTGTTGGGGCAGGTTAGGATCACCGAAAAGAGGCTTTATTCTTTTAGAATCAGAAACTAAGGAAAAGGTAGCTTCTGAATTAGGGGAAACAACAAGTTGGTAGTTTCTTTATAGCAAATGAAACCAGAAATGCTATAGGGCTCATTTATCCATTCACCAGTCCCCCACTCATCTATCCATCCATCCATCCATCCATCTACTAATCCATCCTTTCACTCATCTACTTATCCTCTCATCCACTCATCTGTCCATCATTTATCCATCCACGCATCCACTCATCCATCCATTCATCCATCTACCCATGCACACATTCACTCATCTACTTATCTGTCCATCCACTCATCCGTCCATCCATCCATCCATCCATCCATCCATGTATCTATCCATCCACTCATCCTCTCCTCCATCTATCATTTATTCATCCATTCACTCATCAACTCATTCATTCATCTAGTCATTCATCTATCCATGCACCATCCATCCATCCATCCATCCATCCACTCACCCACTCATCCATTCATCCAGTCATCCAGTCATCCATCCAACTAACTATGTAACTATGTAAACATTATATACATATATGTATATATATATTTATACACACATATAACATATGAATACTAAGCCCTTGGGTGATATTAGGGAGATAGCACCTATGCTAAGAAGCTTTCAGATTGGTAGAAGATAGTATGTAGAGAGAGGCAGTTTGCTACACAATTCCATCCAAGATTAAGATTTTGTGATTCTAAGTTGGTCAAGTACTGTCACACTCGAAAGTGTCTATAATGAGTGCATTCAGGGGAAGCATTGTATGAACAAATCCTGATGAAGCCCCTTATGAGCCAAGCAAGCCCAGGTGTGAGGCCTCTCCAAGTGGAGACCTGAGGGTCCCAGGGATTACCAGTTCCCCCCTCCCCCAGTCTCACCAGAAAGAAGATGGTATCATGGAAGTTGGGAGCGTTGTTTTTAGCTGCTGTTTAGATTTTCCAGTGTTCCATGAAAGCTCCCGAATCCCTTTCCTAAATAACAAAGTCCTGTTTGGTATTTGGTGAGATGTTTGGAGCACAGTGTTCAATACAGCAGAACTAAGCTGCTGACAAAATACTGTCTCAGCCATTTAATAATAATAGCTAACATTTGTATAGCACTCTACAGTTTAACAAAGCACTTTAAACATATGCTGTCTCGCCACTCTTCACAGCAGCCCCATGAGATCTTAGGGCAGGGTTCTCATGTGCCTGTCACCACTGGGAAATGGGCTGCTCAGGTACCAGGCTCCATGGCCCCTGCTGGTAAGGCCAAACACCGGGCTTTCCATTCCCGGACCAGAACTTTTGCCCTTCACCCCCTGTCTGAAAGCTCCATTGACCACTCCCCTCCTTGGGCACACATTTGGTTTCTCTGCCTCTGGGTCACGACTTCCTGCAATATCCCACATGTTCCCACCAGTTAATCTTCCCCAAACTGTCTTATAACTGCATCTTCTTCCTGCATCAGCACCTAGAGCAGTGGTTCTCAACCGTCCTAATGCCACGACCCTTTAATATAGTTTCTCACTGTTGTGGTGACCCCCCAACCATAAAATTATTATCGTTGCTACGTCATAACTGCCATTTTGCTACTGTTATGAATCAGGAGAGCCCTGTGAAAGGGTTGTTCAAACCCCAGAGGGGTCGTGACCCACAGGTTGAGAACCGCTGAGCTAGAGGAACTCTCCCAGGTTAAATGCAAGCTCTTCACACGGGAATCCCCTTCCCTGCAGTCTGGTCCTACTGCACCACCTCATCCTACCGCTCAAGCGTTCTGTATGGCCAGGGTGGGTTTTTTCCATCCTCGGTGCCTGCCCTAGTCAGCCTCAGATCCGTTGCTGGTTACATGTGAGGTGAGAGAGCGGTGGCTCTCTTCTTTTGTCTTTCTTCTGCAGCTTCTGTCTAGCAAGGGACTTGTTAGTTAGCAGTCAACCCCCCCACGTGTACTGAGTCGTAGAGTCTGTAGTGAGTGAGTTGGGCAGCTAGGTCGGCAGAGGAGCATCACCACAAAGCCAGGAACAAGAAGAGCTGCCTGGTGGACAAGCGGCTGCCTGAAATTGATGCTAAGAAGCAGGGTTGGTTCAAAGACCAATGGATCCATTTCATTAGCAGGTTCTGGCTGGGTGCTCAGGGTCTCCCAGAGCCAGCAAACCAGAGAACTGCCCTGGGTCCTCCCACCCAGTCCCCTGCATTGGTAGTTGGTAGGTCGAGAGCCATGGCTATCCCCACCGCCCACTCAATGGACAGTCACCAGCACCCAGTCCTTTAGCACACAACCCAAGAGGCACATCTTAAGACTGCTCACAGCATCCTATGGGGACCCAAACCCACTGTCATCAAGTCTGGTCTGACCCAGAGAGACCCTAAAGGGCAGTGTAGCACAGCCTCCACGCATTTCTGAGACCACAAATCTTTATAGGAGCAGACAGCTTCATCTCTCTCTTGTGGGACAACTGGTGGGTTTGAACAAACAACCTTGTAGTTAGCAACTCAATGTGTGGCCCACAGCACGACCAGGCCCCATCGGTATAACCGTATTCACTGCTGTGGAGTCAGTTCCGATTCATACGACCTTATAGGCCCGGCTATCCCTGCAGGTTTCTGAGATTGCAACTCTTTGTTAAAATCATTTTGTTGGGGATTCCTAAGCTCTTATAACGTTCCATACTTCAGTTATAGCGAGCATTTTTTTTCTAAACAAGGCCACCTTTATTGTCTTCTTTTTCCTTTCAGTGACGCCACTTGTCCTCATTTCACAATCACAGAGACAGAGGTGGGTTGAGAAACTCGACTCCTAAGCTATTGGGCAGGTTCATGTTCCCGTCTTTAACCCGACAGTCTGGCCATGGAGTTCTATGCCGGGCTACCATACTGACTCTCCTGATCAAAGATTCTATAGATCCAAAGGAGGCAGTTGGAGAACAGAATTTCAAGTCTACCAGGAATCCAGAATTTCTCCTCCTCCTACTCCTCCTCTTGTCTATATACTCCCTTTATTTATGAATGCATTCCTTTAGTGGTGCAATTTATATTTGAATTTCTACTCCATCTCAGTTGATCCCCAAATTATACTTCCTGGCAAGAATTTGGACATTGTTCATTCCAGGGCCGCCCCCCCCCCCCCC
>NW_022110173.1:3414681-3416339 GCF_000313985.2 Echinops telfairi
ACGCCTGCCAATCTGCTTGCCTCTGCCGCCCTTACCCCACACACATACACCCACAAGTGGATTTTGATCCAGTGTGTGTGCAACAGGGTGATGCGCTGACTGCTGGGGTAGCAGATTGGCCGTAGGGAGTTAGACTGATGGGGAATTCATTTCGGTGGTCCTGGCTGTGATGTCCGGTTCCCTGCGGTTGGATATAGATTTATTTCAGCTCCTCTCCATACCCCCTAGGATCCCCGTTCAGCCTCAGAAAGCACCTCACCCTCGCAGATAGGAGGATGCAGGATACCGATCCCTAGCTGCGTAGGTGGGCTTCTACCTGCTCAGCCAGGTTGAAACAGCGAGAATGATGATGGGCCAGGTACGTGTCAGGAGGAAAAAACAAACAAAAACCAATGCTCTTTCCAAATACTAGAGAAGTTGGGTCACTGATTCAATATTAACCACTTAAATATAATCTTAAGGAATGTCTCCCCTGGGTCCATCAAGCAGGATAGACTCGCAGACTACACTCTGAATAGACGTGCTGGGCTGTAATTCCAGCGGAGCCCTGGTGGTGCGATGGTTTCAGCACTGGATTGCTAACCAGAAGGTCAATGGTTTAAACCTTCCAGGGGGGTTCTGAGAGAAAAAGCCTGGGCATCTTCTCCCATGGAGGTGACAGCCTTAGAGACCCACGGCGCAGTGACCTAAGTCTGTTCCGAGTCAGAACTGACTCAACCACACGCAATAGCAGCAACACAATTCTAGGTCTGTCCCCACCCTGTCACTCAGGACTCAGGTCATGCGCCCTGTTGGCGATGGAACACAGTTCTTTTTGAGCCAGGAGTTTCCTCTCGATGCACAAACTCACTGCCTTCAACTTGATTCTAATTGATAGTGGTTCTGTAGGACAGGGTAGAACTGCCCCTGTGAGTTCCTGAGACTGTAACTCACAGGAGCAGCTGTGGTTTTGAACTGCTGACCTGGTAGTTAGCAGCCCAGCGAGCAACCACTGTTGCCACCTGTAGCACAATAGAGTGCAGTCAATGGGGGCAGTGGTGGGTTCGTGGTAGAAGCCTCCCTGTTTGATTCGTGGCCAGTGCCCCTCGTGAGCAGTCCCCACTCAGTGGAGTCTTGGGTAATGCTGATCAGGTTTGGGGAATGGTGAGGTTTTAGCGGAGCTTCTAGACAAAAGAGGGATGAGGAAGAAAGGCCTGGTGAACTGCTTTCCAAAAAAACACTATGACTGGGCTGCATTTCAATCTGCCTCAACAGCAGCTAGCAACAACCCAGCTGCACGCCTCTCCTCATTCTTGCTCATGTTTGCAGTGCTTTGTAGACTCCCTCGGGGATCCATTCCTTCGTGCACTGGCTTCCTCGGCGAACGGGTTCTATTAGAGAAGTCAGGGCGGTTCTTTGAACACAGAGCTTCTTTGTCACCCCGCGCATGTGAGCAGGCCCAGCACAGGGCCCGACAGAGGGGATGCCGGGGTGCTTTTTCAAAAGGCGACGCTCCTGGTCTTGTGCCCAGTGCTGGAGCCCACACCCTCGAAAGATTTCCTCCGATGAAACAGCCCTCTGGCCTCTAAGGACATGACATAACATACAGTGAGATCTTTTCTTGGTCTCTCGGGCACCGTTTGGAACAGCAGTGCCATGGTGGTGTGACAGGACACCTC
>NW_022110173.1:3418030-3427783 GCF_000313985.2 Echinops telfairi
GGCAGGGAGAAGGTGACCCGAGGAGTGGAAACTCATCAGCCAGTGGGGAAGCAGGCTGTAGCAGGGATCAGGCACACTTTCTAGAGTTTGAGAAACCCAAGCCAGTTTCACCGCACCCACAGTGAGAGGAATGTGCTTCGTACCCTTGCCTGCCCGGTGTTTGATGTTTCGGCGGGTTGCAAGTACTTACACAACTTCCTTTTTCATTACATTCAGACAGTTTTGCCTGGTAGAAGCAGTGGTGGGCTCCTGGGAAGAATTCTCACTTCTGTGCAGGAGGTCTGGGTCCCGTTCCTGACACCCGGCCACCACTGGGCTGTTCCTGGAGGTGTGGGTGTCGCGGCGGCTGTACAGTTTCAGCAGAGATGCCAGACTCCGGAGACCAGGCGGGACAGGGCTAATAATCCTGTGGGTCACAGTGGTCTGATCTCCAGCTAACGGACCGTGGTGATGGCGCAGGTCCCGGCAGAGTTCATTCCAGTGTGCAGGGAACAACAGCGTGAGTGCTTATCGTAGATGAGAGCCCAGTAGCATGGTGGGTTATGTGCTGGGCCACTCACCACAAGGTTGGTGGTTGGAAACCGCCAGCCACTGTACAGGGGCTTTCTACTCTCTTAAAGAGCGACAGTCTCAGAACCCCACAGGGACAGTTCTACTCTGTCCTCCAGGGCTGCTTGAGTCTGAGTGGACGCGGTGGCAGCGAGTGGAGATTCTGGTGTATCATACACCAAGTGCCTCTGAAGATAAAGCTTGATATCCCCAGACGTGCCTCCGTTTACCTGAGCACTGGCCCTCACCTGCGCTGCGCTCCCACAGCAAACCCACCTTGTAGGCCGAGAATTTTCAGAAGCCGCACTCCTGCCCCATGGCTACGAAGCGGCGGGGTTCACACTCTAGCTCGTGTCTTTGGACTCAGAATTTCACAGTTCCTGCTGTGAGACCCTTCCAAGTGTTAGTCCAGCGATGGACCGAAAACCAGGCAATTGAAGTGAATGAATCCCCCATCCCCGACAGCCTTTTTAAAAAAAGAAATATGGTGTTCACTTTGATGAGCATGCACTGTGGCCCCTCTGGACTCGTCTAGAGGTTTTACATGGATTCAAGCTCTTCCCAAATATTTCTTGGCATTGAAATGAGGCTGGCAGTTAGGCAAGGCCGAGCTCTCTGGCCATGAGCCCCACTTCTCCGGGTTTAAGTCCTCTGGGGAAGCTGCGAGAAGCGCCCCTTCCCCTTCCCGCTTCCTCGGAGCCTCCTGCTCACCCAGAGCAGAAGTTGTTGGGTGCAGTGGAGGCGATTCCTGATGCCCAGGGACCCAATGGCTCAGGTTGTTCTTGACAGAGTGGGGTGAACCGAACGCTAACACTGTACCCCCAGGCTCCCGCAGAACCAAGAGAACCCTAGCAAGCCTTGCTCTCACCAGTGGCTTGTGGACACCTGCAGGTTTCACTCGAAGGCTCACTTCAGATGAGGGGTGTGCGAAGAACCCACAGAGTGCAGAGGGGTCAGGGGTGTTTCCAAGTGGAGTCCACATAGCAGGAAGGCATGAACACATGGAACCAATGACCTTCCAGGAATCTCTCCAGACCCTGGGGTAGGTCCTCTCTTCTGCCAAGTCCAGGGTTAACCAACCCCTGGATAGCTGGCTCGTGGGGAGGCCCTGCGGTCCCCAAGGGAAGGCCAATGTGACGGAAGAGTTTCAAGAGGAGAAGCTTAGGGCAGCGGTTCTCAAACAATTGACTCTGAAATATTTTCATATTGGTGAAATATGAAGTGCTGTTTCTAGTGGCGGGGAACTTGGCAGTGATTGTGGATGCCGGTGGCACAACCTGACTTCTGTAGCTGTCACTTAATTGTGCACCTGGGAAGTGTTGAGCTGCGTATGTTGCGATATATATATATATATCAACAAAAACAAGTACATTCAAAAGCAAAGAAAATGCAAAGTAATTTATAACAGAATTCAACTTGGGTCATCCTCACCATCACCTAGGCAGTTAGAGTCTGTGGAGGACCCAGGATATCGCTCCGTGTCACAGATTTTGAAACGAAGGCACTGAGCAATTGGGCCTTTCTGTTTAACCTTGAAGACCGCGCTCTTCATTAGCCAGTTGCCATTGAGTCAGTATCAACTCGTGATCTCCTGGCTGTCAGGTCAAGCTGAGCTGGGGGCGGTGTTCAGCAGCCGATGTTTCTAAATGAAATCACCAAGCCCCTCTGCTAAGGCTCCTTTGGGTAGATCAAAACCTGTAACCCAGTGTTTCCCAAAGTGGGCCATACCCCCTCCCTGGTGTATGCTAGAGGGTTCTGGGGGTAATACAAAAGCAGATACCTATACTTTATCCTGGATTAGGGCTATAGTACAAGCATTTTTAATTGCCAGGGGTGAGGGCCCTGAGTAATTTATTTTTCTTAAAAGGGAATCCAGATACGTTTGGCTCCCCAGTAAGTGTTGGAACCTGTGGCTGAGCATTTTGCTTAACCAGAGGGCACCACCCAGGGGCTCCGTGCTCTGAAGGCCACTGTGGTTTTTGTTGCCATATACAAGTTGCCTGCTACCTTCCTGGAAGCAGATCTAAGCCAGTCACCAAACATTGTTTCAAAGTGGTGACTTGGAGGTTATTGAAGAGATTGAGGCACATTTGAAGGCTGGCTGTGCCCGGTGATAGATTGCCAAAGTCCTAAAATGCAGTAGGTAGGATGTTTGTTCTTTTGAACCTTCATGGAGCTTTCTGTTCTTCTTTCTTCTCTGGGCAAGCTTCCAAAGCCCAAGAACTGGTAGAGGAGCCTGGTAGCAGATTGGATTATGAGTTGGGCTGCTAACCTCATGGTCAGTGGTTTGAAACCACCAGCTGTCCTACAGAGAAAAGATGAGGCTTCCTACTCTTTACAAGAAGCTTTGCAGTCTTGGAAACCTGTCGTTTCCAGGATTTCTACTCTATCCCATAGGGTCAGTGGGAGTCAGGATATAGACTTGATGGCAGTGAGTTTGGGTTTTGTTGTTGTTGTTGTTGTTTATGTTTTGAAGACCTGGTAGAAGGGAAGTCCAAGCTAGCCTGCCCCTCTGGGTCCTGCCCAGCTACATGAAACCCTCATGAGTTATCTCTGAAACCCAGGCTATATCTGGGAAGGGACTCAGGCAGTAAGGTAGCGATCAGAGGAGATTGAAAACCAAACCAAACGCAAACCCAGTGAGCGAATTCCAACTCACTGTAACACCATGGGATCACGAAGAACTGCCCTAAAGCGTTTCCCAGGCTGTATAATCTTTCTCTCTTTTAAAACGTATTTTAAGCTATTTTTTAAGTTGTGAATTTAGTGAGGGGTTACATTTTAAAGTATCAACTTTACATTCTAAACTACTCGTCAACTCCCCGATAGTTTACCCTTGACCTTCGTGTGGGTTTCTCTGTCTTCCACTTCATCCAGGTTAATACCCATCACCAGTCTAACCCATGGCTTTATCTTCCTTCCTTTGCCCCACCTACCTTGGCAGTCTTCAATGTCTGTTCCTTTGGGTATGAAAGTCTTTAGCTAGTTTTGTTTGTCCCCCTCCCCCTTTCACAGTGATCTCACCTAATATTTGCCCTTTTGTGATTGAGTAATTTTACTCAGCATAATCTCCTCCAGGTTCATGCACATGTACATCTCTCACCCAGCAGCAGCTGGTGGCTTTGGATGGCTGACCTTTTTGCAGCCAAGCATTCACCACTGTGCCATCAGGGCTTCTTCCAAACCAAACTCATTGCCATCGAGTCAATGCTGACTCATAGCTGTGGGTTTGCGAGACTCTAAGTCTTTATGGGAGTGGAGAGACGAGCCTTTCTCCCTTAGAGCTGCTGATGGTTTTGAACTGCTGACCCTGGGGATCTCAGCCCAACACTAACCACTACACCACCTCCTGCCTCAGGGAGGTTCAGGAGGACTGGTAAGATGCTCTGCAGGAACAAATGTGAGGAATCCTGGGTGTGCAGTGGTTAAGCACTCAGCTAAATGGAAAGGTTGGCCGTTCATAAAAATTGTAGACAGGAAATTCTGAGGACACTCTTATTCTGCCCAGCTCACTGTCACCCAACAGGGCAATGAATTCATTGACCCAGGACAAAGCCTTGGCAGTTTTAAAATCTGAGGCCCAGGAAGACATCTCCCAAATGTGGCCCCTGAGTGGCTGAGGCTCAAGCTGCTCATGATCTGGACCGCGGGGGCTCAGCTGGAAGCTTCTGGTGTCTCCAGATGCCCCGTTTGAATCTCAGACCTTCTCGGTGTGTGTTCCTTGGAGCATACTCCATGAAACAGACCCCTTCCTCTCCAATAGGACCGACTGTAAATTTTGCTGGGTTTCAGCAGATGGCTGGAAGGGCTTCAAAGGCAGCAGATCCCTGGTTGGAGCCGATGGTTTGTGCTCAGCTACTAACCTCGGGCTGGACGCTGTTGCGTTCTGTTGGGCATTGGGTCTCTGTGGTTCGGAACGGACTCCACGACACCTACAAACAGTTCACCTGCAAGTTGGCCATTCCAAAGCTACCTAAAGATCTCGAAAAGAGCAGTCTGAGGCTCACAGCCAAGCACGCCCTGTGGAGGGAGCACTTCTGCTCTTGCAGGGGGGTTGCCGGTTGTCAGAGCCAACTTGACAGCAACAGGTACAGGAATCCGGAGTTGCCATGCAACTTGGACAATAAACGTGGATCTTGTATTGTTATATGCACACATGCCCATAAAACTCTGTGTGTGTGTGTGTGTGTGTGTGTGTGTGTGTGTGTGTGTATGTGTGCCAGTTTGTATAGCCTCTCATTCACCAAACAAGGCTGGGCTGGGGGGCTCCATTATTTGGATCATTTTATCCCCAGATTTTTGCCCTTGCTGCCTCTTTTCTTAAGAGTGCTGGTCCCCTACCAACTGTCTTCCTCTGACTGGTGCCACCACCCCTCTGGGACTCAAGGTCATCTTCAACACACAGACACGTAAACATTCTTCCTTATGTAGTACCACAGTCTAACATGTTGTGAGTCTTTGCTCCCAGTGATAGGTAGGTTTACTATTCCAACCTGGCCAATAGGAACATGGGGGACTAATCAGGTCGCAATTTGATTGGAGGGCAAAGAGATAAATTCCCCCTCTCTCTCTGGTGATCAGAGCATGCTGGAGTGTGTGTGCTGCTGCTGTAGCTAGTTCTCTGTCGCAGCTTGTGAGCTACACTACCTGTGGGCCGGGCCAGTCTGTGGATTGTGTCCCTAGAGCTTGAGGCTCCTTCAAGACCTGCTTCGCCATGCTGCTGGTGCGCACATCACTTGAACTTGAGGATGGTGGTCTCCATTGCCTTGCATTACTTGCATTCGATATCCCATCTGACCCTGCTTCATTAAGTTCCCAAGCTACTGACTGTTGGTGACCCCCCTGCTGCCTGCTGCCGGTGGGCAGACTCTGCTTGCCTTGCCCCAGGGAGGACTCTGCCATCTGCTTCCTTGACCTTGGACCTGGCAGCCCATGTGAGTTGAAGGACTTCCGGTATATTAACTTCCACGGAAGAGAGTTGAAGTGGACCCTCTGTACTGCCGTGTGGACTAATTAGCTGTTATAATCCTTCTCACTGTATAACCCTATCCTTTTCTATATATAAAATCATAAGTGTCTTGGTTTCGTTTCTCTAGAGAACCCTGCCTAACACAGCCCCCCAGGTCTTTCAAGAGCAGAGGCCATGCTCGCTACACTTTGCAATCTCTCTAGGGCAACGTGAGCCTGATACATCACAGTACACAGTTCAAAAACCAAATTTTGTGCCTTCCCCCACCCCCACCCCTATTTCCCAGGGAGACATGAACTACATGCACACCAATGGCTGCCGTCTTCCCTTTCATTCCAGTTTCATAGCCTCTGGAGAGTGCTCTGTGCGTGTGCCGTAGGCACACACTGTCTGAAATCACCACGTCATCTCGAGGATGCAGGGAGACATTGCAGTGGCAATCGGCCTGCTCTGTGAGTGGATACTTTCTGGCAGGAATGGTGGGACTTGGGCCCTACACACTCACCTGTGGGTTCAGTGGAAAGCTTCAGGAATGTGCAGTGTATTCAGAGTCACAGGTGGGAGCAGTCTCCAGATCGGAGACTTCCAGTGGCTGTGCAGAGAAGCCTGGGACCCCCATCCAGCGCAGGCCTCCTGGAAGCCGGGATCTCAGAGGACCAGCACAGAGAAACCTTCCTCAGGGAAGAAGTCATTTCTCCCCGCCCAGGGGGCCAGCCCACACCCCTCTTTGCCTGACTGATTCATGGCAGAGTTTTAGGGGCCAGGGAAGACCTGCCCTGCTTGGTGGAGTCCCAGCCACCCTCTTCAGAAGGATGAGCGTCTTAGCCTGAGACCCTCGGTCTTAGGTCTGCTGCCTTCCCTACTCCAGGAGGCTGTTGTATAAGGAAGGGGGGAGGGCAGCCGTCTCAGACAGCATACCAGATTTCCTGAGAAGGGGCCCAGCCCCCAGAGGACAGGCTGGGAATGAAGATGCTGAGAGAGCCCCCATGGATGCTGGGTCCCCCACTCCCCCACACCCAGGGCTGCCAGAGAGGCCTCCTCCTAAAAACGGCGGTGAGGGCCTCCTGCAGCCCCTCCTGGTCTGCAGTGAAAAGTGAGAGAAGCCAGGCCAGCGGTCAGCACAGGATCATCTGCAGGAGGCATCCGGGTGTGGAGGGCCGGGTCAGCCAACCCTGACTTCCCAGGCCTTCTCCTCGATGGGCTTCTGCAGGCCCGCCTCCCAACTCCTGGCCACGCATGGGTGTCCATCTCCTGACCCTGAGGTCCTAGAGGCTTGGTCGAGCAGGGGCAGAGGGACTGCTGAGTGGTTTGCAGGCTACGAAGTAGTCACATGGTTTTTCAACAACAGACAATCCCAAATGCGGGGGTGACAGGCCTGCTTAAGAACTCCTTTCCCGTTGGCATTTCCAGCCTCCTGGCACCTGGTGAAGGGCTGCGAGGAACCTCTGTGAGGATGAAGGTGGCGCGCGAGTCGCTGGCACAGGAGAGACACTGTATAAAGAACAGAGTATGTTTAGAAGTCATCCAGAGAAGGCTTAGCATGCAGAATATAAACTCCTGCTTCCACCTGCCTCGCACACTTTCAGATTCCTCCTGGAGGGGTCCAGCGCACAGGGGCTCCAGGGAAGGAACTGGGATGTCTCCAGGGAACAGTCTCTTTCTCGGGAGCTGCGGGCGTTGGAAAGTCAACCCTGAGCTTGCACCCTGCCTGGACTTCCCAGAAGTCAGTGGGTTTGGATGCGGGGTGTTTGGTTTGGGGTTTTTGTTTTTGACAGAGGTAAGCCAATCAATAATACCACAGCGTTCAGATCCCAGCAGGCAAAGCCTCCCCTCCGAAGCTTACCAAATTCTTTAAAGTGGGGCTCTTACAGCTCTTACCACAATCCATACAGACGTCCAGCATCATTTTTAAACCATTTTCTTTCTACTCGAGCCCTTGGTATCAGCTTATTTCTCCCCTCCTCCACTCTCCCTCTTTCATGAACCCTTGATAATTTATAAATCATTATTTATAAATTACACCAACCGCTGTCTCTCTTCACCCACTTTTCTGTTGTCTGTCTTCCTGGGAGGGGGTTATGTGTAGATCATTGTGATCGGTTCCCCCGTTCTGCCCCTCCTTACACTTACCCTCCTGGTATGGCCACTCTCAATATTGGTCCTGAGAGGTTTATCTGCCCTGGATTCCCTGTGTTTCCAACTCTTATCTGTACCTGTGTACATGTTCTGGTCTAGCCCAATTTGTAAGGTAGAATTGGGGTCATGATAGTGGGGGGGTGGGGGAAGCATTAAAGAACTAGAGGAAAGTTGTATGTTTCATCGGTGCTATACTGCACCCTGACTGGCTCGTCTGTTCCTGTGACCCTTCTGTAAGGTGATGTCCAATTGTCTACAGATGGGCTTTGGGTCTCCACTCTGCACTCCCCCTCATTCACATCGACATGCCTTTTTGTTCTGGGTCTTTGATGTAGCAACATCCCTTTTTGGTGGCTTTATGGTGATGGATTCCTCCTTACTGCACACCCCTTCTTTCACGGACTGCACATTTCTGAGGGATACCCCACCTCACTTCCATCAGTAGAGGTTCCAAAGCCAGAAGAAGTCTCCGACTGGACCCTCACTGGACCCTCACCGGGACAGATAGCATTCACAGTAACCCACACATGCTAATGTTCACCACGTGTCAGACCCGGTGCTGCACACTTGACCTCACCACCTCGCATATTACTCTCCCATTTGACAGATGGGATAGCAAGTGGAGGCATTAGAGAAGCCATAGCTTGCCCAAAATGACACAAAAGATTAACGGCTGTACTGGGATTTGAACCTGGGCGGTCTGGCTCTAGAGTCTGCATACCTATGCACTACACTACTTTACCTTCCAATGAGAAAGAGCCAAAGGAGAGAATGGAGTTGTGCTGACCCACCCGTTGAGTGATAGGCAGCAGGAAAGGAAGAACCCAAAACACTGTGGCTCAGCAACCCCGTAAATAAGCTCTTGACCTTGAATGGTGAAGGTCAGCTTTTCTCCAGTCCTTCTCCACTGAGTGTCAGCAGGGCCGGGTCCATCCCCAGAACAGCCCCTCCATCCCAGTCCTTCTTCGCCTGGCCCCGCAGCCCCGCCGACCAGAACCGTACACCACATTACCGGGCCTCACCCTAGCCTTTCTTCCACTTTAGGGATCCCTCTGTTGTCTTCTTGGCAGGGAAAAGCCTGCCTGGAGGCTCTTCCGGGCGCCTACATCATTGTCAGAAAGCTCTTGTCCCTGCACGGGAGCCTAAGGCGTCCTTGCAGTTGCTCCAAATGCTGGCCCCACCGGCCTGATCCCTCGTGGCCTTTCCGAAGGCAGTCGCTGGATGACTGGTTTCTGGGGACCTGGTTAAGGATTGTTGGAGCTCATTCAGCACTGTGGACTTTGGGGTTAGTCCGTGCTTTCTCCGGGAGCCTTGGTGTGGCCAAGGTTAAAGAGTCTGCTGCAAACTGAGGTTGGCTGTTCAGACTCACCAGCTTCTCCGAGGGAGAAAGAGGTGGCCGTCGGTTTCCGGGAAGATGCACCAGCATGGGACCCCTCCTGGGGCTGATCTAGCCTGTCCTAGGGTCTCCAAGAGGAACAACTCAATGACCGCGATTTGGATTTCTTTGTTTGTGTTCATAATAATTCTGTGTTGTGGAGTTTGGTCCTACGTGTTGTGGGATGCTTAGCAACATCTCTTGTCTTGTCTTTACTTCTGTACTCGACGAGAGAACAAGCCCTCCCCATCACCAGCTGTGAGAGCTAAAAATGGCTCCGTGCGCCGCCCAGCAATCCCTGGGGGGAAGGGGTCAAAGCGCCACAGTGGAGACCACTGCTCCAATTCTGCCTTGTCTGCTGCCCCCATCCAGCCTCTGACAGTTGCAGAGTGACCACCTCCTTTTTCTTGCCCCGACTGAAGAGCTCTCTTCCTGTGCCCCAAAGCAATCATGCCAGGAGGCCTCAGAGCCCTTTCCTGGGCCCCAGCTTCCCCGTCAGGAACAGCAGGTGTGATAGGGACGATCTCTCAGGCCTTGTCCCTAGCCCCTCTGTTCCTATGCTCATCGGTGGCTATCCCAGGTGAAATAGTCAAAATTTATTGTGCCAACCTGGCCGATAAACACATGTGGGATTAACTGAAAGGCAGAGAGATAAATGGCTCAGTGAGCCTCGCCTTTCTAGTTCTTGGGTCTCTTGCTTTATGATGGTCGGACCAGGGTGCAG
>NW_022110173.1:3428597-3438449 GCF_000313985.2 Echinops telfairi
CCCCTCCCCCCCCACTCCCCCAGAATTCCTTCTGGCTTGCTCTGCAGCTGCCTGGCAGGGCGACTGGAAGTGCTGGTGATTATCAGGTTAGCCGCTTTCCAATTGCCCCAGAATCCCACGATCTGGAACTCGGCTGGAGGCCCTGGGGGAGAACGCTGCCCCAGGGTGCGCCCCCACCTTCTCCCCGTTGCCCGCAGGCAAGGCTCACGAGGTCCCCTGGGCTGCCTGGGGTTTTGAGGAGGGCTGCATGGGAAGATCTCAATTGACAAGCCCTCTGAGAATGCAGTTCCCCTATAATTAAATTCTTATGTTAAAAAAGAAGAAGAAGAGTCTTCATCAATCATACAAAATAAGCTGCCTACATCTGATGTGTGTGGGATGCTGGAAGATGGGGTTGGAAAAAAAAAAAGTGGTGGAGTTTGAAGACCTACCCAAGATGCGGAGGTGAATTCCCTGTGTTATTTCTATGAGCCACCCCGTCCCAGGGAACCCTCCCTCCTTTCTCCTGGAGGAGGGTGCCGTTGCCATCGAGGCCCCTGCTGAATAAAACAGATTCTGTGGGCAGTGAGTGTGTGGGAGAGAGGACTAGCTCAGGACCCGGCCTGGCCTTCCTCTTGACTGGCTGTGAGCTCTCTCCGCGAGCCTCTGTGTCCCTGGGCTGGGCCACTGGCCAGGATGTCCACACCAACTTTCTCAGAGTCACAGCGAGTGAAGCCGAAGGAAACCTCTGTAAGGCAAATGCCTTTGCAGCAATGAATGAAGCTCACCTTCAGGGGAGGGGTGGTGGGCTGGGCAGAGCTCCTTGCCCACCTGCCAAGGTCTCCTAAGGCCGATTCCGGCTGGGGAGGGGGCCCCATTGACTTCATGACGTCCTGGTGGCAGGGTGGGGTCCTCCATCTGCTTGTCTCTGCTTGTCTGCGCTGCATGTCCACGCAGGAGCGTCCCTCTGCTGCTCCCTTGGCTTCGGCTCCTGGTGTTCCGTGCTGCTCAGTGCCTGGACCAAAGTACAGGTGGGCAGAGTGTATCTCTCCAGTCTCTGGGGCCCTGGGGCATGCCAGGGCCAGTTGCCAAGGTGTTAATTTCAACTCCTGGGGAACCCCCCCCCCCATTATGTCAGGGTGCAACTGTGTTTCACAGGACTTTTCTTCCCCCTTTTTAAAAAACATTTTATTGGGGCTCGTACAATTCTTACCACAATCCATCCATCCACCATTGTGTCAAACACATTTGTACATTTGTTGCCATCATCATTCTCACAACATTTGCTTTCTACTTGAGCCCTTGGTATCAGGATTTTCAGTGGCCGACTTTTCAAACATGCAGGAAAAGAAAGCCGAGTTCTTCTTCCAACAACACTTTTGGGGACACCCAAAGCACCACCCTGTGGGTCAGCGGCCAAGTGAGGCACCCGTCTCCAGGCTCACCAGAAGCAGGGCTTGTTCTGGCAGGAGGTGGAGTGGGGGGGTGACTCTCAGAGTCTGCTTTCTTCCACTCTAAGCCTGTGGGCTCTGCAGAGGAGGCCAGCAGGAGCCTCTGCCCAGAGGGCAGGTTTGCCTAGGGGTACTTCCGGTGTTGTTGGGGGTGAGCACTCAAGTTTGTGGGGCTTTGCGGGGGAGGCGAGGTATGTGCTGTACCTAAGAGGACTGCAGGCAGGATTTGGACTGGGGACATTTGGGGCTGTGCAGATCATATTTGGGGGATTATGACTCTGGACCTGGCTGCAGCTGGCACTGTGTGACGAGAGTGAGAAAGTGAGTTCGGGAACCTTTACCTCCAGCCTCCTAAAGGTGCAAGACCCCCGTGGGACTGTGCGCTGTGGGTCAGACCAACCAACAAGCTCCCTCCCTCGACGCTGAGTCCTGGCGACCTCCTGTGGGTCAGAGTAGAACGTGCGTCATTGAGCTCTCGGTGCTGGTTTGGGGAAGCAGATCACCAGCCCTTTCTTTCTAGGTAACTGGGTGGACGCGAACTACCTCCATCCTTTGTACTTGGCCGCCCAGCAGGTTAACCTTTGGCACCACCGAGAGATGGTGACTGTAGGCAGCGGGGTCTTAGTATGCGCTCGCGGGAGAAGTGATAGGTTATGTGTTGGATCAGCAGTTGAAAATCCCCAGCCTTTCTGTAGGCAGAGATGAGACTTTGTACTGCCCTGAAGATGTGCTGTCTAGGAAACCCACAGGGGCAGTTCTACCCTGACTTATGGGGTTGCTCTCCGTCAGAATTGCATTTCAAAGGCAGGGAGTTTGAGTCTTGATGACGTGTGCATCCCTGGGACTAGAGGGAAAGAATGTGGGGAGACTCCATCCAGGGCCCAGCTAGGGGAGCTGGGACAGCAAGCACATATTTCCAAAGTGCAGGGATGGGGGACTCTGTCTCCCAGGAGTTCCTGAGCCAATGGGGACCTCTGTGCCTTGCGGGCTCTGCCCGGTTCCTCAGCCCGAGGCCCTTTGTGCCCTGTGCCCTCCCACTGGACTGCGGTACAATGGCGAGCTCCTGGCCCAGCGCTGTCACAGACGTTGGTGCAGAGCAGGAAATGGAGGCCAGGAGGCCAAGCAGGCCGGCCTCTGCATGTCCTCCGGGGGCTCACTTTCCGGCCACCTGCTTGCGGGTCAGATAAGCCAGCTCTTCCTTCAGAGAGCAAATGCACCAGCCAGCGGGCAAGCTGCATGGCCCACACTCATGACTGAAGCCCCGGGTCACCAGGAGAAGGTGTTTCAAAGGGCCTGCGAATCCCTCCCTGTGAATCAGAGCAGGGGGAGGGGGAATGCCTCTTACTGAGGGTGTCGACCCTCTGGGCTTGTGAGGAGGGCTTCCTGGCCCCCACTCTCGGGACAGCTGCCTGCAGAGTGGAAGAGTGCAGACAGGGGACCCCTTTCTTTCTTCAACGCTGCTGTTGCCCACAGGTAGATTATGATTTCATTTCCTGAGCACGGCAAGGGCAGGCCGTTTCTCAGCTGTGGCTGACACCTGTCTTTGCTTTCTGCAGACGCAGTAGAGCTGGCCTGAGTCTCCCGGACAATCCTTATTTCGCCGGCCAGTTCTCTGTCTCTCAGGCCCAACCCAGCCAGCCACTTCAGAGCTGGTGGTTGCTGTCCGAGCATACGTTTGCGGGGGCAGGCCACTCGCCATCACCCAGGTTTGCACATCGGCCAGGCTGATGGACCAGGAGGAAAGGAAGCCAACTCCAGAGGGTCTCAGAAATAAAGAGCTGGCCTAGGAGCAGAATAATCTATAGCGGGGTCTTCAGCTGCAGCATCAAGACTATGTCGCCCCCTCCCTGCCCCCGCCAATATTGATAGCATTTACCTTCTATCGACTGAGCCAGCAGCAGGACGGAACTTGTGAATTGGGAAAGGAGGTGAATGTTGTCGGGGCAGACCTGTCCTAAGGCCTCACTACGCTGCAGGATGGATTAAGCTCACTGCAAAAGTTCCTTTGCTGAAGGGGATCAAACTAAAACCCAGTTGTGTTCAAGTTGGTTCTGACTCGTGGTGACTTCCGGTGTGTCCGAGTAGAACGGGACTCCGTAGGGTTTTCAGTGGCTGACTTTCGGTGGACGTAGATCTCCAGACCTCTCTCCCGAGGCTCCTCTGGTAGGACTCAGGTCTGTACAAGTTAGTTGGTGAGCACTTACTTGTTTGTATCACCCAGGGACTCAGAGGGAGAGACAGGCAGATAGTCTGCTGATAACCACCAGTTTGGGCATACATGTTGTTAAGGGAATGGACCAGGTCAGCCATCCTGAGCCCACAGCACCCCATGGACCTCCCCACATTCCCCAAGAGGCTGGCCGATATGCCCCCAGAGAGCCTCTGCTCCAGCCCGCCCCCCCGCCCCCCCAATCCCTCAAGATTGTCTGTACCATGTTGTGACTGTCGCTAGGGGCTGCTGAGTGGGCTCCGACTCTAGAGACTCCATGCCACGCAGCAGGACTGCTCCCGAGGGTTTCTTGGCTGTGATCTTGATTGGAAGAAGATGTTCAGGTCTTTGCCCCAGGGGGTTGCTCAGTGGGATCGAACCGCCAACCTTGGGGTTAGCAGTCAAGCTCTCATTGTGCCGCTGGGCCTCTTTCGTTGGTTGGTGCCATACTTGTTGTTCAGTACTTTGAGACATTCTCCACAGAGACAGGCATGGCATGTCCATTGACACTAGATCCTAGCATTTCCTTCAGCTTCCTTTCCCCCATATTCAGTGAGATACAGTGCTTGACAAAGCCCCAATCCTTCACATAGGCCAGCCCAGAGACCGCCTTGTCTATGAAGCCTGCCCTGGTCAGCAGTGCTGTTGTTCTTAGGTCCCGGGCAAGTTGGTTCTGACTCATGGCATCCCTCCGTACAATAATGCAAAACATCCTCGCCATTGTTCTTATGTTGGAGCCCATTGTTGCAGCCACTGTCTCAACACTTGTCTTTTCCAGTGACTCTCAACCAAGCATGATGGACAGTGAAAGTCCTTCTCGAGGGACTGGTCCCTGCCCATGACATGTCTAACGCATGGGAGACCAAATCTCGCTGTCCATGCTTCTAAGGAGCATTTTGGCTGCACTTCTTCCAAAACAGATTTGTCCCTTCCCTGGGCAGTCTGTGATTTATTTGTACAATATTCTCCAACCATACCATAATTTCCCTCGGTCTTCCATACTTACCTGTCCAGCTTTTATGTGCATACGAGGCGACAGAAAATACTGGGACCGGGAGCACCGTCATCCCCCACGGGACTCAACGTGACGTCTTTGCTTTTAAACATGCTACAGACGTCTTTGGCAGCAGATCTGCCCAGTATAATGCCTCCTCTGATTTCCTGACAGCTGCTTCCAGGGGCACTGTCTGTGGCTCCCAATGAATTGAGACCCTTGACAGCTCCCGTATCGTCTGTGTGTGTGTCACAGTGCTGTCAGCCTGTCATAGTGCAGTGGTCGCCGGGATGAGTCACCCCAGCCGTGTGCCTGTAGTCACACTTGGGTTTGCACCTTTCTGTTGAACTGATGGTGTTTGACTTCATGTTAAAGCAGGGCCTTGAAATCAGAGGGGTCCTCTCCCCCAGGGGACGGTTGACACTCTGGAGGGAGACATTTTGTTGGTCCCAGCTGAAAGGGACAATTGGAGCACAGGGATGCAGTGTAGCCCCCTAGAATCCTGGCATTGTCCCCCACAACACAGTGTTACCCAGCTCATAATGTCAGTAGTACAGAGGTCGAGAAGCCTTGTTTTAGAAGGCCCTCCTCACCTGCATGTCTCTTAGTCTGTGAGCTCCCTGAGGGCAGCATGGCACCATCGCTATCTTGGCACGATCCTCTGGGAATCTGTGATGCTTGGCATTTAGTTGGTCACTCAGTAATTGTGGCTGAATTGAATCCATTTAGTTAAATTGAACCAAATTGAGTTGAACCTAAGTTACCCCTCAGATCATTAAGCAAATGAACCAATTACCTTGTGCACAGCCGCTCAGTCTGTGCTGATCTCCACAGCCAGAAAGTGTAGCAGGCCCTGCTTAAGCCCACCTCGGTAGCCTAAGATTGTACCGCCGCCGCCGAGGCCAGCGTGGTGCTGCGGGACAAATGAGAGACTTGTGCGCCATGGCAGGGAATGCTTTTCCCTTCTTTACTCTGCCCTGCGGTGAATCACCGGGAGTGTGCAAGTCTCTGGCCTTCCCATCGGAGACATAGAGGAGGCTGAGAACCAGCCCGCCGCCGCCCTCTGTCACGGTGGGCTCTGCAGAAGTGCAGGGGAGGCCAGCATCTGCACGGATGGGCAGGATGCTGTAGAGCAGCGCTTCCGCAGTTCTCAGGTTGCAGCTCACAGTGAAAAAGGCTCTCTTGTAATTGTGTGCTTGGGAAAGAGGGGACGGCTCTGGTGGAGGCTGGCACGGGCCTGGGCACTTGAACTGCCAGTGGCCCATGAGGGCGCAGCATTAGGGGGAGCCCGGGAGGCAAAGGGCTGCCTGGAGGCAGAAGACCTGTCTCTTGGCCAACCCCTTCTATGCCAGTGCTAACAGCGTGATCTTGGTCTGTGGACTGAGTCCCCCATCTACAAATGGGAATAATGCATTCTTACATGCCTTCGGGTTGAGAACGTCCCTGCAGATGTACTAAATGTTTGATATTCATTGCTTCATTGACCTCTTGGCCAGTATTTCTAAGTCTCTGGATGGCTCATATGATGTTCTCTTGGGAGTAAGGGAGCCCTAGTAGCACTGTGGTTATCCATTGGGCTGCTCACATGAGGTCAACAGTTCGAAACCATCAGCGGTGCCTCGGGAGAAAGACAGGGCTTTCTACTCCCATACAGAGTTCCAGCCACTGCAATAGGAGTTGTACGAACCCCCCGTAAAATGATTTTTTTTAAAAAGAGAGAGAAAGTTCCAGCCTCCGAAACTCAAAGGGGCATTTCTATCCTGTCCTTTATGTCGCTGTGAGTTGCCGTCAACTCAAAGATGGTGAGTTTAATGAGACTAACAGAGCCCTGGTTGTGTAGCAGTTAAAGTGATCCGCCAAAAGCCCAGAGGTTCAGGGTTTGAGTCCACCAGTAGCTGAAAATGTGACAGTCTACTTCCATGCGGACAGCCTTGGAACTCCATGGGGCCTACAGGGGACTGTGACTAGAGTGAACTTGATGCTAGGGGCTAGGCTTGGAGTGGGTACTACCCTAGAGGTTGTTAGTTCTCAGCCACCCAGTGGACTTTCAAAATAAAGGCTTCTATGACGATTGAAGCCAAGAAAGCCCTGTGTAGCAGCTCTAGTCTGTAACAGCAAATGGAGGTCACTATGGGTTGGAACTGACTCAACGGCAATAGGTGTTATTGGTATCCCCGTCCCCAAGGAGGCCACTGAAGCACAGAGTGAATGATTGCATCTCTTGCCCAGGGCCACCCGGCTAGTATGCAGTAGAGCCTGCTGGTGTACTCAGAGCCCACCCATGCCTTAACCGTTGTAGAATGCTGTTTTATCCTTTCCTCCCACATCTCCAAAACGCAGTGTCTCCTGATCGTCCCATCCTCTTCTTACCCAGTGCCTTGACTTGTTTCTGCCCCATAGCCTTCCGGCGTGAGGCTTCGCAGGGGCTGTGAGACTGTAGATAAGCCTTTATGGGAGCAGACAGCCTCATCTTTGTTCCGCAGAGTGGCTGGTGGGTTGGAATCTCTGGCTTTCCGATTAGTAGGTTGTCACCTAGCCCACTTGGCTGCCGAGGCTCTGTAACCACTTTGTGGGTCTTAACCCCAGAAGGCCGTTTGGCCTGGGTCCCTGCAGCCCCTCTCTGTGGTATACCTGGGCCTTCTCTTTGTCTCTCTTCCCGGATGCGAAATTGGACAAGATACGAACCTGGGCTTTCCTTTTCTTCAAGATTAAAGATGTTCCGTTCCATCCCCAGTCTGCTCTCCCCCGCTACCCTCCCGGTTTCAAGCCGGTCCAAAATGACAAGAGAATTACTTTGCTTCAAGGCGGCTGATATTTCTGTTTCCCAAGGGAAGTAGCCACGAGAGAACGGAAGTACCCAGAAAGCAGGGGCGGCATGGCGCTCATTCGGGGGACAGAGAAAGCGCCTGGTTTATGTTCTTGGCCCTCTTAAAAATTGTATCTAATTTGGGGCACGTTCCATTTGGCTCCTCTTATTCCAGAGAGGTTCTCTTCTCCCTAAGTGAAGTCTCTCCTGGGCACACCATTCCCCCTCTGCAAGGTGCGCCATCTCCTCTCCAGCTGTCTGTAATGACCAATTAGAGAACACAGGGACGAACACAATGAGCATCGGACCATCGTTTGGGGTTGAATCAAAGGGAGGAGAAAGGGATCCCTCTGATTCTCCGCATCCGGCTTTATTTTGTTGCCACAAGAACAAGGGAGCCCAAGGGGGAGAGACCTTGTGCACAGCCCCACTCGTGCCATTCCCTGGGCGCATCAGAGCACCCAGGCCCGCCGATGCACGCCTTAGAATGGAGCATTGCGGGCGATTCTTCTAAAGTTTCTGAGCTGGGTGCCTGACTTCTTGGTCGTGGAGGCCCGCTTCCTCCTGTCCCATGTGGCACTGGCCCCGGAGGAGCAGTGGCTCCCGTGCCCTGCTCTCTCTCCTTCTGCCCCCTCGTCTCTCGTGTTCAGTATGCCCCTTGTCCCCAGTCTGTGCCCATGCAAAGCAACCCCATATGGTTCAGCATAGAGCGGTGTTCCGTGGAGTTTGCCATGGCCCTTTTTTCTTTTCAACCCAGATGCCTCTGGGTGGACTAGACCCCCCAGCCTTAGCAGCCTGAGGCATGGTCCATTTGCACCCCCAGGGACTCCCATCTTCAGTATCTCCCAGGCAGAAAGAGCTCCATTCATCTATGTGCCACTAGCCTTGCGACTTTGCAATCACATTTCAAGCCTTCTCATGGACTGGGCCAAGAGATGGAGCCTAAGATCTAGGCTTCTACTGCATACACCTCGTAAGTAGCAGGGCCTGGAATTGAACTGTGGTCTCCAATGGCAGTGCCCTTCACCTTGGGCACCTACAGCGAATAAGTGCCAGTTTCACTGGGAAGACCAAGAGAAGCCTAGAAGAAGGTGAGTGCAGAGGGCCAAGTGCACACCGCTTTCTGGAAGCTGCAGAATCCAGGTTAAGCACCAAGCAGTGAGCAGTCTGTGGGCGGGGAAACAGCACGTGCACCCCTGGACTGTGCTGTGAGATCACCTCTCAGGAACTCTTTAGAACCCAATGCCCGCTTGCCTCACGTCCTCAGTGCCACTGTCGTCGTTCTCCGGGCCCCGGACGGCAGAGGAAAATGCTTTCTCTAGCCGTCCCTCTATCGTGCTGCTGCCTGCTCTTCCCTCTGCTGCGTACCTCCTTCCTTCCTGCTCTGCAGAGCAAATAGGTCTCTGTCCCTCTGTGCAGTCTCTGCCCTGCCTCACTTCCTGCCGAGCCCTCCCCCCTTCCTCGCCGCCTGGCTGGGCAGGCCTAGCGTCCCCTGAGGAGGCTTCGAGCATCCCTGAAGAACCTTCTCCAAAGCGAATTTGTTCTTCTTATGGCGCTGTCATCCCTAGGGGTTACGATGCTGCAGCTCCATCTCCAATGTGTCCTTCCCTCCACTCTCTGACCCGCTCATCCTTCCCACTCTGGGTTCTGTCACTTGCCTCTGGGCATCCCCCTAGTCTACCCGGCCTAGTGCTTTCCATCTCGTCAACCCACTGGAAAAGCCCCGCATTCTGCCCGGCTTCCCAGTGGATGGTCGCACAGCCTCTCAGCCAGGGCGACTCACCTTGCCGTGACTGGAGCAAACTTTGTGGGGTGTGTTTCCATGGAGACTGTGGTACCTTCCTTAGACTTTCTTATGCAACCTGCCCTCGTTCTCGGATCGCTGTGGTTGGTGCTGCAGGGAGGTTTCTTAAATTAATCCTGTCAAAATAGCCTTCGGATTCTTTGGGAGCGGGGGATTTTAAAAAAATATTTTATTATTATTATTTTTTTTTTAAGTCTCACACGACACTAACTGTTCAAGGGGAGAACTGGGAACAAAGACAACTCCGGGGGACTGGAGGGGCCTCGGGGAGCATTTAGAGAGGAGCGTGTGAAAACCATGGATGGGCTGGAAAACGGGCCGCTGGTGAGCGGAGAGCGGAACGGGGCTTGTTCCCTGGGAAAACAGAGGGCTGACAGGTGACCTAGTAATAGACGGCAAGTGTGGCACGGGGCAGGATATGGAGACTGGCCATCAGCTGGCTACCCCTGCCCCTAGAGAAGGGAACGTGCTTCCACAGGGAGCTACGGAAGCTGGGAGCTCACAAGAAACATTTCTTACCCTAGGCTCTCCTTGGTTCTCCACCTTCCTCAGACCGCCACCCTTTCAGACAGTTCCTCATGTGGTGGTGACCCCCCACCATGAAATTAT
>NW_022110173.1:3439691-3460703 GCF_000313985.2 Echinops telfairi
CCAACCAGCCCTTCCACCATCCAGCCCTTCCACCAACCAGCCCTTCCACCAACCAGCCCTTCCACCATCCAGGCCACATTCACCTCGGTGGTTCAGCCCACCGTGTCCCCGAGGGCTCACGAGGCATGGTGCACCTGGGAGGGCCCGGGGGAGCTCTAAAGAGCCTCTGCGCCTCTCCTTGGGCACGGACACAAGGGTGCTGGGAAATTTGCTTGTGCCCATGGTTTTGCTCTTGGCTGCACAGTGCAGCAGCAACTCAAGTCCCGAGTCTCGGTGGCGTTTCCGCATACCACCAGTCCTTCAGGGCTCGCTGCCGATCCAGGGGGACTGAAGACGACAGGCCAGGAGTCACAAGATGTTGTCTCTTTTCATGTCTTGGTCGCCATTTCTTTATCTGAAAAAGGATGCGGTCGGAATAGGTCATTTCTATAGTCCTTGCTCTAGCGCACTTGTCTTTAGTGCCCAACTAAAGACAAGGCCAGATGTGATGTTTAATGTCATATTTTATAGTGATATTCAGGGTTTTTCTTGGGGTGTAGGATGGATAGGAAAGCGTTTGCTAAGAATACGCCTTTCCAGTTAACTCCGTTTAATGGGACTACAGACAAGCTTTACTGTCATATAATCATAATCAAAGGGTTACAGGATTGTTGGAGGGGAGGTAATTATTTCATAACCTATTGTCTTTTGCCCTGTTGGAGTTTCAGACTTCAGTGGCCATTTGAAAACAGAACCCCTGGAGGAGATCATTAGCTGTGTTTCTGAGCTACTGAAAAAAAATTTTTTTGTTAAAGGAAAAAAGAAACCAGTATCAGAGAAACTTTAGATCCCTCTAAAGTTTAATATCTAATCTGGTTTTCCGCCTTAGTAACTGAGCCCTGATTTTCATCTGGATATATTGTTACTTCAAATAAAGGACTGGATTGTCTATCCTACGAGGCTGGTGACAATTTCTGGACAATGGAAATAAGCGAAATCACGGTGTACTATAATTTTAGGAGAGCGAAAGATGGGGCTTTCGACTCCCATCAAGAGTTGTAGTCTGGGAGACCCACAGGGAAGTTCTGCCCGGTACTCAGGGCCGCTGTGAGCTGGCATCAACTCGGAGGCCAGAGAGAGAGAGCGAGAGAATTGAAAAAACGCATTTTTCCTGCCTTCCTCCTTCCTGGGGGAACTCAGTTGCCGTGGCTGGAGTTCCAGCAGCCAACTCGGGCCATAAGCTGGAAGCACATATGGGAGATGGCCAAGTGGAAAGTCAAGTGCCTGGCTCTTTGATGCCACAGAACTGTCATCCCAGCCCTGGGCTGCATCTCTTCAGACAGCCCTCACTTGAGGGGAGAGCCAAGCCACTGCTAGCATTATTCTGTGTGCAGCAGAGCCCAGTCCCGGGAGACTCATGTCAATTCCCAGCGACTTACCTCGAAGGCGAGAGTGAGCAGCCAAGGCCAAGGTGTGCATGGCAGCCACTTTTGATTAGAGACACATTTTGGAGGGAGCCTCGGGTGTGGCATCCCGCTCTGACTCTGATCAGCCATGACCTTGATCAAGGGCTTCTGTTGTATCTCAGGTTCCTCATTTGTACAAGTGACCCCCTCTACCTCGCAGGCTCTTGTATTAGCTAGCCGATGCATAAGGTCCTTTGTTTAGTACCCAGCGCGTAATACCGGTTTCCCTCGAGTTAATTCCAAGTCAAGGTGACTGTGTGTGTGTGTGTAGAACTGTGCCCCATAGGGTTCGCACTGCCTGCATTTCAGAGGCAAATCAGCAGGTTTTTCTTCAGGGGTGCCTCAGGGTGGATGCACAGCTCCAAGCTCTCAGTTAGCAGTGAACATGGTCAGCATTTGCACCACTCAGGGACTTCGATCTAGCACCTAACGGTACCGCGTGTGTATCCACCTGGGCTCAGGACTGGACCTTGTTGGGTACCGGGTACCGTATTTAAAGATAGATACAAACTCTGTTCTCCAGGGGCTCACAGGCTGGTGGAGAGGGTGGGGATGGCATAGCTTTGGATCATAATCCAAGTTCAAGGACAGAGCCTCGTGTGAATTTCCGGGCTGTGAAGGCAGGATGGGAGATCTTAATGTTGGCAACCTTCAGAGTGTGTGTGTCTTATTCTTCTCTCTATTGAATGGGCTGTGTTCCACCCCCCTACTCCCTACTCTTCACTCCTGTGAGTCTGACCTGGTTTATGACCCATAGCAGTCCTTCATCTCATCCAGGAACTCTCTCCCAGCATTCTTCCCCGGACACAGCTTATTTCAGGAGCATGCTGTTCAGGGCTTACCTCTGCACATGGGGTCTCTCTTCCTCTCCCTCGAGACTCTGCTCTTCCGAAAGCCAATGCTTGTAGTTCTTGTCGTGTGGAACGGATAGAAGCGGATCAGCCCTGTTTGGGAGAAAGCAGAGTTGTACAGGTTACAGATTTTGTTCTTTCCTGTGGACGCTAAGATCAGGGCCTGAAGTCCTATTCGGTCTCCAGTGGCTGCAGCCACTGTAATGAGGCAGAGAGGGAGGGAGGGTGAGCAGTGGGGGACAGCTCTACTCCCAGGCTCATATCATATCACCTGGCCCAGATACCCCCTGCCTACAACATAGAGCGACACGGGAGCAGGAGCAAGAGAACCTTTCCCCTGGGGCCAACCGGATGCTGAGAGATGATTTCTCACCCTAAGAAAACCCCAGCATTAAAAGAAGTCCCTTCACCAGACTCCTCCTGCTGGCTGTGATGTGTGATAATGGTCTAGGGGTGAGGCCAGGTTAGGCCGTGGACTCCTGAAATCCCACAAATTCCTATCTCAGCCCTCAAGAGGTTCCACGGCCCTCACCCCAGGGGCCACCCTGCCCTCCCCCTTCTCCGCCTTTTGCTTGGGCCTTCTCCTTGACTGACTCGTAGCTGTGTCTGCCCCCAGGAGTTACTTGTGAAATTCTAGGAAATAAGACGCTTGGGAGGGCCCCAGGCAGGTGGTTGTTTCTGGTCTGGAAATCCACCTTGACGAATCCAATTACATACTGAAGAAGATACTTGGAAGATCCTAGAAGGATTCTCCACCCCCCTCCACCTTGCAGCATTCCATAAAGTTGACATCATTTTCACCTTTCGTTTGGGTCTTTATCACAAACCATCCTGGAGTAACTTGGCCTGAATGATAGCGTGTAATAGCAATGGCTTCTCGGGGGAACTGTCAGCCAAGTACCAGTCTGGAAGGAAGACGACCGAGGATATTCTAAGAGTAGTTAGGCCTGTCTGAGCAGTGGCTCCAGATGTGCTTCCAAACTTCCTGGCAAGCCAGGCGGTCAGTGCTGCCACTCCCCTGGTGCCTAGCCACGACCAGGAGGCAGAGCCCGAGTGTTGGGTTAGCCAATGAGGGTACAGCCTTCACCTTTCCATCAGCTGACCCAGCCCCAGCCCCAGCCGCATCATCCACTGCTTCTGTCCTCAGACCTAAAATGAGGAGCCAGGTTGACTAGTGAAACAAATCCAGGGACATTCCTATGTGTGTACGCGAGAGCTTTCCATCAAAGAATAGTTGTACATTAAGAAAACATCCCAGCCCACTCCAGATCAAGTCCACAGTCTGCTCTCAGCCCATATGTCTGATACTAGTTTATAAATTCCTCTTCAGACTCATGCAGGCAACACATGCAATGATGCCCAATGCAGGAAGATCACAGGCTGGAGGGTAGAAAGTCCTGTGACTCCAGTGATGACGGAAGCATCTCAGCGCTGGCTTCTCCAACTCTCTGAGTTTGTCTCCTCCGCCCGCGGGAAGGTGAAGTAGAGAGAGTGTGCGGCCTGCCTCTTCTAAAGACAGAATCAAGAGAGAGGAAGTTCCCAGAATCCTCACGAGAAGGCCATGCCCACAAGGAGGGGTCATCAAGCTGTGACCCGATTGACAGGCTAGCCTCTGCCCCTTCCTTCTTTTATCAAGTTGACATGAAATCATGTAACTCCCACAAGTGGACGCAGTAGGAAGGCCAACGGCTGCCGCTTAACCCTTTTTTTCTTCCATATGATGTGATTCCAAGCGTCTGTAGGGGAACATCCCCAGAAACAAATAAGATGCATCTGAAATGCTAATGAGAAGGGGAAAGTACAATGTTCAGTTATCTCAGACAGTGGGACACTCAAAGCTGGGCAGCCAAGGAGCCCGCCTTGTTAGAAAGGCACCTTCCCTGTTGGGGGGGGGAGCACAGGAGGGCTGGCGTCTGCCAATGAAGTCCACCTTGTTACTTGAACCCAGGGTCCCACGGGAAGGGGCCTGGGGCAGAGACCAGGCAAGGAGGGAGTTCCATGGTCCCACAGACTCTCTGTGTAAGCATATCTGTGAGTCACAGTTTCTGGGTGCAGTTCACAAAATAGAAAGGGAAGTAAGTCGCCTTGTCTTATGGTAAAAGTCTTGCCTCAAAGCACAGCCTGTCAAAGTACTCTTGCCCTGGATTGCCGATCGTTCCAGGGAAGGGACTGCCTCTCTGGGCTGACTTCTGTTCAAAGACGAAGAGGTAGCGGGGTGACAAAAATCTTGGCAGACAGTGAGCAGTCCTTTTAGAGCCCCTACTCACCAGGTTACACTGGAGCATAGTAGGCATCACATTGCCCGTAAGCAACCGGTTGTCAGAAGTTATTTCTGAGTCCTGCCTGTCAGAGGAGAGCTCTGCTCCGGAGGGTTTTAGGGTTGATCTTTGGGAAATAGATGACCAGACCTTCTTCCAAAGTGCCTCTAGGTAGACCCAAACCTCCAGCCTTTTAACCGATTGGCAGCCAAGTAGCTGGCACCCTCCAGGGTCAGCACGGTGGTCTGAAGAAAGGAGAGTTCAGAAAGTACTGAGAAGCAAGTGGTCTTACGATTCTCTGAGAATCTCTGGACAGAAAGACGTTTCATGAAAAGCAAAAGCAGGATATGAGAATCCTCAGTGCCTCGTGGAGAGGCCGAGAGGCCATCTGCTCTTCTGCAGTGACTTTGAGGCAAGAAGGAAAATCAAGCAAGCTCTGGGCCCATGCCAAGGAGAATGGCTCATGGTTCAGTGTCTGGCTGCCTTGTAAGTCTATCTTGAGAAGTTTTAGCCTAACTAGTTGAAGGACTTCATAGTGCTTTCTTAGAGCTGCGAGCAGTTCTCTCCGTGGCACTGATAGAGCAGGTCCAGCAGCCGAGGTCTAGAGACAGCTGCAGAATCGTTTGCTTGGAGTTCATTTCTGGTGGACTTTCGTATTATTTAAAGATGGCATGTGTACTCATTAGGGAAAAAGCTCCGTAATTTCAGGAATGCACCCAACGAATTGAATATTCTCTGTTGTGAGGGATGAGACTGAGATCAAATGAGGACCGAAGATGCAGCATTCGTTGCAATGAGGCATTTGGCAGCATTGGTCCTCGGTGGGTTGGCAGCGACTGGGTGGCACCAATTTTTTGCTTGGGTCACGGTTTCTTGGTGAAAAATGCCGAGAAACAGGTTTGTAATAGGCCAAGTAGAATCGGAGAAGATGCATTACCAGGTGAATGTTAGCCTGGGAGTTCAGTTCTGCGGGGCCTAGGCCTCAGCAGGATGCCTGCACTAACCTTCAAGAAGATATTAAAGGCAAATGTACCAGCTTTGATGAAGACTCTTCAAAGTTGCGGGTGATGACAAATGCCATGAATATTATATATGTAACAGGATTGTGTTGACTTCTTCCTGGACACTCGCGGATGGCAGCTGACCACACATGCTTGATATGCTCCTAAGGATGTCCAAGGTGCTCATAAATATACCACTGCATTTAACATCGGCAGCCCCATTGTAATTGAGGTGGGGTGGATAGAAACCTCAATGAACAAGCAGTATTCTTACCTGTGGGAAAGGGCTCCTGCTCTGCATCCCATTCATCTGTTCATTGGCACACACAAAAAGTGGATTGTTAACGTAAGACAATGTAGTTAAAAAGATAACATAAAGACAAAACAAGGTATGCAAGGTCTTAGACAATGATGTACTCATGCCTTCCTCCCAAGACAATGAATCCATGATTCCTTGATGTTCCAGGTTTCTGAGAGGAATCAAAATCAAGGACCCCAGGGCAGTATCAGGAGTCTTGGTGGCATAGTGGGTTACGTGTTGGGCTGCGAACTGCATGGTTAGCAATTCAAAACTACCAGCTGCTTCCTACTTCCAAAATGAGGTACAGTCCCAGAAACCCCCAGGGATAGTTCTACCCTGCCCTGCAGGGCCACTGTGAGCAGGAATTGAGTGGAAGGCAGTAAGAGAAGATCGTATACAACGAGCCAATGGTGAACTTGAAACCCACTGGCAATAGCTAGAGCCTGGGGATTCAGAGCATAGGACCTGAGTTCAGAGAGCCCTACTGACTCCCAGGCCTGCCACTTACTAATTGGGGGTGCTTTACAGGAGTACTTTAACCTTTCTGAACCTCAGTGGAAAAAGTGGGGTTTCTATAAGGATTAACTAGAAAATGTAGCTAAGTGCTTGATGTGGTTCCTGGCACATAGCAAATGCCAAGGAAATTATAGCTCTTGTCAACGTTACTAATATTGTTAATAAAATCACTATGTTAATGGTGGTGATAAAATAAGAAATCGGCTTTTTTTACTCTATTTTTTTGAGAAATAATTATATAGGGTAAGAAGCTGCATACCTAATCCAGATTAAATTCATAGTGACATGGAAATAGCGGGTGCTGATAAAAGTAAGTCTTAAATGCACGAGGTTACTTGCCTTCAATGAGGGAACAGGCATCCGAGGTCTGTTTGGAACTTCTTAAAAGGATACACGCTTCAAAGAAAGTCAGACATGTTGCCGGTGGGTCCATTTCGACTCGCAGTGACCCTGTGGGCCAAGTGGGACTGACCCAGCAGCTGTCATCTCTGCAGGGCGAGATGGCCACTCCGTCCCCAGGGAGGAACGGTGGTGGGTTTGAGCCTCTGGCCTCTTGGTTCACAGCCAGACATTCGACTCTGCATCACCAGGGCTCCGTTGTGGAAGTTCAGGTTGAAAATGTTTAATAAATGGAAAGGTTGACAGCCAAGAGTCTATCAAATAACAAACAAAAGGACAACAAGCAAATAACACACAAAAATCTAAGGAAGTATGTCTCCCTCCGCTAGAGACTGACAGGCTGATACAGGACAAGATGTCGAAGGTGGAGGGAAAAGCAGGCAGGAAAAGAACTCTCGTTTACTGTAGTGACTGGTGTGTGCAATAGCATTTTCCCGGGGTAGGGTGGGGGTGAGGGAGCGTTGATTTCCAAACTAGCCTTGTGTGTAGTGGTGCCATCTTATCAGGCAAGGCTAGTCGTTCTGTTCGAAGACAGAGGAAAGCCTGTCTCATGGCCCTGCATCTCCGGTGGAGCTTGTGTTGCATTTGAGAGAGCAAAATCTGTTTTTCCCTCACAAAACCATTTTAAAATGACCTCCAACCCGTGCACTGGTTTAAAAAAAGAGAAAGAGAACTTAAAAATGCCCCCGAAGGAATGCAATTAGGCTGTGTCATTTAGGTCAAGTATGGCTCCTGAAGAACCTTCTGGAGAGGGAACGATGAATCCAGGGAAGCACGCATAGGGGCAGGGGAGGCGAGATTATTGTTTGGGGGAAGAAAATAACTTTACATACCTGCCTTTTACATTTAGCTACAGTGATTACAGATGAATTGAAGGGCTAAATGTAAATAATAAAGTGTAAGATTTATGGGGAAAATGAATATTTAACTGCTCAGAATTAAACATAAACAATAAACCACAGGGTCGGGGCAAATATGTAACTGCTCTCAGGATGATTCGGGAGGACTTTTAAAAGACAGAAGTCGTGGAAGAAGACATAGAGGCAAGGATGAAGAGGCTCAATTCATAGAAACGGCCGTCAGCACAGGGAATAATTAACATCAAGAGGAATTTAGAAGGCGAACACAAACCCAGAAAACCTATATTTTAAGAGGTGACAGCCACAAGGGCAGTATTTTTATTCTATAAAAAATTGGCATCGATAAGAAATATTCATAAACTCATCAGAAAATTGGCAAAGGACAGGAACACATTTCATTTTCTAGAGTTGAAATACAAATATATAGAGGTAGATGTGCATGTAAAGAGAGCCAGCTTCAATAGTAAAAGAGAAATGTAAATTGAAACAAGATGCCAGTTTTCACTTACTAAATTGACACAGTTTTTTGAACTATAATACATCAACAGTGGGTTCTCATGCTATGGTGGAAATAGGAAGTTTTATAACATTCCTGGAAACCATTTAGTAATATGCGTCAAGGGCTTGGAAATGTTCATAACCTTTTATCAGTAACGTTCCTTCTGTGAATCTAGGCCAAGAAAACAATTAGATCAAGATTCATATTTATGTACAACGATGTTTATTGCAGCACATAGTGGGAGAAGGGGAGGAAATCAGGGAGGAAGGAACAGAAAGAGAGGAGAGAGAGAGAGAGGAGTTTGGAAACAACCTAATGTCAAAGGGAATATTTAGATAAATTGCACAGTAACTCATATGTCACGCTAATAAAAATCATGTTTTGAAGCCAACAAGTTGAAAGGCTCACTTTACATTAATAGTAGGATATAAAACCTACAGACAATGAAATGAATTTTAAAAGAAAATAAATATGCATAATATCATAGTCACATGTTCTATATAGTATAAAAATAAATTCAAAGCATATGTATAACAATTCTGGACTAAAAAATTGTGATATATGCATTATAAATGTCTCGTTCTGAGCTGAGGATCAAGGGTGGAAATGGAAGGGACTGGCTACTTTGTTTACTGAAAAGTCTCAGTGAAGTCAGTTGCTGCGGAGAAGTGAAATTCCTTGGTGTGGCAGTTACATAATCTCCTGTCAACTTGTGAAGGGGTGGAGTCTAGCCTGCCAATCAGGTCACAGCTAATGAGGCCTCTGTGTGGGCCTGGCCTTCTCCTGAGGATTCTGGGAATTCCTGTCTTTTTCCCTGGAGCCGGGACATGCTCTCTGCCTGCAAGACATTCATGTTGACAAGCCCCAGGGAGCTATGCTGATGGCAGCCAGAGTCTTGGAGCTGGAGGAGCCATGTGGAGACCATGCCAGTGCTAAGATGCTTCCACTACCACTGGATCTACAAGACTTTCTACCCACTGGCCTGCAATCTTCCTGCATTCAGCGTCATTGCATGTGTTGCATGAGTCTGAAGAGGAATTCATAGGCTGGTATCAGACATATGGGCTAATATCAGACTTATGGACTTGATCTGGACTGGGCTGGGATGTTTTCTTGATATACAATTACTCTTTTAGATAAAGCTCTTTCTTATACACCTGTGAGTGTCTGTGAATTTGTTTCTCTAGTCCACCCAGACTCACACACTTGGCCTGGCCCTTCTAGCCATGATCTCTGTAACCGCCACCCAGTGGCTGGCTGGGAGCATGTGAGAATGCGTAGAAGATTCCAAGGTGGAGATTGGTTCATTTCACCATTCTGAGAGTGAGCCATCTCAGGTAGGAGAAAGAGAGCATGTCAGGGCCACCAAGAACGAAGAGGCCCGGGAGGGAAGCATGTCTGAGATCCCTGAGCGAAGTGGAAACGGTGGTGGTGGCAGCATGAGACAGAGGGGTGGGCTGCCCAGTCCACAGAAGGAGTAAAGTTGTCTTGCAGAGGGAGGTGCCCTGAGGGGATTGGTCATGCTAAAGGAGCTTGCTAACAGTTGCTCCAGCGAGGCAGAGGCTGAGGACCCCAGGCAGGCATGCCTGCTGCCATGGCTGAGAAGAGCCGCTGCTGAGGACCCCAGGCTGCATCCTTAGTGTCTTCTGATCCTGACTGGTTGTGATGTGTTAATGGCCCCCACCATCCTGAGGGTTGTCTGTGAGTTCTGTGTAGCTGTTGCAACTAACTATCTAAGAAGTACCGTGCCGGCGGGGGTGGGGGTGGGAGGGACCACTGGTGTTGGTGTCAGAATAGAATGAAAAAAAGGACAGGGTGGAAGCATGTCTGACCTCTGCCTCATGGAAATCATCCTTGGGCACATGTAGACTCGCCTCTCCCTGCCACTTCTCCAGGCCATTTCCTCAGTTACCTGTAGCTTTGTGCTATCATTGTAACCAAGAGCTGATCTAGGCTGCCCGAAGGTGGTCTCTGGGGTCCGAGTGGCAGGAAGCAGCAGTCCTTTGCTCAGAACAGGTCTGTGCCCATCTGGGGCGTGGCTCTCCGTACTTTCCGAGAGTCCAGGAGATGCCTCATCGTGGCTTGGTCACATCCAGAGAGGCAGGCCCGAGAACCCTGTTCTGTAAGACGAGAAGAACTATGGTGCTCAACCTGGAGAGGAGACTCTTCAGGGACAGTGCCATAGCTGATTTCAAATACAGTAAGGGCTGTCACCAGGAGAAGAATCGAACTCATTCCCGATTGGCTTTGGGAAGCAGAATTAATTCTTGGATAGTTGGGAAAGGGAGGCCCGTTTTGGAACGATGTAAGGTGCGGTTGGTCACGAGCGACGTGTTAACAAAGAAGGAAGTGCTCATCTTGCAAGGTGGTGAGAAGCAGAGGCTGAAGAACCCTCCTTCAGGAGTGATAACGAGAGGCTTCATTGGGTAGAAAGTGGGTTAGCAGGTGCTGTCAGACCCTTCCCACTTTAGATCCCACAGTCTCATCAATGGCGGACTGCAGGCCTAAGTGGGCAGAATCAACTATGAAGGCTTGTTCACTGTCCTTGGGCCTGTGATCCTTTACCTGGACTACGCAGCAGAATCACTGGGTAGACATGTGAACAGGTGGTGGGCCCCACTCACCAAAGTTTTTGATGCATCAAGTCAAGAGTGGAGCTTGAGTATGGCCAGTGGACCATAAATTGAGAGCCACTGCTTTAGGTTGATAGCGACAGGTGAGGAAGTGTTCTTGAGCCTGTAGCTTAAGGTCTCGAACGCCTGCAACAACACACATAGGGCACGTGAGATACACCTACTGACTGCCAACTGCCTTCCCCGTCGCAGCCTCCCAGCACAATATGATTGACGTTTTGTAAATTTCCTGGTGGTTTCAGAGCCTTTAGCTTCCAAACCCTTTGCACGGTCCTGAGAGGGTTGGTCCTCTCCCCAGGCCAAGCAAATTGATGATCTTTCAAAGTCTCCAAGAGAAGTTGGTGGCACCATTGCCTTCTGCCCCTTACAGCTGTTCTGAGATGTTAGGGAAGGTCATTGTCCCTTGGAAACTCAGTAATGACCTTGAGCTCCAGGAAGGCACCCTACATGACTTGGGATTTTGTTTTGTTTCATTGGTTGTTGTTTTTTTAATCTGTTGGGTTTTTTGTTGTTGTTGGTTGGGCTTTTTTCTTCTTCTTCCTCTTCTGTTGTTTTACTTGACCACAGAAAGAACCCTTTCTCAATGAAACGCTCTGTTAAAAGGATAGCAGATGGTTTACGACACAGAGAGCCGTAGATGGGCCCCAAAAGTTTGATGATGTGTTCAGAGTACCCGAGAAATTCTGCTGAAGATACCCAGCTCCCGTGATGGTCTCCCTCCAAAATGAGCCTCATTTATTTGACTTTTCAGTTAATTGGCTTTGGAAGAGATCTGTGTACAGCCTTCTCCCACACCACACCCCATTCTCTCTCCACTTCCTGCTGCTCTCTTTCCAAGCTTAGGATGTGTGAGCAGGCTGTGCTTAACACACTTGGAGTCTGTTGCCATGGCACTGGGCAGGAATCTGGTTCCTATAGCAACATCTGGGTGACTCGTTGCACCTTTTACCACAGGCTCTTGAGCAGTGGCTTATTTGATCTCAAGTGAATGTGGAAGAGATGGGCATTCACAGTCCTGAAAAACGTTCCATTTCCCCACAACCCGTTTTCCTACCCAACCCCTCATGACTGCTCTCCACTCCCCGAAGTGCCGAAGCACAGCAACAATCACGAAGACTGTTGGTTCCAGGACTCCCCGCAGATTCCCAACGGTCCCCAGATGCCCAAGACCCTACATTGGCATATAACCGAGGTACAGCCTCCCTTGTACTTTAAATCACCCCTTGATTACTTATAGCACTGAAGACAGTGATGCCGGTAGAGACCTGATAGGGCAGGGCAGAAAGTCCCGCCTTTCTCTCTTGGGCTGCTGGTGGTTTCAAAGGGCCAACCTTTCGGATCACAGCCCAGTGCATACCCACTATGCCACCAGGCCCCCAAATACAAGTGCAGTGTAAATACCACCCTACTCTCCTTGCTAGCCTTTGAGCTTGGCCTGTGGCCCCCTACTTACTTTTCCGGGGCTATGTCTTTGCCAAGGGCACAGAGAAACAAAGGGTGCAGGCAGTACACGTGCTGGAGGTGAGCCGGGGACCTCTGCAGTGGCGGGCTGGACGGGCTACAGCAGGGCCTGCCAGCCCATGGCTTCATTTACATGCTTTCAGCCTGGTGCTCAGCAGGCAGCACATTCAGGCATCACCTCTGCTTTTTTTCTTTTTGTCATCAGTTGATTGAATTTGTGAATGTGGAGCCTGTGTTAGGCCAAAGAGTACCAATGAACCCTCCCTCTCTTCAGCGACCTATGAGAGTGACCGGGTAGCATTCCTTCCATGTCGTCAGCAGATTAGGGTGTGCTTCTGAGGGTCAGTTCGTTGCCCACTAGCATGCCATCCCTGTGCCTGACCAACAGGCCCGGCCTGGCAGGCTGCATGGGGCAAGGGGATCCGTGAGTCCCCAAGCAGACCTGACGGGGCCTGTGCTTTGTACTCAGAGCCTTGCTCCGAGGCTTCCTGGCCCAGCAAGTCCAGTTGTAAGAACGCCCTTGGCCCGTCCTCCAAAGAAAGGAAGGTGAGAAATGGTTCTAGCCAGAAGCCTGTCGGGAGACCGCTTGAAGTGAGACCATCACAGGCAGAAGGTAAAGACCAGGCTTGTAGAGTCTGGTTAGTACCAAAGGAGGCCGTCAGGAGGAGGCTGCATTGGACCCATCGGGGTGGTGGTCCAACGCCCAAGCTCCCCTCCAACTCTCACCCACCCATGGGTGCCCACCTCCATAGTTGGTCCTCCCCCTCCTGTCCACTGCAATGCCGGGCTCCTTGGCCATTCATTTAGCAGTCAGAGGCCCCTAATGGCAGTTAATAACCGCAGCTGCAGGAATGACACATTAGCACAAAGTAACCAATAAGCCGTCTCCCCCCAGCCCCAGCCCTGCTGCCACCAACCACCCACCACAGTCAGAGAAGCAGACGACAAGGTTGAGACGCATGAAGTGGATCTCAGAGTCACGCAGCCCCGAGGAGTGCTGCGTGGGCCCTGTGGCAGGAATGCCCTGCCCAGTGCACACACGGGGGTTTTTCTGGGAGCCAGACCGGGACATTGCTAAGATGATGCCCTCGTCCTCACAGAAACCTTCCCAGGGAGGGTGTGATCCCACTTTGCAATGGGAAAACTGCAACTGGGAGAGGTCACTGGTGAAGGGAGTCGCTGCTGGAACAGGGCCCTGGACCCAGGCCTCTCCTTTTCCCCGACGCCATGCTCAGCGGGCAGCTGCTGAGCTGAGCACTAGCAGGCCCAGAGCGCTGTGGAGTGGGGACAGCATCTTGGGGTGGGGCTGAGCCTGGTGGATGGAAAGGGACTGGTTGTCAGCAGGGTGCAGGGCAGCCTGGGAGGCTCCTGAGTCTCGGCTCTGTGGCCAGCTCAGCGCTGGGTCCAGGAGGAGTGGATCTGGGCTCGCCTGCAGCTGCTGGAGAACCTTGAGCAAGTCGTTTGGGTGAACAATCCACCCCTTCGCTTCCTCATTAGGAAATAAAGGAGTTAGACGAGGCCTTTTTTAAGTTCACGTTCACAGATTCTGTTCTTTGCCTTGAAAAGTGCCCTTTGGATGATGCGATGCTTCCTATTGGAAGCACTTTTAGCTTCTCATGGAGAGTCAATATTGAATTGCCACCTGTGGGCTTGGCAGGCCCACAGTGTCTCTCTTTGCCATATACCACACCCTAAGGAAGCTAAGTTGAGTTTCTACCTTAGTATTAATATTATTTTTTATTAACCTCTAGGGACACAGAGCCTGCCCCTAAAGGGTTGGTTTAACCAAATGGGAGGTCTTTACCCACATCCCTGCTTTGCCCAGAGTGTCCTGTAATCGACGGGCTTTCTCCACCTCAGAGGGGAGATGGATTGAAGCTTCTCTTCCAGGGCAGAGACCAGCCAGGGTCTCCTCCCAAGGGAGGATGGGTGGACTGTCACACCAGCTGAGGGGTCCCTTCATCTCACGCGCTCTGGGTGTGTGACAGCATGTTGGGTGGAACAGAGGAGCGGCGAAGAAGAGGAAGGCCCTCAGTTGACTGAATTGATTCAGGGGCTGCCCAAATGGGCTCCAAGCTAAGAGCACTTGGGAGGATGCTGGGGACTGCGGGGTTTCCTTCTGTCACACACTGGGGTCCAGATGAGTCTCTGGACTGACTTCATGGCCTCTAACAGCAGCAATAAGGATGTCCCTAGGAGCCCTGGTATCAGCGTGGTTTTACACGGGACTGTGCTCACTGCAAGCGCAGCAGTGGGAGACCACCAGCTGCTGCGCAGGAGAAAGATGAGGCTTTCTCGTTCTGTAAAGAGGTGCCGTCTCAGAACCCACAGGAGCGCATCGCCTGCCTTGCCCCAGGGAGTCGAGGTAAGTCTGAATCGGCTCCATGGCAGTGCGCTCTTTGTTTGTTTGCGAGGGCGTCCCTGGGTGGTGCCCATGGTTAACAGACTCCGCTGCTGATCAGAAGCTTGCGGTTCTAGTCCACTCAGAGGAAGAAAGGCCTGGCGATCCACTTCTAAATAACCAAGCCACCAAGCACCCTGTGGAGCAGTCTGCTGTGACTCTCACACACGAGGCCACCGGAGGCCACTGGAGGCTGAGCCCACTGAGAAGCTGTCCAAGAAGAACCGAACAGCCAAGCAGGCGTGTTGGAAGCCCTGGGGAAGGTGGGCCTGTGTAGGGCCCATGCATTCGGTGGCAGAGCAGCATAGCCTGGCTCCACGCTGGGCGCCTGAGACTAGCAGGTGCCCGATAGACACTGTCCGATTGAGGATTGCTCAGGCAGAAGGAGCAGCTGAGCTCCAGGCCAGTGATGCCTTGGAAGTAGCATCTTCCTGTCTACCTGCTAGAGATGAACGCCTGTTCTGAAATCCAGCGTGGAGTCTCTGAGCGAAGATAGGCACCTCCCCTTCTCCAGCTTGTTGCAAAGGGCCTGTAAGCGCCAAGAGGCTCCTTCCCATGCAAGATGCCCTGTGCTCATGAGGACCTCGGGAGGGCAAAAAACAGGGCTAAGGCCTTACCCACCTTGGTGCCCTCAACATCCGTGTAGCCCTGGCACTCAGGAGGGTCTCAGCCAATCATAACAACAACAATAATAATAGGGGATATGTGGCTGAGCTGGAAGGACAGGTGAGCCAAAGAATGGACAAGGAATTTTCTGGAGGCTGCTGAAGACACACACACATAGACACACACACACACACACACACGCCTCCTTAGCAAGGTTCACTTGGCCTTTCTGCAGGGGGCGTCTGCTTTATGTTTTTGCCCAGAGGAGCCCTCTGCCTTGGGCAAATGTGTAGACGAGAGGGATAGAATAACCTATGCACACTCGGACATGAAGCTTTACCTGGGACTCTGATGCCCTGAGCGAAACAGTCCTCCCCCCATGGGGAGAAGTGTGTTCCAGGCACACCTTTCTACTCAGAGAAGCCCAGCCTTACCCCTCCTTCAGCAGGGAGGGTGGGCAGGCAAGGCACCCAGCACCAGAGCCCGGACCGAGCATGCTCTGCGCCCTGCCTGCCTGGCTGGCTGGAGATGGATGACAGTAATCACAGAGACAATAATCCGGCCTTTTCTGCCGGCCCACCTGCTGCGGCTGTTGTCACGTTCTGGGCTCTGGTGCCATCCTCCGCGCTGGTGGAGCCTGCATCTTGGCAGCCCCGGGGTAATAATTAGGGGTGGGGCAGCTCCCCAGCTGGTGTGATATTTGAGGAGGGGGCCTGGGGGAGAAGGGAGGACTGGGACCCAGCCAACAATAGGAGAAATTAAATGGGCTGTCCCGGGAACCCACAGCTAGCATTTAAACTCCAGCATTAGCTGTGGGTTTCACCCCAGAAGCAGGGCCTGGGTGAGGACTCTGGTCCCTTCCCCCGCCCGGTCCCCTTCTATTCGTGAGCACAGTTTATTCTGGAGATGTTGGGAGGCCTCTGGCAAAGCCACTGAGCTGTGATGTTTTCATGCCCAGGGCTCGGGGAGCCAGGCTTGGGCTTTGAAGGCATGCCACGCAGTGCGAGGACAAACACGCTGACGGAAAACAAATGCACTTGCTCAGACAGCACTGTGGCTGCCCTGGCCTCACGCCGGACGGAGCTCAGCCCCCTGGTGACTGTCTAACCGGATCTTGCAGAGTGCCGCTGGCCCCCTTCCACGGGTCTTCACTGGGGGTGGGTGGAGGGGTAGACCCCGAATGGAGAGCAAGTTACAGCGCCATTTCTTTGACTGTCAGCATCATTCGCACTGCCATTTTGGTTGCAGGCAGGCAACCAAGAAACACAGGGAAAAAACCATCAACCCTACCACCTCCATCCCTACAACTACAGGTGCTCCTTACCTGAAGTAATCCACACCAAGAACAAACCAACCCACGGAGTCGATTCTGACTCAGCTCGAACCTCTAGGGCAGGGTCAACGGCCCCCTGTGAGTTCCCGGGAGTTTGACTCTTTACTGGAGGGAGTAGTAAGCCTCTTCTTTCTCCTACAGAGAAGCTGGTGGTTTCGAACTGCTGACCTTGCAGTTAGCAGGCCAACACATAACCCACTATGCCACCGAGTCCCCAATGTAATCCACGCAGTGATGTGAAACGATTGGGTGTATTGCCCACATTCTTCAACCGAGTGAAGTGAAGCTCCCAAATATTTCATGACCCTCCCAAGTTCGCATAATGCTTGGGAAGGACCAAAGAGGCGAGACTAAGATTCTTGGTATCTATTTCCCCGTGCGATCCTACTGACCAAGGCCCAGGCTGGCTCTCTAGAGTGGCGGGGAATTTTATCCTGTTGCCTGTAAGCCTTGCAACTTCAGTGTTGAGGCCTTGCTCAATAAGCTGGTGAGTTTGAGCCGGGAGGAAGGTGGTGGAGGGGAGGAGGAGGTGTGGGTGGTGGTGAAGAGTGTGATCCTCAGAAGATCTGATTATAAGGGTCTGTTCTCCCAGTAGCTCATTGAAATCACTGGCTCTGTTTGGATCTTACTCACCACCACCACCCATAACCATGACAGTCATCTTTACAAACGATACAATGAGTAATCACAGCGGGTTGGGAACGGCTTTGGAATGACTGAGCCCAAGGACTGGGGGTGACCTGTAGATGTCGAAATGGCCTCATGTTCCAGGTGGCACAGCAGACCCGGGTTGTGCTCCTGGGGGACGTGGTGGTGACTCCTATGTGTCCTGGTATCCATGCAGTGTGTGGATGGGGGGGAGGGGGGCAAATTTAGTGAGCTGTAGGGCCTGGAGTCTTTTAGAATAATTCTTCCACCAGATTATGTCTTAGGGCTGACTGTGCCTCCCAGAAAACCACTCACCCTCCTGACCCATGACCCCTCCAGTCATCAGGCATAAACACATGGATGGCAAGCGTGGTATCCAAGGACGTGCCCGTGGTGGGTGCCAGGTCTGGTCTGGAGCAGGCAATAGGGGATGCCTTGTCTGAGGAGAATTTAGAACGCGAATGAAGCTGACAAAACATGCCTGTGCATTTCATGACCATCATGCATTGGCAAGTTTAAATAATGCCTGTGATCAAAAAGACACTCCCCCACCCCATGGGGCAGCCAGGAACCCCGGTAACAGTGGTGAAGCCCTTGACTGCCCACTGTGGAGGAGGCCCTCTGAGCCCACCAGCTGCCCCATAGGAAAGATGGGGCAGTCAGCTCCTGTCAGGATTCAGAATCGCCCTGAGCTGCAGTCGACCCCAGAGCAGCCGGTTGGTTTTGGTTTGGCTCTTTGAGGGGTCGGACTGCTCCCCCCACTACCCCACCCCCACCCACACCCCCGTGTACACAGCCCAATCTGTGGGCCCTGGGCAGTTGTTTGGTTGTTTTGATTTGTTTTCAGTTTGGGGTCCCCACCCAGCAACAAGCACCAGAGTCCGTTGCATTCGTCTTATTGGTCAATCTCCTATTTACCACAGGAATTTAAGTGTACTGCTTCAGGGTGTGTGTGTGTGTGTGTGTGTAGTTGTAGTCAGGCAACTACCTAAGAATGGTAGGAGGGGAGGAGAATGCACAAGCAAAGTGCTGTTTTCTTCCTTTTTGTTATTTATTTGTAAAGGTCACCAAAATATTCCTATTCATTTTGGGATTTTTCAGAGTGCTTTTTTTAACACAGGCCTACATCCGGGGCCTCGCTTGGCATTGTCCCTTTAAGCAGCACTGAGGGAGGGGCGGCGGCGGCGTGGCAGGGGGGGTGTGGAGCTGCCGAGGCTCCTGTACTGTACAATTTTCTGGGTCCTGACTGATAAATTATTGTGCGTCTTCCATGTGCTCTGACATGCAATACAAGTTGTCCACGGAGCAGTGATGATAGCCTGTCCCAGGCTAATAATCAAGAGCCCTTTATTTAGCTCCTCCAGCCTTTTAGAGAAATCTTAAGTAACCGTTCCCTTCCCCGTATTGGTTTTCTCTTCCACATTTTAGCATTAGTGGAAAATGCTCTTAACCTTGAGACTTTTACTCACAGAGGGGCTGAGGGCGAGGTGGAAGACATGTCAAAGTCCTAAAGGGGTGGGGACGGGGGCCGATGCTTGCTTGGCCTGCCTCACGGGACCGGGAGATTGTCCGGTTCACATCCCTCTTCTTACCAGTGAGCCAGACGCGCAGGGAGGTTACACAGCAGACTCATCTGGAAGTGACTGGGCGCCTCTCACCTGTGGTAGGTGCTCACTGCACTGGGAGGCTTGCCTTGGGAGTGCTCTGGGGAGGCAGTGGTCCCCGGGGCCCCCCTCCACCCAACCAGAGGATGGCTCCGTGTGAGGACGTGCTCAGCACTCTACCCAGTTGGTGTCCTTTGTACACTTGTGTGCCAGAGTCCCTAGCGATGGCGTGCTTGTGTAGATTGCTTTATGTGTCCTGTGTGTAGAACACTCCTCCCGTGTGCAAAACTGACTTTGGAATTTGCTGTTCTGTCAAGTTCATGGCGTCTGCCACTATATTCTGAGTGTCTTCGAGCCTCGGGGGCTCAGCTTGCAGTACTAGATCAGGCAGTATTCTGTGGTGGCCCGTGGAGTTTTCATTGTCTGATTCTCAGATGTGCATCCCCAGGTACGGCTTCCTAGTCTGTCTTAGTCTGGAAGCTTCACTGAAACCTGCCACCAAGGGTGAACCTGCTGGCGTGGGCAGTACTGGTGGCCTGGCTTCTGGGATCTCAGAGCCACTGAAGCTGCTGCAGTATGACAACCTGGCAGATGTGTGCTGGTCTCCTAAACTCCCTGATCTCATGGCCATCAAGTTCATGCCGACTCATGGTGACCCTGTAGAACAGGCTAGAACTGCCTGTGAGTTTTTCCAGGCTGGAACTGTTTATGGGAGTAGAAAGCCCCATCTTTTTCCTACAGAGCTGCCGGTGGGTTCAAACTGCTGACCTTGCAGTTAGTAGCCCAATGTGTCATTGTGACATCACCAGGGCTCCCTTCGCCTAATAAGCTGGCTCCCCTAAATAAGCAGGTTAGGTTCCAAATGTCTCCATGTCTCCCTTTCATCTGCACAAGCCATTTGCTGCAGTTCCCTCCTGTCTACTGTTCCAGGGACGTATCCGGCACAGCCAGGTCTACGGTGATTTTAGCACTGACCCGACCACCCTGGAGGTCTCCCACGCAGAGGCATTCCTTTGCACTGCAGCCTCGCCTGCCAGACTCTTCCCTCCCAACCTGACCCCTTTCTGCACAAGAAAAGCCCTTGCTGCAGAGGGATTTGTCCAAGTGGGTATCACAAAGGTTTCTTCTGGGCTGGGAGCTGGCAAGAAAGGTCTCTGCCAGGGAGCAATGTTAGAATTAAAGACATAATCATACCAATTAACTTGCCCATACCCATGCTCTCTGCATTTATTATTTGTATAGAGATAAAAGCTTCAATAAGAGGGCCAACCTCTTGGGGAGCCCCGCTTGCAGGGGGTGGGGGCAGGGGGTGGGGGAGGCAGTGCCTGCCTTAATGCAAGTAAGATGGATGGCATTCCAAGACTGTGGCACCCTGCTAGGACAACCTCTAGAAGGGGCGGACCCCTCCTGGAAAGCCAGGCCTGTGCCTGTGGGAGTGGCTTTCCCCTGGGAGAGTGTGCACGTGAGCAGAGGCTCAGGCACCTAGGAAGAGAGGAGCCATTTCCGGTGACTTGGCCCCTTGTCACGTTCAGGTCCTTGGCCACCTGGGCCTTCGTGGGTCTAGTGAGAAGCCGTGCATCAGAGGCACTGACCCTGATGGACCTGGCTGCTAGTGCAAAGTCATGTGGAGAAGATGCCGGGGCTTAAGAAATCGTGTGGGACCACTGGGTTTTCTGAGAAGCTTCCTCTGTGAGTGGGGAAAAGGAGGCAGGGAATTAGATCACAAGGTCTCTACCTAGAGAGGCTTCGAAGAGTCCTTCGCCCAAACCAGAAATCAAACCCACTCCCAGTGAGTCGGTTCCACTCATCAACCTGGCAGAGGGCTTCTGAGGCTGTGAATCTTTACAGGAGCAGAAAGGCTCACGCTTCTCCCTCCGAGCAGCTTCTGGGTTTGAACTAGCCACCTTGAGATTCGCAGTGCAGCGCTTACCTGACTGTGCCGCTAGGGCTCCTAAAATGGCCTGCAAAGGGTGCGTGTAAACTTGTGGACAGTTGCCACGGGTTACTTCTGACTTCCCCAAAGGTCTCTGAACCCAACGTGAAGGACCACTGAGTCATGACCCTGGTGCCCGCTTTTCTTTTCAGTCAGTGACTTTAGAACGGTCGGATCGATCGCATTTTGTCCGACGCGTCGAGCTGAGCAGCAGGGTTGCAGAGACCGATGCTGGATGCTTGGGTTACAAGGGCGGTGCTGCT
>NW_022110173.1:3461107-3468698 GCF_000313985.2 Echinops telfairi
GAGGCATCTGGGAAGATTCTGGAAGACTGGTCCCCAGAACTGCCCCAAATCGGGGTATGTTTTGCCTCCAGCCAGGTGTAGGCAGACTCTGTTGGGTTTCTTTTGTTTCCCCAAACAATCCTTTGCTCCAGTCGCAGGTCCTTAACCGAAGGTTTCAGTAGCCTGTGGACAGATACTGGAAGGTGCATTCACTTGGATGGGGGAATAGTTGATTTTCTAACTTCTCACCCGACTGCGTTCTGTCATGCTGTTGTTGACATAGGCAATAAACCACAGAAGCATCGGCAGTCTCTGTGACTCTGTCACCATTCGAAACCACGGAGACTCTCGTATCAGGTTAGAGTGGCTGCCGTTATCCAGAAGCGCACGTATATTGTATCACAGATTTAGCTATTAAATATTTTGATAACTGTATTTCAGCATAATTGGTTTCTCTTACAACCCTTTTATTTTCATGTAACAACGTTGCTCTGAGAAAGGATCCAGGGTTTCTCTAGAACTGCCACAGCGTCTGGAGCAGAGACAAGGTTATGGGCCCTGTTCAGCCCTGTGTCCCGATGTCCGGATGGAATGCTGGGCTTAGGTGTGAGGGTCTGGGATGGGGAAACAGGGCTCTGGGAGAGAGGGCTCAACCTGTTATCCAAACTTGGGAAACCTAGGATATATTTTTCTCTGAACACCTTTTTTTTTCTTTTTAAAATTTTTCTTTATCCTCGTCATCAGCAGTTCGAAACCAACAACCGCTGCTTAGGAGAAAGATGAAGTTTTCTACTCCCCTAAAGATGTATGGCTCTGGAAACCCACAGGGCGGTTCAACCCTGTCCTTTGGGACCCTGCGAGTCAGAATTGGCTCAGTAGCAGTGAAGGAGCTATTATTTGTTTGTTTGTTTGTTTAGAGGAGGAGGAAGCCTTTGGTCTCTGTCCCTTGGATCAAGCGAGGCGGCCAGTAAGGCTGGACCAATACTGCTAGGTAATGTGAGGGCACAGTGTGTGCCAAAGGTTAGGATCTCGGACTCTAACTAGAACGAGCTTCCTATTGCCGTTTAAGTCACAGGACTATCGCTAATGAACTGCCGGACCCAGGCAAGTGGCTTTACATCCTCTGCTTTAGTTTTCTGTCCATCGGGTGGAGTCTCTGTGCTGAGGAGGTATGCTGGGCGCTGCTCCGCACTGGATGGGTGATAGGAACCCCGGTGGTGCAGTGACTAAACACTCGACTGCTAACTGAAAGGTTGGTGGTTCAAAGCCACTTAGTAGCCCTGTGAGAGAAAGCCCTGTCAAGCCTCCTGCAAAGATTACCACTGAGAAAACCCTCGGGGGCAGTTCTCTGCCGTGGGAGGTCTCAGTGCAACCTGACAGCATCCAAGGACAGCGGCAATGACAGATTCCCACTGTCATGTGCAGTCAGCACTTGCAAGGCTCGGGAACAGGAGGAGCAAAGGATGAGGGGCCCCCCGGATGAGTAGGGAGCAGGGGAAATGGGCCTTTAACTCTGGAGCCTGGCATTTCCCCTGTCATATTCTCCTAGCCACCTGCTCCGGTGCTGAGCGGAGAGCGCTGCGATGTGGTCTCGGATCCCTGTGTGGTAGGAATGTGCTCTTTGTCCTTGGTAGCTTCATGTCTGGTTGAGCAAGGGGTCAGATGGGATCTGGAATAAGCCCAGGCAGTTATAAATAGAAGGCATACATTCCCAGACAGAGAGGAGGGGGCGGCGGCAATGAGACAGCAGAATAACGTTGGACATTTCTCAGGGCCTCTTCTGTAATGATAATGCTAATAGCAATAATCATCATGGTCAGGGAGCGTTTGTATCGGAGCCAGGGCAAGGGAAGAGGACCTTTCCCCCAGGCCTTCCTGGGAAAGACACATGAAGCACGTCAAAGCAGCAGGAACCCAAAATAGAGCTCAGTGCCCCGTGCCCCAGAAGCCTTTCGGAGAAACTGGTACGAGACAAAGGAGCCCTGGGAGTGGACTGGTTCAGCGCTGGGTGACTAAGCGAAAGGTCCCTGTTTTGAACCTAGCAGCCACTCCATGGGAGAGCGATGAGGCATCTGCTTCTGGACGGGCTGTAGCTTTGGAAACCCAAAGGGGTAGGTCTGTGCTGTCCGGCGAGGTCACTTGGAGTTGACCTTAACTTGAGGCCCCACTGCAGACTGGGCCAAGAGGACCAAAGAAGAAGGGGAGCCCAGCCCTCAAGTATCTATTGGTTGAAACTTCCTCCTTTTATCATTTCTGAAGAGCTGTTAATGAGCAGGAAACCTAATTGATTAGCATCTCACCCCCTGCTTCCCTTTTCTGCCAGAGGTGCTAATGAGCAGGGAAATCATAGACCCTTAAGGCCCACGGTACTTAAGCAGTCACATGGTGCCACCCCTACCTCATACCGCAGCTGAACCCCAGCAAACCAAGAGGGCGGTTTTCAATACCCTCCAGGAAAGCTACCCTTGTCTGTCTAGATAACATGGACCCTGGATGGTGCCGACTCTTAACAGGCACCGAGGAAGAAAGGCCCCGGGGATCTAATTCCAGAGCACTCAGTCCGACCGCATGGCCTCGCAGCGGTTGGAGTCGACTTCATGGCAACTTTCAGTGTACATATTTGTTGATTAATAACACCACGGGACTTAGCAACTTGTGCCGACTGAAACACTCCTTCCACGAAGCCCACCTTCTGTTGCCCGCGATCCATCTTCTTGTCCTGCCTAAGGGCATTGCTGTTGGGAAGCAGTAGATTGCTTACCAAAAGGTCAGCGGTTCAAACCCTGCCAACCACTTCACAGGAGAGAGCTGAAGCTCTCTTCTCCAGTAAAGATTCTCAGCCTGAGTCAGAATCACCTTGATGATGGTAGGTTGGAGGGGTCTTCCTGCCAGGGACCCCTGGTGGCCCGTGAATTAGGTGGTGGGCTGGTGGTTGGAAAGAGGCTGTGTCTGCTTCCTTGAAGATGGGCCGCCTCCGAATCCCAGAGAGCAGGTTTGCTCTGCCCTGCATCCTGCCGGGTGACTGAGTCGGAAGGGACTTGACAACAATGCGTGGGTCTTTCGGCCAGTGTTCCTGTCCCCAGAGACCATGACCAAGCCTGCTCTGCCTGCCTTTCCTCCAGTCCGGCACCCTCCACCCTTCCCGTGCAGGTTCTTCTTTGTGACCCTGACCACCCCCCTTCCATTGGGTTGAACTCTCAACTTTGGTTGTGGCTTGTGGGATCCATCACAGAATCCAAAAGAGCATCCGCAAGTCTGGGCAGCAGGAGAGGGGCGCCTCCTGTGTCCTGCTGCCCCCTCCTTTCTTTGCAAGCAAAGTCAGGGGACAATCCCCTATAAGCCACCGCTCAGTCTCAACCCCAGTCTTGTCTTCATCCACCGTGGTTTATGCCATCTGTTTTCCTTTTCCTCATCAACAGCCTCCCTGCCCCTCCCCTGAGCAGTCCAGGTGGAATGTCTGAGAAGCGACAGGAGCGTCAGCAGCCCAGACCAGCAGAGATCGGGGTTACCAGGCTCTTGAAAACGTAATCCTCCCCTGGCATCTGTTTTACCAGCACCAGTGAGGGGCGCTGCCGGGTGCAGATCCACACAGTAGCAGAAGAAGCATTACAGAGGCCTTTGGGAGAAATCCCTTTGCAATCTGCACAACAGTGTTCCTCTTAGCAGAAGCTATTTTACTCACTGGGTCTCCGGAACGTATTACAAGAGCATTAATCCCAAGGGTGGATCTTTTCCCCACTGTCCTGGAAAGAGGCCGGGACTGGTCAACCTTAGGCATGGCATGGGGAGCCAGCCAATGGTGAGAAGAGAGTGTAGATGGAGACCGAGGCGGGAACCGCCGGGAATCTGTGTCAGCAGAGACGCAGGCTGGCTTCTCCGAGTAAATGAGTCTGCCGACCCAGAGCAGGTTGTCATTTGACTCATATAGGAAGTGCAGAACGCGAACACATGAGCAAATTCCAGCATGATGGAATCCAGGTCTCTAGGCTGGAAAAGACTTCAGTAGGACCCACTTCCCCTCCTTCAGGCAAAGACCGGAAAGCCAGGCTTGCATGGCTCCCTGTGGCAGGGCGGGGCCAGGGCCTTTCTCCCTGGGCTCTCTGCCCTCCTCCATGCTGTCCTCTCTCTCGGCAATGCTTCTCTCTTCAAATGGGGGAGCAGAGTGAGGCTCTCAGGAAACAGCTTCCTCAAGGGTCTCAGTTCTCACCGACAAATAAGTCACCACCGACAGCCCCTGGACAGGCAAGGCCAGCGAGGGTCTTCCGTGGCTCCCCGTGCACAGTGGAGTCCTTGGGTCAGTCCCTGCCGTCTGTGCAGAGAAGAAATTGCAATGATGCCTTAATGCGACCCACTCTCTCCTGACATTCATAACCCCGCTGCCTCTCTGTAGCTAGAGAGACCTTTGCAAAACGCATTCCTGATTAAAAATTAAATATCTCCCATTTAAGGTCTGGACACCCTTCAGTGGCCCTGGTTGCCCCGAGGATAGCAATCAAACTGCACATGGCTTACCGGTCAGCGGTTCTCGGCCCTGGATGCACTTGAGAAACACCTAGGGGACTTGTAGGGATGGACAATGCCCAGGCCTCTCAGCCCTAGAGAGTCAGTAGATCAGCGGTTCTCAGCCTGTGGGTCATGAGCCCTTTAGGGGTCACCCGATTCATCACAGTAGCAAAATGACAGTGATGAAGTAGCAACGAAAAGAATTGTATGGTTGGGGAGTCACCACCACATGAGGAGCTGTCTGAAAGGGTCTCGGCGTGAAGAAGGTTGAGAACCGCTGCAGTGGATGGTTCTGGAGGCGGCCTTGGCTGTGCTGAGGCTGCAGCAGCGCCTCCTGCCTCAGGAGAGCACACTTACATTTTCAGGACTTTTGTGAATTGCTCGTGAAACATGGACATCATTAGAGTTCAGTTCTATAGAAAGTTGCAATAAAAAGAAGCCGATGAAGAACAAAGATAATCCAAAAATGAAGATAAATAAATACTCGAACTCATCCCTTCCTAATTTGGTCACTACTTTATATTATTAGCAGGACTCTTGAGGTTGTTTATATGTGTCATATGGTGTAGGGAGGGCAAAGACCATACCATGGTTCGCTATGGCTCATCTCTCTCCAATTCTGCATGTAGTGATGCCTCCTTCCCACTGCCCCGTGTCCAGCTCACAGGGATCCTCGAGAGGGCTTCTGAGGCCTGTGAATCTTTATGGGAGCAGACAGCCTCGTCTTTCTCCCTCAGAGAGGCTGGTGGGTTTGATCAGCAGGCCAATGCCTCACGCACAGAGTCACCAGAGCCCCTTGAGCTTAGTGCTAGTGTCCAGGTAGTGTGTGCGCAGGACATGGTAAGTGGACACAAGACTGAGCGGATGCAGGCCTCCCTGTGCAGAGCCCTCCCCCACCTCCCCACCACCAGACTCGGCCTCTGTGAGTTCCTGAAGAGCCGATTGCTTTCACATCCGTCCCTGATGATGAGCTGTGCTTGCTGCTCGTGATAGGAAGATGGTTCTCAGGTTTACACTAAGCATTAGAAGCTGATTGTGTCGAGCTGAGTTTTTCCAAGTTTGGAGCATTCATTACTCATTCAATAATAGCACCACGGTGGTAGGCCCTGGGGCACACTGGTATGATGCAAGCTAAGGTAAGGACTGTCCCCAGCTTGCAATGGGGGTGACTCATCCGATTGAGCAGGTAATTCCCATCAAGTAGGATGAAGGCTGTGGAATCAGAGGTACCAGGTTCCAGTGCTGTTCCTAAGTCTATGGGGTTTCAGGAAGCTTCCCAGAGTAAGGAAAGTCTGGTGCTGACACCTGACAAGGGAGGAAAGCCTAGCGGATGGGTCAGAGGTCAAGGACAGTTCCGGCAGGTTAAAGGATGGACCTTCATTGTCTCATTGCCTCATTGCATGCAGAAGGGGAAATGGTGACAGTAGGGGCAGGACAAACGGGCAGGGGGGTTGGAAACCAATCAGGACTCTGGATTCTACTGTAGGGACAGTGGCTGCAACTGAAGGGATCAAGCCGAGGACCCCACTTTCAGAAGAGAGCTGGTTCCTAGCCATGATCAGGAGGACAAGAGATCATGGCCTTTCCTAGGGATGAGGATCCTGAAAGAGGTCTAGAAGACGGGCAGTCATGTGAACCACCCCTTTCTCTAGACAGCGTAATCTCTCCGCTCTCCTTAAATGGGTCTTTTTCTTTAAGACTTCTTTGTAGAAGGCCCCGAAAGCCCAGGCCTGAGGAGGAGCGTGACCTGTAATTTGGCATCCCAACAGCGACTCCCGAGGATGAAAGGAAAGCCCAAACTAAGTAGGCGGCCAGGACAGGAACGGCTAACTCCCAAGAAAGTGGAGTCCTGAAGGTCTTCTCAGAAGGAACGGTCAGCTGGGAAGACTTGCGGGGAGAATACGTGGAAGCCAGCGCAGAATAGGGCTTTAAGGCAGTGGCCCTTGTGGATCGCGACCCTTTTGGGAGTCGAACGACCCTTTCACAGGGGTCGCCTGATTCATAACATTCTCAAAATGACAGTGATGAAGTAGCAACAAAAATAATGTTATGGTTGGGGGTTCACCGCCACATGAGGAGCTGTCTGCAAGGGTCATGGCATTAGGCGGCTGAGAACCACTGCTTTAAGGAGGGGCTCAGGGGAGCGAATATCAACCAAGAAGAGGCAGGGCTCCAGAATGAGGCGGTCATTTGGCTAGCTTTACCAGAGCAGCCTTAAGTCAAGGGACTTGACCGGAATCATGACTGCCGGAGGTGGGGAGGTGGAGAGAGGGAAGAGCGAAGAGTAGGCTGCAACTCTAAAACATTTTGCAGTGGAGGCAAAGGAGAAAGTTGGGACCAAGGTTGGGTGGGAAACGAGGTTAACAAAAAAGTATTTCTTTATCGTTTGAAGCCTGGAATACTTCTGTGGGCTGCAGGGAAGGGGGGAAGCAATTGTGTTCATAAGAGAGGATGATGGACCAGGTCTGGAAGGAGGTAGGAAGACAGTGGGAGAAGATGGGGTGGGGTGGGGTGGCGGGAAGAACGTGTCCATGGAAGAAGGAGCTCTTCTTTCTCAACCGTGCCAGTGTCTCAGGCATCATTAGGAGGACATCCCTTTTCTCAGCAACTGCTTCAAAACTGCCCACTCTTTGCCCTCTAGACTGCGCTGCCCAACACGTTAGCCACCAGCCAAATGTGGCTATTGAAATTTAAATGACGTGGAAGTAAAAATTCAGTGCCCCAACTGTGTGAGTCACCTATCGAGTGCTTGATAGCCATGGGGCTCCTGGCTGCCTTCTGGGACAGCACATTCCGCACTGTTCCATCGGCCGATGCTGCGCTCCACTTCCTACCCACCCCCACCCCCACCCCCCCAGGTCTGGTTTTGGAATCCTAGTGGGCTGTCGCTGGGATCTCGTTTCCAAATCCGATTCTCAAATCAAGAAAGGCAGATGATGCTATTTATCACATGGGCTGAAGAATTGTTATAGTTTAAAGATCAACATTTCCCCCAGACATTGTTCCACGATGCTAAACAGGGGGGGGGGGGCATAGGGAGTAAATAGGTGGATTATTTCTGATGAACAATTTACAGTCTTTTGTACTTAACCGTCTTAACTACTCCCCC
>NW_022110173.1:3468798-3488568 GCF_000313985.2 Echinops telfairi
CCCCCCCCCCCGTTAATTAGCCTTTGTGTAGCTATAGAAACTTAATTTTTCTAATTTTTGCAAGCATATGTGCTTATTAGAAAATCTTGGCACTACAGCCTCTTCCATTCAGGAAGTTACAGGGGCCCTGCTAGCTTCCCACCTCAAGCAGACCTTACCAGCTGGTGGGAAGAGAAAGCATCCGATTGCCAGTGCATTGGGTGCTCCTGCCCAGCGGTGGGAGGTTTCTGAGAAACTGTGCTCTTATTTCTCCCTAAGCCCCTTTATCATGCGTCCTTCAAAGTGAAGGACTGGTCATCTAGAAGTTGCTGGGCTTCATAAACATCTTGGCATGTGGCTGCATATGTCGCAGGCTTGAGCTCCTCACGGTAGGCTGCGCAAGTGCTGAGGATGCCCACCTGGGTACCGGTGATGGCACCCAGTGACCTTCACCTGGGGGGCAGGGAGCCTGTTGGCTGGATATACGCGAGATAACCCCCTCCCTTGTGGAGGGGACCTTTTCTTTCTGCCGTCTAGCCTTCCCCATTTTGTTTCAACTCTGAAGAAAATCCTTCTATCTCATCAAAACCCTGTGGCCACTGGGAGCTCATTGTCCAATATCAACCTTCTCCTACTGGCACCAACAGCAGTGGACTGCCCAGCACCCCGCACTCCCACCAAACACCCTCCTCCTGCCGGTAGCCACTGCCGGAGCTCGCAAGGCCAGGAAGGCACACTGCCTGGTGGCCCTGCAACTTTCTCAGAACTCCGGCAGAGGAGAGGCAATGCGTTCCGAGGGGCAACTCACAAGCAGAGACCATGGAGCTGAGCAGACAGCGCAGCCTGGGCCGGGGAGGCTGATGGGAGAAGGGGGCAGCATGTGAGTGGCCGTTCCTGTGGGCTTCCTATTGCACTGCTTTTCCTGGCCGTGCCCTTCCCTCGCTGTATGACCTTGGGCACATGGCGGGTAGAAAGAGCTTTGGAACCTGAAGGCTGCGGTTTGGAATCTCCCTTCCACCCTTTGCTCTCTGAAGGAGTTGAGGCCAACCTCCGCCGCCAAACCCCTCCCTGCCTCTGTGGCTGATCTCTCATGGGAGAGGAGAAGGCTTGCTTTGCGGGGTTGGTGTGGAAATGAAATGATGTCTATCAAATGCCCCCTACACAGGTGCTCAGTAGATTTTTGTTCCCTCGGGGTTAACCTTCTTGTTGGGCCCTGGCCTTCTCCCCTATAAGATGATAAGATCTAAAGCGCTGTCACCTCAACAGGTCTCCAGAGGTGGGTGTCTGTCTCTGCGTTAGACTGATATGGGGGCCTGAGCGAGTAGCTTCCCGACTTGCTCACCGTCCCAGGGCGAGGCAGTGGGACAGACTGGCCGGCAGACCCCGTTCAGCCCTCCAGAGAGTGTCTTCCTTCCTTGGTCAGAACACAGCCTGAGCTATCGGAGGATTGACGCTGACCCAGCCAGGATGCAAGTGTCAAAGAAAAGCTTCCCACTCCTTGATGCTTGGTCTTCAAGGGGAGAGGCAGAAGCCCCTCTCTGTGTGCCCCTTGAAGTATCAACCTACTAGTGAACTATGCGGGAAGCAGATCCCCCTGCTACCTGGAGAGAATTTCTGGCCATTGTGTCTCCTTGGTGCAAATGCTATCCTCCCATGTACTGTCAATGTGAAGTGTTTTCTGTACCGTGACCCCTGGTTGGGGTGGGGACCTGGGGGGCTGCTGCCCTGGGGCTGCCCAAAGGACTCCTTACGGTGAGTTGGAGGAGTGATGAGGTGGGCAGGCTGCTGTAGGAGTGGGGGGGATGAGGAACATTAGCCTCTGACCAGAAGGGTCTGACTTTAGATGGTCAGGATCCAGGGTTGATCCCAGTGCCAGGGGAACGGAGAAAGTAGTGCCAACCCAGTCCGTCTCCCGCCGTCTACTATTGAGTGGGCTGGGCCTTAAATTACACTGGCAAAGCTAGTTTGAGGTGAGGTTTTGCTTCAATTAGCTCCAAATCCTTCTCTGTCAACTTGGCCAATTCCATATGTTTGTATCTGTTTTTCTTTTCTCTTGGTAACCTGCCTCCCTCCCTTTTTAAAACTTTGTACGGTGATTTGGGTGAACGGTTATAGAGCAAACCGGTTTTCCATTCCACAATGCAGGCGCATGCTCCAGCCTTATTTTAGCTGAACAGAAAGGAAATGACTTTTGCCATGACTCTTCAGAGAGATAGAGCCCTGTTGGTTCAGTGAGGTAAGTGTTGGGCTGCTAACCACAAGGTCAGTAGCTCGAATCCGCCAGCAACTCCGAGGGAGAAGGAGACGGTTCTGCTCTTGTAAAGGTGTGCAGCCTAGCCTCAGAAACCCTCAGGAGCAGTTCTCCTCTGCCCTATAGGATCTCTGTGAGTTGGATGACAGTGGACTTGGGGGTTAGTTTTAAGATAGGTAGGAGGAACCCTGGTGGTGTAGTGGGTTAAGCACTCTACTGCTAACTGAAAGGTTGATGGTCCAAACCCGCCAGCTGCTCAGAGGGAGCTAAATGCAGCAGTCAGCTTCCATAAAGATTTACAGCCTTGAGAACCTTACTGACTTCAAGGGAATCTGTCCGGTAGGGCCGGTCACTGTGAGTCAGAATAGACTCTTGGCAGTTTTGATAGGTAGAGGACACTAGTGTGCCCATCATGGCCACAAGCAGTCCCTCCTGGGAAACTGAACCCAGGAGTCCCTCTGAGCTCTGGGACTGTCAGCCAGGAGGCAGCCTGTTTTTGAGGCTCAAGCTGGTACTTTCTTCCTGTCTCAGGTTCCCCATCTTCTCTTCACAAGTAGAGGGGACCTGGCTTCCAACTACGGCTGCTTTTGCCTTTGCCCGAGCACAGATCTGAAAGGACTGAGCAGTCACTCACTAGGTTACAGACCTTTTGTTGAGCACCGAGAATGTGGTGGGCGGTGATGCACATCCTCTGTTTTAAACTTAACAAACGAGTCAGACATTCGGATCTCGGGTTTTCTGATGGGGACTCGAGGCTCAGCGTGGTTAAAGTGCCCAGAGCACTTAGTGAGTAGGCACCGGTCTGCCTCACCAGTGCCTAGGTGCCCATCCGCGTGACTGACGCCCTGATAGCAAGCCTCAGCAGAAGCTCCTCAGAAGAGGCTGCCGACATAGGCGCTGTTTGTGGCTGGGGTCTTCCGTAGCATCTCTGTCGCCCATAGGTCTAACACCCTGGTGGCACGAAGAGAGCTTTAAGGAAAGAGGGTGCATTTTTTAGGGTGCTGGGTTATGCCCGGGGGTCTTGCCACAGTGTGTATGCTTTAGTGGCATGCACGTATTCCCCAGAACTTACTACTTCCTGTGGTGGGAGGGGGGGAGGGGCGAGAAGTGAGGACAGAAATCCTACTGGGGAAATGTAGACATTTGTAGCTTGGTGATTCTTGAGTAGATTATTAGCAAAGCTGTTTCTAATCCTTTCCAAGTCTGAGGATGCCAAGGTCTGCCCTTCAAGAAGGGCTTGCTTTCTGTTGCTGTGGTTGGGGGCAGCAAGGCAGTCAGCTCGCCCGGTGGCTGGGGCAGGCGGAGTGGGGTCTGCAGCCAGGCATGTGCCGTGCTTGCAGTCAGCACAGCAGCGGCCTGCGTCCCAGGCCACGTGGTCGGTCTGTCAAGACCCAGCCGAGGATCCTAAACCAAGGGCTCTTGTGAACAGGGAGAGTTGTTGTCACCATGACTTGCCCTGTCACCACGTATGACATTTTCTGGGGACTCTGTAGTCCCTGGGCTGTGGCCACACAGCAGCCTCCTCCGGACCAAGAGGCTCTGGAGTGAAACTGGACTTTTCCGACCGTGTGCTGTTTCGTTTGTGATTTTCCAAAGGCTTTCGTCCAAGTTTGGCTGAGCCACGCCACTCGGAAGTACACGAACACTTAATAAAACCAAACTGTTGAAGGATCTGAAACCCAGGAATCTGGTCCTGTGGAAGTCCCAGCTGGAGACCGGGGACGCGGCTACCTCATGTCCGCGCTCTCCTCGGGGACAGCTTACTGCTGGGCTCGGAGCTAGCTCCCTTGAGTTGGCCAGCCTGTCGTGGTGAGCGAGTGGGGCCGTACTCACTGGCCGCTTTTCAGAGGAGGCCTGGTTGCGCAACGGTGACACTTGGCTAGACATGTGAATCCAGAAGCAGCTCCGGTGGGGCTGTGGACTAGGTATTGGGTGACTAACTGCAAGGTCAGTGGTTCAAACCCATCAGCCACTCTGTGGGAGAGAGATTGAGACTGTCTGCTCCCCTAAAGATGTACAGTCTGAGGAACTATTTTTATGTTTTGTTTTATAAATCATTTTATTGGCGGCTTGTACAATTCTTATCACAACCCATAGATCCATCCATTGTGTCAAGCACATTTGTACATTTGTTGCCGTGATCATTCTCAAAACATTCCTTTCTACTTGAGCCTCTGGTATCGGCTCCTCATTTTTTCCCCTTCCTCCCCTACCCTTTCTCCCTCACGAACCCTTGATAATTTATAAATGATTTTGTCATGTCGGTGACTGGTTTTAGGTTTAGGAAGTTGTGCGCCCTGAGGTCAATTCCGACTCCCGACAGCCCTCCCTCCTAGCTGGAGTCAACGCGCCACCCCTGGCCCTTTCTGACTATCATTTCCATGGGGTGAGGCTGGGAGGTCTGGTCCAAGACCAACTGCCCACCTTATCGTGGGCAAACAAGTAACCATTTTGCGCCACCACCACCCCCCCCAGGACTCCCTAGGGGGCCCTTGTCAAGGGCCCTAAAGCGTGCAGTGGCAGGATCATTAACCACTGTATGTGGCGCAATGTGAAAGGTCAGGAAACTAAGTTGGAGATGTAAAACCTGTGGGCATCACTATAGCCCATTGTGTGTGTGTGTGTGTGTGTGTGTGTGTGTGTGATATTAGAGTGAGAACATTTGGCTAGTTTTTCCGCTCTGGGAGTCGTTAGAGAAACCTTACGTCCTGCCCCGCTCGCAGCTTCTAGTTTGAAGACAGTGGGGTGGGCACGGGGGAAGTAAGGAAAGCGTGTTCTTGTTGCTGTGGTTGTTGTGGTGCGGTGCTTGGAGCTGGCTCTGACCCACAGCAACCAAACCCTTCCTGGCCCTGCCCCGTCCTCGCGACACTTATGTTGGAGCCCTGGCTGGCAGCCACTGTGCCAGCCCATCTTGTTGAGCGGCTTCTTTTTGGCTGCCCCTCTTCGTTACCAAGTGGGTTAGGCTGGGCTGACTAGAGAAACAAATCCAGAGACACTCATAGATGTATAAGAAAGACCTTTATGCCAAAGAGTCATTGGATATTAAGAAAACATCCCAGCCCGGTCCAGATCAAGTCCATAAGTCCGACACTGGTCCATAAATTACTCTTCAGCCTTGCGCAGCACATGCGATGGTGCCACATGCCGGTGAGTGGAAAGCCTTGTGGCTACAATGGCGGTGGAAGCATCTCAGCGCTGGTGTGGGTCTCTATGGCTCCTCCAGCTCTCCTGGTGTCTCAACAGCAGGAAAGTGAAGCAGAGAGAGAGTGTGTCCCGCCTCCAGGGTGAAAGAGAGAGGTTCCCAGAATCCTCATGAGAAGACCACGCCCACAGGGAGGCAGCATGAGGCTGTGACTTGACCGGCAGGCTGGACTCCACCCTTAATCTTACTTATCAAGTCGACGTGAAAGTATGTAACTACCACTCCATGCATTACGTCCGTTTCCAGACTTCTCTCTTCAGTTGACGGAAGCCTCAACATACTGCTTCTGAGGGGCATCCTGGCTGTCCTCCGCAGCACAGCTGCTGGTTCTCCTGGGAGTCCCGGGACTTTCAGTAGTCTCCAGCAGCACCGCGACTGAGTGCACCAGTGCTGCTCCAGCCGCTTTACTCCTGGTCCAGCCCTCGGATGCACACGAGGCAGCTGGCAATATCATAGCCTGGGTCAGGTGCACCTTAATCCTCAAAAGGACATCGGTGCTCCAGGAAAGCGTTGTTGGGTGTTAAGGGAGGTGGCTGTGGCACACAGCACAACCTGTCCCTCCAATGAGCCTTTGGAATTGGGAAAGGTTCTCAAGGGTAGGCACCGAAGGACACTGATCTCTAGTGTCCACCATCCACAGAGAGCAACCTGGGGCTGGGGGCTGGCCCACATGGGGCTAGAGAGCTGATGAAGGGGAAGAGAGAAGGATTACCCCTCTTGATGGTCTAAGATGAGCTGCACTCTTTGAAAGTCATTATTTGCACCTTCTGAGTTCAAGTGTCATTGGCAAAGCCCAATAGCCAAGCCTCTGCCAAGCTCTCTGGGGCCCTCCACTAGGAGATTCTGACTTTCCCCGGGAAATCCCTGACCAAGAAAATGATCCGAGCTTTACTTCCTGCACTTTGCATTATGTAAACCATAGCAACGTCTTCATCTCCAGCCACAGCGTCATCTCATTGAAGACACCGCTTGCTGCTCGTTGCTGTAGTTAGTTCCGACTCCCGTTGGCCCCGTGGGTCTCAGAGTAGAACTCCTGTTTCTTGGGGTGTTCATTGACTTAGTTTAGTTTAGTTTTCCCCCAGGAACAGATTGCCAGGCCTTTCTTCTGAGGCCCCTGTGGGTAAACTTGGACTTCCAACCCTCCTGTGAGCAGCCAAGTGTATTGACCATTTGCACCACTCAGGTGCTCTGCCTTTCCATACCAAAAACACAGCCCTCCCTCCTCCCTCCCATTGAGTCCGTCTCGCTTCATAGTGATGCCATAGGACAGAGTAGAATGTCGACTGTGAGGCTGTAACTTTTCTTTTTACCCTTTGTCATTGAGCTTTTAGTAAGCACTACCTGAGACACTATGCACGACGCTGCACACATTTCCGTAGCCGGCGTGCTTGGTGAGCGTATCGAGTGGTTTGGTCCCCGGTCAGAAAAGGCCGCCCTCTGCAGTGTGCTGCAGACCCGTTGGTGCCTCGTAGCGTCATCCCTTCCCAGCAAACTCCACTGGGACAGAAAATGAGCAGCTCTCTTCTCCTTGCCTCTGTTAATGAACTTGTGGGTGCTCGCAGTGGCCGTTCCCGGAATCAGCAAACATGTCTCCCCTGACCGCTTAAATAAAGGGGACCTGGTTTTCCAAGACGGTGCTCATCTTTCTCCTGTAGACGCCTGCGGCTTTTGAACGATGAGCCTTGTGGTCCAATGTATCACCCACGATGCTCCTGGCCAGGGCTCCTGTTTTGGGATAAGCACCCTTAAAAGAACATGCCTCACCTCCTTGGGAGACCTGGGATGCTATAGCTGAGAGAGAGGGTCTGGTTGGGGCTCAGAGGTTGAGTGTGAGCACTTAGCTGTGATTCGTTGTGGGGAACGTGACCCTGCCTTTCTGCTCCCACTTCATCCCCATGTGAGGGCCCAGCCTGGCCGGAACAGCCCACAGCCGATCTGCCAGTCAGAATGAGTGACTTGTGCCAGCCTACTCCACTGTCCGATGTGCACAAATATTTTGGCAGGCTGTCTGACTGCTAAAGATGTGTTCTAAACAGATAGTCTCAGTCCCTGAAGAAGGGAAGGACAGCGTGACTGGACTCTGGCTCACAGGTCAGGAAACCTACCTCTGAGGATCCCAAGGCTCCTGTGCAGTTGGGCACTTAGGTACCTTGGGTCCTCCCACCTTCCCCTGAGTTGTCATCGTTGGTTGAGATGGCTGCTAGAGAAACACTTGGCAGTGGTTAAGGGGTTAAGGGTCTCTGCAGAACTCCAGGCCTAAAGACTATTCAGGGACTTAACTTATACCCAGACTCGACATCCTAAAGAAGGCCCATAGGCTCAGAGAGCAAGAAGGAGCCAGAAGGCTCTGCCATGCTCTTACTTGGAGACTTGGGGATAGAAAGGATGCCTAGATTGCTGTTACCTCAAAGCCAGAGGCCAGCAGAGAAATAAACTGCACGAGAGAGGCCAGCCTGACTCTGGACAGCTGCGTTCACTGAGTCCAGGCTGGCTCTGGACAGCTGGGTTCACTGAGTGTCCACCAGTTCTCTCTTTCCAAACCCTCCTCTGCCCAGCTCATGGGGTCTTATTTCTAAGACATGGATTTGATCTTGCAACATTCCTTTTAAGAGCCGTCAATAGTTCCCATTGGCAACAGGCCCAGCCTGTCCTCCTGAGAGCAGTTTGCACACCTCCTCCCACAGCAGCCACCTTACTGTAGTCACAACCCCTATGCTCTCCCACCTCACAAGCTTTCTGCACACAAGAGGGGACATCAGACAGTTTGTGGGAAGACTCCATTCTCTTTTAATTCCTTTTTTTTAGATTTATTGAAAGTTTCCTTGATTTGTTTTAAAGATCATTTTATTGGGGGCTCTGACAGCTCTTATAACAATCCATACATCAACTGTATCAAGCACATTTATGCATATGTTGCCGTCATTATTCTCTAAACATTTACTTTCTAGTTGAGCCCTTGGTCTCAGCTCTTCTCTTACCCCTTCCTCCCCCTTCTCCCCCCATGACCCTTTGATCAATGATAAATTATTATGATTTTCATGTCTTATACTGATCGCTGTCTCCCTTCCCCTGAGGTTTCTTCCACCCTCCTCTCCCCTCCTTCCCCCTACCCTCCTGGTATCACTACTTCCATTTCTGTACCTGAGGGGTTTGTCTGACCTGGATTCTGTGTGTTGTGAGCTCTTACCTGTACCTGTGTACACGCTCCAGCCTAGTCCGCAGTGAAAGGCAGGATTGGGGAGTGCCCTTCACCACTTTGTCCTTGAAGAAGCAATGCCAAGGTCACCTCTTGTGTGTAGCCTTCCCTGCCTGCCATCTCCGGTGCCCTGCGGCTCAGTGTGCTTCCGCCTGTGTGCCCTGGATATCCTGCCCATTGCTCCCCAGCACACTGTTGGCTAACACAGCTCCTGGCTCTGAGGAGGTACTTGGAAAGTTCTGGGAAGTGGAATCGCTGACTGGCATGCTCACTCTGGCATTAGCCTTAACCTTAGTGTCCCTGTTTCCCGCGCCATGCTCCAGCACACGGGGCTGGCTTCCCCCGCTCCCTTGTATCTCCAAACCTCCACTCTGGGCAGGCCTTCTAAGAGACTAACCTCAGTGGCTTCAGAAGCCTTCCGCATCCAGTGAGTGGGCAGGGCAGCACCTATAGCCAGCAACCCCTTGGACTGTGCACCGCGCCCTGCCTTGGTGCCTCTGCGGATCCAGCAATAGGAGTGGCTGAGTGTCCTGTGTGGCGCAGGGATGCCCTAAGTGGTGGCTCCACACAGCTGGAAGGAGCCTCAGGGTTGCTGCCAGGGCTGAAGATTCCCTGGGGCTGTGGGGCAGCAGAGCCCACCCCCCTACCCCTGCCCCTACCTCCTGCTGCCCTGCTGCCAGTCTCCTCCAGCAGCATTGCTCACTCTCTTCTGTCCTGACGTAGAGGCAGTGGATCTGATTCTAACTGCCAGCTCCCTCTCGCCTGTGCCCCCCGAGGACGCCCTCAGGCAGAGCCACAGGGGGACGGCCCTGCTGAACCCCATCCCCAGGCAGTCCATGCCCCCCCCACCCCAGCAGGGTGCACATAGGGAGCAGAGTGGTGTCACCAGGGAAGGGAAGGGCCGCGTATGCATCCCCTGGAGGTCTCTGCCCGCAAAGCAGAAAGGACCTGGTGGGCTTGGGCAGAGTGTCCAAGTGGCCAGCAGCAGCAGAGGGAAGAGTTTGCTCGGTTTGATCGACAGACACTCCAAGAGCAGAGTGACTTATCTCCGAGAGCTGTCAAACAACAGACTGTGACAACAAGAAACACGGGCAAGGGGCTGGCTGCTCCAGGAGCCACATCGGAGTGCGGGAGACAAGGGGGTCGAAGGGGCCGTACTGGTGTTTGCTGCCCTGTGTAGAGGATTGTTATGAGCGATGTCGAATACATTACCTGGAGGGAGGGAAGAGCACCCATGTTGGAACTGATTCGATGGAGAATTAATCATGGAGTTGGCCACAGTGCCAACGGCGCCACCTGGAGCAGGGTGGTGGATTCTGTGTCCCACTGCCCTGCTCCGTGTCAGAGCCACCTCTGGAAACAGAACCTGGCCTGCCCTGTGGCTCAGAGGCTGCCATGCCCACCCGCTGGGTGACCTTGAAGAAGTCACTCCACCTTTCTGACCTACAGAGATCTTTTGTAGTGGTGGAGGCCTGGAGGGGCTCAAGCCCTCAGGGTTGTTGGGGAGGTGGAAGGAGGCGGGTGTGGAAGGACTTCGTGGGCTGGAAGGAACTAGGAGGCGCAGGGAGCCCATCAAGAGAACCAGGGGACTAGTGTGGGGAGCGGTTCCTACCAGAACGGTGTTTATGAGAAACTCTCCCTCTCGTTTGCCCCGACACGCACTGTCCGGATCCTGGGCCTGAGCCACAGTAAACTGCATCATTAGGGCCGGTGCTCCTTTCCGTCGTATAAGGGTTGGGCTTCTTCAGAGCTCTTGATTAAAGCCTCTGGCCAGCCTCTTAGATGTGTACGGAGGGCCAAGGAGGGTGCGCAGCTCGAGGCTGCCCCACCCTGCCTCCTACAGGTCTTCTGGGGCATTCGAAGCTTCCCTGGCACCCACAGCAGTTTCTTGGGCATTTTACCTTGAACTTGATTCAACTGGTCTAAACCTCAGGACTGGAAGGAAGGCCAGTGACTTCCTCCTAAGCAACCAATCACTGACAAGCCTCGGGAGCACGGCCGGCTCTGACACACGGGGGTCGCTCCAGTTGGCCAAGCCCCAGGACAGCTAGGGCTCAGCATGGAAGGATGGCACTGGCGGCCACATGGGTCAGGGGAGCGCAGTCTGGTTTGCGGGCTGTTGTGTGCATTGGCAATGGCTCCAGAATGCCAGCTCGGAGCCCTGCCTGCTCTCATCGTCACAGACCCCGGGAACATGGAGCATTTTCGGTCGTTTGTCACATTCTCTCTCTCTCTCTCTCTCTCTGTCGCCGCACGAGTTTACTCTCCGTTTTCTTAAAGAGCTATTCAAAACAACCTCAGATCCCCGATAACTTGGAATAAGCGCATTGTTAGAATCCGAGCCCTGGCTCCCCAATCTCCTTACGTTGGGGAAATATTAATGCAAATATATCTCCCTTTTAAGCAACAGGTTTGATTCCCCTTTTCGAGGAATTTTAGACAATGCATCTTGCAATACCAGCTGCCCCTGTTTAAAGTTTCGATCCCTGAGGTGGCGGGGAGGGCACAGGAGGGCTTCTGAGACTGCATTGCCCAGTGTGGGATAAGTACTTTGTACTTTGCACGATCTCATTAAGCCCTGGTGGCGTAGTGGCTACACAAAGGTCAGCAGTTCACAACCACTAGCCCCTTTGGAGAACATGAGGCTGTCTACTCCTGTAAAGAGTCACAGGTTCAGAGCCGAGAGGCAGTTCTACCCTGTCTGTCTGGTCGCTATGAGTCAGCATCGACTCAAGGGCAGTGAGTTTGGGGGTTTTGAGTGACATCATGAAGCCAATGATATTAACCCCATTTTACAGAGGTGAGGCTTTAAATCACTGGCCCCTACAAAAAGTTGCTGGTGAACTGGATTCAAATCCTAGTTTAAATAATGCCAGTTTATTTAAAACTCTACAGATCTGGTCATTCTGTGTAGCAGATTTCACCTAATACAAGAGGGTCTTTGCTCTTTTGATGGCTGCTTCCATGAGCATTGACTGTGGATCCAAGCAAGACAACATCCTGGACAACTGCAGTCTTTCCGCCATTGATCATGACGTTACCTGTCGGTCCCGTTGTGAGGACTGGGGTCTTCTCTACATTGAGTGGCAAGTGCTTCGTATCCTCCTCACTTTTCAGCCAGCAAGGTTGTGTCATCTGCATCTCGAAAGTTGTTCATAATCCTTTCTCCAATCCTGACGCCACACGCTTCTCTTCACACCATCCAGCTTCTCTGGTCATTTGCTCAGCACGCCGGCTGAACAAGTACGGAGAGATGAGACAACCCTGCCGCACACCTCGCCTGACTTTAAAGCCGTGCTGTGTTCAGCAGCTGCCTCTGATCAGTGAGCCAGTTCTGTCTGAGCACCAGTGTCCCGTTCTTCTCCAGCCTTTCCACAGTTGGTTGTGACCCACACAGTCGCCGTGTGCTTGGGCACAGTCCATAAAGGTTGTTGTACTTAGGTTAAACGGTAATGCCTTACCTTTTCATCTCCTGTGGCCCGTTTCAAAGTTGTTTCAGTTATTTAATATCTTCAGTTATTAATATTAAAATATTTAATATTTTTTGCCTAGTCACGGTTGTTGTGGGTTTTGTTTGTTTATTGTGTTTGTCTGCTTGCCTTTGTGTTTTGTATAATTTCCAGTATAGAAAAGTCAATAGAGCTAGATCCATAGGGAGAGTAACTGGATTGATAATTACCTCGGGACCTGGCAGGGAAGGATGAGGGAAATGGGGAGCCACCAACAAAGAGAAGGAGAAGCAAATGTTCTAAAATTGATTGTGGTGATGATGGTCGCACACATCTTAATATGACTGAGTGATTAAATGGTAGTTGTATAGTCCGGGTGGACTAGAGAAACAAATTCACAGACATCCATGTGCATAAGGAAGAACTGTATGTGAAAGAGTAATTGTAGATTAACAGAACATCCCAGCCCAGTCCAGTCAAGTCTTTAAGTCCAATATTAGCCCTGATGTCCGATACCATACGGTAAATTCCTCTTCAGACTCATGCAACGCACACAATGACGTCAAATGCTGGAAGATCACAGGCCAGTGGGTGGAAAGTCTTGGGGATCCAGTGGTGGTGGAAGTATGTCAGCGCTGGCGTGGGTCTCCATCTGGCTCCATCAGCGTAGCTCCATGTGTCTTGTCAGCAGGAAGATGCAGTGAATGTGCGTCCCGCATCCAGTGAGCTATTTATCTCCATAGGGCCTCCAGATGAGGTCGTCAAGCTGCGACCTGATTGACAGGCTAGACTCCACCTCTTTTAATAGTCTCAAGTTGACACCAGATTATGTAACTACCACAATAGTATACGTGAAGTATATGCCAATGAACCTTTTTTTTTTTTTAATCTGCTCAAGTTCTAGGACTTCCCCACAACCAACTTCTCGGAATCACCTCAGGATTTAGTTCAGCGCAACATTTTCTGAATATTACATTCCTGTTCATGTCTCCTTAGCCCTTGGGGCTGTGCCGGCCCTTCCTGTGTGATGAGAACTTGGACTCCCCACTCCCACCATCGGGCCCAGTGCAAGACAGGCCAGCCATAGAAGGCTCTCAGGAGGGCTGAGACTATTGGACGGTGCATGAGGAGGTCACAGGTCATGCTTAAGGCCTATTATCTGGGGGGTGGGGGAGAGCTCAGTCCTCTGCACTTCTATTAGAAGCTTCATGGTCAAGGTCGGAAGCATGAAGCTTAGAAAAGATGGAACATTTTCTTTTCTTGAATAAAGGCTTAAGACCTGCCTTTTGATCGCACACCGTCCGTCGTTGGCATTGCTGACACATCATCATCCCCGCTTTCCATCGCTGTATCCCCAAGGCTCGGTTGTTTCCTCCATATGTAGTCCTCTGGTCGTCACAGAGCCGAAATCAGACCTCCTGTTCAGCTTCCCACCTCTCAGCACCCCACCCGACCCACCAGTGCAGACTTGAGCTGGGCCTCTAAGGGTGAGGGGCCTGAAATCCATTCTTCGCCCTGTCGCCCCACGCGTGACCCTGGGCGCTCTTTTCAGGACCCCACCTCACCCCCACAATCAGTCTATGAGGTGGGTAGATAGGCCCGGGCTGGTCTTTGCACAGATGGGGGACAATGAGGCAGGCACGCTATGATCACGGAGCTAGCAGACAGGAGAGCGGCCACACACCATCTGCCCCAGTCCCTGACCGGGAGGCTCCGGGTGGGGGCGTTGGTGAGGTGGCCAGTGGCACGCGCAGCCTGCCTGTGGTGGCACACAACGGTGGCCGTGGTCAGAGGCCTGGGTGTGAATCCCGGTCCCCGGTTTGGCTAGCTTTGTCTCCTTCCTTTGTTACTGCGCTTCACTTTGTCGTCGTTTTCCCGTCTTTGAATGGGCGTAAGGGCACTTCACTCCTCCAGTCATGATGAGATTGGAATCCTAAGACAACTGTTAACTTACTGTCTGCTCGAGTGGTGCTCTGTATCGAATGTTTGTCAACTGAAAATAAGGAAGGCAACCCCTGGAAGTCCATATGAGGCTCTTTGTACTCCGAGGTCTCCTTTTGTATACGTCTGGACGTTTCCTTAATGAAAAAGGGACCCACTGTCACCTATTCTCCTGTTAGCTGAAACAGGCTCTGAGCACGGTGTGCGCCTCCTGAGAGAAGGGTGAGGGCCTGGTTGTCGGACCATTTGCCTCAAAGATGGATTTCTTTCCTAGGCCAGTGTCCACCCCCATCCCTCCTGGCAGAAAAGGTGAGCAAATGCTGGATCCCAGACTCCCCGTCATGACCGCACAACGCTTCTTGTGCATGCTGAAGCATCCTGCCGCAGGAGACCTTGATTTCCAGCTAGTTCCAGGACTCCACCAAAGCCAGATAATTATCCAAGCAGCACCTGACCTTTTTGACTGTTTATCTTATTGGCTGGCGGCGCTCCAGGTCTTTAATGTTAAGCCTCTCTTGTCCCCAGAGCTTGAAAGATGATCATGAGGAGAGGGGAGTGTACCGTGTGCAGCAGGGCTGGCTGGGCGCCGTGCCACGTGCTGCCAGCGGCCTGGGCCAGAGGTGGAGCCCACCTGCTGGAAGAGGAAGGCCGGTGGGTACTTGGAGGCACTGCCATGTGGACAACAGAGGACTCGCTTTCCCTCTGCCCCCTCTGCCTCTGAGCCAGACACTTCGCTGCTCGGGTCTGGCCGTTCTGGCTGTGAGATGGGCGTACCAGCCCTCACTCCCATTCCGTCAGCTGTGAAGTTGATTTCTCAGCCTCCAAATGCCACATGGACGCTGTTGTTATAACCCCGAGATAACCGGCGGTTTCCTAGCCATGGGGTCACATCTCCATGAATGAGGTGGCTCCTGCTCTGTGGTCTGGTTCAGGGGCGCAGGAACCTTCCACTAACCCCCTCGCATCCCCACCCACAGGATCCCCCTTCAAGGATCCGTTGTCAATTATTCATACGTCAGGCATTACCCTTTCATTATATATTTCTCCCACCCATTTTCCTCCTTGCTCAGAGCAAGGTTCTTTTAAACAGAACCTAAGAATCAAAAGGGGTCGCAGGATAAAAGAGAAGAACCTCTTCTTGTGTAGAATGAGACAGGGCACTGGGGGTCAGAAAGAAAAGTTCTTGGAATCTGGGGGAAGCATGGAGACACACGGGGCCCAGGTTTCAGACTGGGAGGGGGGGGTAAGAAGTATGTATGAAGCTCGGCCTCCTCTGCATTACTGGAGGCAAATCTACGTGTAACTTTTTGCAGACCAATACCTCTGCTCCCCCTGCCTCCCCCTACCAAAGTAAAATTCAAGTTGAAGCTGATACAGCTATAGCTCAAAGACCTCTCTTATGTGACGACTGACTTTCTGGTGTTGGCCACAGGAGCCCTGGTGGCGTAGTGGTTGTGCATTGGGCTGCTAACTGCAAGGCCAGAAGTTTGAAACCACCAGCTGCTCAGAGAGAGAAAGTCGGGCGTTCCACTCCTGCAAAGAGTTACAGCCTCAGAAACTCCAGTGGGTCAGTTGTACCCTGTCTTACAGCTGCTGTGGGCTGGCCTCGACTTGATGGCATTTTGTTTGGTCTGGTGTTAGTGTCGGCCGCAAGAAGCCCTGGTGATGGAAATGGTTGGTGGTTCAAACCCACCGTGGAAAGTGGGGGGAGGCTGTCTGCTCCCGGAAAGATGGACAGTCTCAGACACCCTGTCTAGGCGCCCTCTGAGTCAGAATCTGCTCAGTGGCAGGGGTTGGGTGGGTTTGGTGGGTTCATCTTGGTGTGCTGAGGACCAGGAGCAGGGGCGTTGGAAGCGGGTGGTGACAGGCCCGAAAGCAGATAGCTCCCCACCAGCACTAGAACAGCCTCCCAAGTGTGCCTCTCCTTTCCTTGCCTCGGTCTCTTTTTTTCTCTTTAATTAATTTAAACTTTTTTGATTAAGTGACAGCTTTCATCACTCCTAGCAGCTGCTGAGAGACAAGATAATTTATAGATGCATTGACACTATATGATTAGGACAAGTACGGTAAATCACAGATGAAAAAAGATGACTCTCAGCAACCTGAAGGCCCCTCCCCCATCCCTTTCAGCCCCCCTCTTCTATCTCCCCAAACAAGTCGCCATTAGATGTCTTCTGCTGCCACTTAAGGCTACAGGGAGCCTTGCGTGTTCCCCCCACGGCAAGATGGTAAAGAGGGTGCTGTGAAGGAGACTGGTGGTCCCATGCACCCAGCTCAGCCCAGATGCCCCAGGGCCACCCCAGAGCTTCTCATGTCCACCAGGGAGAAGTCCTCAGTCTGGTCTTCCTTATGCTGCGCTGACCACGGCCATGGACTTGATTCCGCCTAGCCTCCGGACCCCGTGCTACCACCCGGGAGGGCCTCCTCTCTTTCCCTCTGGCTGCCATAGAAACATTCTCACTTTGGCTGCACCCACCCGGGGCATGTTGGGAATCGCCGTGAGTCCGCTCCTCTGCCTCCAGGGAGGAGGAGTGTTCCCTACCTGAGGGAATCTGGGCATCGGAGCTCCAAACCTGTCCCAAGCTTCGCAAGAATGTCACTGCTTCTTCAAGTGAGTGAGGACTGCCCCTTGGCGGGGCCTGCTTTCCTCTGTTGCCCCTTGCTCTAAGCATTAGACACGTGGCTTCCTGTGGGGTGAAAGATGGTCTCTCCTCAGGAACACCCCCACCCAGGTTGTAAGGGGTCCATCCTGCAGGTCTTTTGAGGCAGGGGTGGGCGCCCAGTGGGTCTGTAATTATTATTGACTAGGCTGTATTGAATCCGTGACGCCCAACTGAGTACCATCCTGGGAAAAAAGGGTGTGATTGATTGGGAGGCAGGATTCCATGTTCACCTCAGAAGGCCCTTCCCGAGGTGGCCTTTTCTCCTGTGCTGGGCTCGGAGGGGCCAGCCCTCAACCTGATGAACAAGGTACCTTGGGTTTCAGAAGATTAAGTGAACAAACACATTAAGATAAATGATGTAGCTGTCAGCCTGTAGGGGATTGCTTGTTAACGTGGGAAGAAATGAAGCAGTTCAGATTCCAAATGAAAGATTACTTTGTGGTTGGGCTTTTTGGGAGGGTTTGTTTTTATTGTTGCTTCTGTCCATGGAGCCCTGGAGGAAAGATGAGCTCTGGGATCACATGGAGAGACACTTGTACTGCACTTGCCCAGCTTACCCTCACCTCGCCAAGCGCAGGGCTCAGGACATCAAAGGTAGCCCGTGAACACATCACTAAACCACGCAAGAGACCCACCAGTGCACATCCTGCCTTGGTCCCCCCACCTAACAAAACAAGACTCACTGGCTTACAATTCCTGGAAGGAGAACTAAGCCGCTTCTGGAAGGAATTCATTTACAAAGTGGAAACTGGACAGGAATGCTTGCAACGGATCAAAAGTACTTTGCAAAATTGTTTTCTTTCGAAATAAGTCTAGAGTCATAGGAAATTTCAAAATTGGTGTAGAGAGTTTTCCTGAACTCTTCACCTGGGTTCCCTCCTCAGTCACATCTCATGCAACTTGTACAAGGGACAAGCCTGTGGGCTTCCTAGGCTGTATCTTTATGGGAGCTGTGGGAATTACGTACATAATATGGTATCACTTGAGAGTACTTAGAGTGAAGGGGTGTGGTTTAGCCTGCCAATCGGGTCGCAGCTTGATGACCTCATTTGGAGGTGAGTTTGGTAGAATGTGTGTGTGTGTGTGTGTGTGTGTGTGTAGTTCTGTGTGATTGTAGCCAGCGCCACAATCAAGCTGCAGAACTTTCCATCACCACCAAGATTTCACACCTGCCGCCTTCTCCTACCCCACTAGCCCTGCCTCTCCTGAAGCGGTCTCTACTCTGTGCTTCATCTTTATAATTTTGTCATTTCAAAAGTCTTATGTAAGTGACTCCCTCTTGTCTTTTTTGGAGGTGACTTGAATACTCCATTTTCTCTTCACTCCATTTGTCCACGAACTTTCTGAGGCCAACTCTTACATTTTTTTTCTAGAACTCCGGTGTCATTTAATCCCTAGTATTTTGGAGTAGACCTCTTTGTAGAACGCTTTCAATGGTTGTCTTGGTATCACATGACCTATGTCACCATCCACCGATAATCATATTTTACCAGTTCAAATGAACTGTGGCTACTTCACTTCCACATTGTTCCTTCAGTTCCTGTCATTGTTGTTGGGCGCCATTGAATCAATTTCTGTAGGACAGGGTATCAATGCCCCTGTGGGCTTCCTAGGCTGTATCTTTATGGGAGCTGTGGTAGTTACATAATATGGTGTCAACTTGAGAGTACTCAGAGTGAAGGGGTGGAGTTTAGGCTGCCAATCAGGTCACAGCTTGATGACCTCATTTGGAGGCACTATGGAGATAACCAGCTTACTGGTGTCTCTGTTTGACATTCCTGTTGACAAGCCACATGGAGCTATGATGATGGAATCCTGGGGCTGGAGGAGCCAAGTGGAGATCCATGCCAGCGCTGTGATGCTTCCACCGCCAACTGGATCCACAAGACTTTTCACCCACTGGCCTGTGATCTTCATGCATTTTGCGTCATTGCTTGTGTTGCATGAGTCTGAAGAGGAATTTATGGACTGGTATTGGACATAAGGGATAATATCGGACTCATGGGCTTGAACTGGACTGAACTGGGATGTTTTCTTAATATACAATACTCTCTGATATAAAGTTCCCTATTACAACACATATAAGTGTTTGTGAATTTGTTTCTCCAGTCCACCTGGACTCACACAGGAGCTGACTGCCAGTTCTTTTCTTCTGAACTGCCTCTGGTGGGATAGCTGGACACTTACCCCGGTGCCACCAGGGCTCTGTTCGTCCCTCTGCCCTTCTCTGGTTGTTTGTTTGCCTTTCTGGCTGTGTGTCTATAAGTCATCTTAGATACCTGCCCTCAAAACTTTGCTTTATGTAACTACTGGACATAATTTAGAAAACTCAACAGGAGATACTCTTTTAGGATGGCAACAAATTCTCTTGGTTTTCCTTCATCTGAGAACATGTTCTATCTCCTTTTCACTTGTGAAGAATCTCTCTGCTGGATCCAGAATGGTGGGTCAACAGCTATTTTAGAATGTGGAAAATGTGACACCACTTCCTCTGGCTCCGTAGTTTCTGATGAGAAATTTGCTGTCATCTGAACCTTTTTTCTCCATTAGGTAAGATGTCCTTTTTCCTTCCCTGCTCTCATGGCGTTTTTCTTTGTCTTTACTTTCAGAAGTTTGGTTATTACGTGTCTTGATTTGGATTTCTTTAGTCTTATCCTGTTTGGTGTTCACTAAGCTTCCTCCATCTATAGATTTGGTCTTTTGCCAACTCTGGAAATTTTTAAGGCATCACATCTTTGAGTATTTTTTCAGTCCCACCTCTTTGTCCTTGAAGGAGCCCTGGTGGTAGAGTGAGTCATGAGTTGTTAACTGCAAGGTCAGCAGTTTGAACACAACGGGCACTTGCAGGAGTGAAGGTGAGGTTTTCCACTTCCATAACGAGCCACAGTCTTGGAAACCGACAGGGGCAATTCTGCCCTGCCCCAGAGAGTTGCTGGGGGTCAGAATCAACCTGATGGCACTAAATTTGTGTGTTTGTTTGATTTGATCTTTTCCGTCTGGGGCTTAAGTTACATGAGAAGTTAGATCTTTTTATTAAGTCTAGTTTCTCTCTGTTGTCCAAATAAGGTACCTGTATACTCGAATATAAG
>NW_022110173.1:3489141-3491153 GCF_000313985.2 Echinops telfairi
GTGTGGTCCTCTGGCTGCGATGGAAGCCCAATCACTGCTGGGAGGAGGTTAAAGCCCTAATTACCCAGAAAACCTCTTCTAAAACCACCACATCCACTCTGATACCAGCTCAGCAGGCAGAAGGGGGGTTAAAGTTCAAATTCCCCACATGGCCTCGGCTAACCATAGTGAAGGACTGTGGGGTCTCGATGCACTTGACAGGCCTGCTACTTGGCCTTTTCTAACACCACCCCACCAAGGTGCTGGGGCACCTGTGACAAGCCGGCAAGGGTAGAAGGCTAGGCCCTCCACCTAACCTTTGCTCGTAGAGGTGGGAATGGAAGTACAGGTTTCTCCTCGGGTGTTTGGTTGGAATCAAATGGGATTTTCTCTATGTTGTCTGCCTTTCCCAGATCTTTGACTACAGAGAGCAAGCTTTCTAAGTTGATATCTCCATCCTATTTTCATAGGGAGGGGCTCTTCCTTCTGAAGTCTTACATCAATATTTTGAAGCATTTTCAAATGGAGTCGTTAGAACCTCGAATGCATCCCGCATTGCCATCAGCCATGTGTTAGCTTCCCGACTTAACTCCTTTTTGCCCTCTATCTCCAAAACTGAGCATAGCAGAAATGTGTGCTTGTTCACAACAAAGTGTGTTTGCTCTACGTTTGCCAACACGTCTGGCCTTGTCCTACCGGTGTTTCTTCCGTTGGTGCTGCGGCTTCTTCCGCTTCTATTTGCTAGGCCGTGCGGTTCAGTGTGCTCAGACTGGGTTTGTCCTTTGGGCCTCCTAACAATTGGTGGCGGCTTTTGAAAACTGTTTGCCTCAAACCCGCTGGATGGCAGTGAAGCCTTAAACGAGGGTTCTTGGGGTCTAGTCTTAGCGTTGTCATGAACCAGCTGATCACTCATTTCTCTGAACCTCCCATTCCTTGTCCTTAAGATGAAGAGGATCGGATTCGACCCTTCGCATGAGCGTTCCCTGCTTGGATGATCTCGGTGTTCAAGCTTCTAGCCTCAGATAAGGTCGAAAACCCTACCAGACAGGAGTTGGAGAGCAGAGCCGCCTCCCTGGGCTGGGTGTCCCTGATGGTTGCCCACGGGTGGATATTGACTAGCAGTTGATGGGCTGCACATGTGGACTTCTTCCCAAGACTCTCGGACACCATCCTAGATTTTTCACCATGACGTTTCACGTTTGTGGACAGTTATGGCTGGAGCAAGTGCCCAGATGATAAGCAAGGTACGTCTCTTGCTGTGGGGTACCTTCACCACAGGTCTTTCTCCCTTTCGTCACTTCCTTGTAGTCCCCTCAAGTCCCGCTCCTCCTGAAGGTGACGTGCTCCCCTTAGCCACCGAAGTCTTTGGTGTACCCATGGTGCCCCCCAGGGCTTTCATGCCAAATGCAGGAAGAGACTCTAACCCAGGGCACGCTGTCCATCCTGAGAGGCAGAAGTTTCTCAGGTGTGATTCAGAAAAGCCTGTTTAAGGGAAAGGAGGAAAAAGAAACCAGGCTAGAAAGAAAATAGGGCAGGAGGGGAAGGCGGAGCGCATGGGAGAAGTCACAGACGGAGAGATGGATGAGCGCAGTGGCCCAGGGAGACAGGAATGCAAACAGAGGAGAAGTTTCTACTGAGGCCGGGATGAATCATCCTCACCTGTCAGCGCCAGGCCTAAGCAAGCTGGCAGCTTCTTCTCTCAGGCTCCAGGTAGTTTTAGCTGCCAGCCTTGGATGGTGGGATCTGCATCTCGCTCCTATGAAAGTCTGCCAGAGGGACAGGGTCGCTTCCTAGGAGTAGCATGACCCGGCCAATCAGGATGCCCGGGTGAATTCCAGGGTCTGCGGCACCTCCACTCCTGGCCAGACACCAAAGAAGAACCAGGCCCAGGCCCACCCCTTCCTGGAATCACTGAGGCTCCTTGCTTGAGTTGGGTTTTTTAAAAAGAAATGGGCCTCGGTAAGGAACGTGGTGTGTGCTGTGATTTTGTTTCTGAGGGACCACGACTTCCACGGATCACTTGGTGGAAAGGG
>NW_022110173.1:3491872-3503617 GCF_000313985.2 Echinops telfairi
GTCAATACAGATCCCACATCTGATGTCCCCGAATCCTCCCCAGGTATGTGTGTGCGCTGCATTTTCCCAACTTCCCGCAGCAAAGCCCACCTCCTCCCCACCTTCTAAATGCCAGGAGATGCCAAGGACCTAGTGAAAAGAGAAGGAGCAGAAGCCCCAGGCCCCAAACCCGCCCCTCGCCTCCAGGGCAAGGCTGGGAGGATGTGATCATTGCCCTGCAGTGGCTGAGAACCGGAGAAGGAGCCCGGCTCCGTCTGGGGCTGCGATGGCTCAGCTGTCTGTCCAGAGCCTGTACGGGCCTTCCTGCTTGCCTTCCGGGCCCTACTCCCGGGACCCCGGGGTTTCTGGAGTGCTGCTGCCTGGGGCCCTTTGGTCGTTTCAGAAACCGGCTAGGAGGTGGCCTGGCTGCCCTTTCACTGTCTCAAACCAGGGACCCCAGAGGCTTCCTGAGTTTGTGGGAATGAATTCCAATGAGCCAGACACTGCAGAGCCCCCTCAGTGGCCTCGGTGGGGGGACAGCAGCAGACAGGAGTGTGCTAACAAAGCCTGCTGCCCAAGGCTGCCTCCTCTCTTTCCTGTGCCTTTAAGGAGCATGTGTGTGACAGCCCGGGGCAGCGCCTTCCCACTGCAGAGGTGCCCCTGAAGGAACTGCAGGGCCAGCTTTTTTATCATCTGGGGTGTCAGTAGGAGGCACAGGCACCTCTGAACTGGGGTGTCCTCGCCCAGATTCCCTGGGAGCTTCCATTTTAGGCCATGAAGGGTCCATCTGAGCCCCCACGGTCGGTCTTCTCCCACTTGACCCTGACTCCTCCACATCGCCCACATCCACCTGGGCCCCTGTCAGCCTTCCCACGCCTCCCCACCTCGAAGCTCCCGGGGCTGGTCTTTCAGGGAGAGGAGCTGAGAACAACCTCCGTAGGTGGGCCCTCTTCCCCCTCGCTGCTGGACTCCCAGAGCATGCCAGACCCTGCTCTTTGCCTAGCAGTTCCCCCTGCATTGTGAGAAAATGCCTATACCACCCCAGCACTCGGTTTGGCTGAGGCAGGTATTAAGTATAAGTTGGGGTGGGGGTAGGGGTGGGCTGGGACTTGGCCATGTCTCCGAAGACCAGTTGGGATAGCCGACTGACCTTGGCCCATCCCCATCCATACCACCCTCAGCAGTGAGCAAGGGATAGATAGCTTCATTCCTCTGACAAAATCGAGGTACTCTAGGAGGAGGCCCAGACTAACTACCCTCGGTTATCCATAGATTGTCGGTTCAGATGGGAGAGAAGAAAGAGCCAGTAGCCCGAGGAGTGACATTCTAATCCCATTTCTGCTACAGACTCATGGAGAGTCTTTGGGCACGTACGGACCTTCTGGGAGTTGTCATCTTCTTCTTCCTCCTCCTCCTCTTCTTCCTCCTCCCCCTCCTCCTTCTTCTTCTTCATTCACGGTACCAGTAGTCACTGTTCATTGGAAAGGTATTGGACTAGTTTTGTCTCATTATTGTAGGGGTGATAAAAAAATACTGAACAAATATGGAATGCTCACTGACCAATCAGGTCCGGTAACAAATAGAAAGTAACCTGGACACATCTGCACAATGCCAGCCTGGTGTACCTTGACGCATTTAAGCCCCACACATGTACCCTATGACATATGTACATTCGTGTCGCCATACAAATTACGGAACCGGGGCTCACAGAGGTGAAGTAACTTGTTCATTGTGACATCGCTAGAAGAGGTATCCAGAAAGGTGAGGCCAGAGTGAGGCTACCCAGTGGGAAGGGTGACTGTCTTCTCTGGTTTTCACCTGCAGAGCCACAGCACTGATCTGAGGTGGGAGACTGGGTGCTGACCTCTCCCACCTCTCTCAGGTCGGGGCTCATCCCTCTTTGCGTCAGGACAGGGGGTGCAGGATTTTGAAGGCCATCCCAGCTGGGCATCTGCTTCTTCCTGCGGCTGTCACCCTGTAGCTAGATCAATAACTGCTGGGCAAGTTCCAGGGCCATACCAGGGCTTCCCTGAAGCAGCACTGGCACTGGGTCCACCCCAGTCTAAGCTAGCCGGGCGAACCCTGGGATCCCCTGAGGTTAGGCTCAGAGCCTGGACCAGGAGAAGGGAGAGGAGATGCTGCTGCCGTTTGGATACTGTGTTCCCTCACACCACCTGGCACCCTGGAGACAGACGCCAGCTCTGAAAGCAGTTGTCCTTGGAAGCTTATGTGGCATTTCTTACTTCCAGCATCTCATGGCGCCCCATGGACGTTCCTGTATCACCAGGATTTGCTAGCCTCGTTCTTGGTCCTGGAGCCCAAGGGAAACTCCCTGGAAGCGAGGTCCTCGTGAGGGACAGGGAAGGAGGCTCCCGAGTGAGCAGGCCATGTGATCAGTTGGGTTTCTCGGCAGCAAACATTCCGGAGAGTGCCCGGCTCAGTAAATGTGCGCAGGTTTCTCAGAGGAACGCTTTGGGGTCAGAAACCCAAGGACGTTTGTCACAAGGTGTCCTCTACTGTAAGGTTGGTTTTCCAGGAACTGAGAGATATGTAAGGGGGCCTTAAACATTTCCTGGAGAATGGAAATAGATTCACTAACGAGAACCACCAGGCCCAGGAGGCTGTATTTACAAGCATTTTGCTTCAGGGCGTGAAGAAAAGAGCATCGAACTGTGTGAATCTGGTCCTAATGCTGCCTTTAATTCCGTTGAATTCATTGATTTTGACTCTGGTGTCTAGTAAATGCTGAATAAATCATCTTATTTTTAAAAAAGTAAACGAACTCTCTGGATAGCTTGATGAATATGTAAATAAGCAGATACTTAATAGATGCCTATGGGACGGATTTATTACGCTTTAAAACCACTGAGAACAGAAGGAGGACCGATTCCTCTGATCTGTTGGCTGTTCACCCATCGGTCTCGGTGGTAGTTTTGTAGAATAGGATGAGGCATCGTTGAGGAAGACGGAAAAGTGTGGTGCAGTTCTGTCGAAACAGCAAATTACATGTTAGGTGAAATTCATAATATGAGCTAAGATGCAGAGAGGGAGAGAGATTCTGAAAGGCTGTCATCTCTTGGGGACACCCCTCACCACCACTACCACCAAACCCCCTGCTTTTGACTTGTAGCTCACCCATGGGACAGAGAAGACCCGCCCATAGCATTTCACGGTTAGCAGAGAACACGTTGGCCCCCAACCACACTTGAATGGCTGCCCCCAGGGATCCTGCTCTTGAGTTCACCCAGTGCCTTTGGGGTGAATGAATGACCCAACGGAAGCAATTTATGAATGAGTCTCTCGCCCTGCTTCTATCCCATGCCCCTCCCGCCCCCCTTCCCTTTTGCTGTTTGAGGTGTCACAAGAATGTATTGCTCCTGCCAAATGAAGTCAGCTGAGATGGAAATCTGAGTTTATTGGACCAGACATGTGTCAACACTGCTCTGATAAAGTACATCTACGTGCCAGGCCAAAGCCTGCGGTCGCAGAATCACTTACTCCACCAATTCAAAAAAAAAAGGCCAGCCCGTTTGAGGCTGCAGTGCTGCTTCTAGCTGGAGCTGGCCCCTCCTCCTAGCATCTCTTCAAAGATCCACCACCTCTTCCTGTACTGAGTCATGTGAGTCCTTGAACCCACCTGTCCTTGCCCTCCGCGGTGGCTCCGCTCACCACCTTCCTTCTGCCCAAATGGCCTTCCATCGCCCTTTGGGCCAGTCCTTTGGCGCTCGGCTCACAGCTGGCTCCTCTGGGCAGCACCCCTGCTGAGCGGGACAGGACCTCTCCTGCCTCGCGCCTGCACTTGCCTCTTCGTGTTGTGATCTGAGGATATGGCGTCTCTCCTTTAAAGTCGACGCTCTGTGGAGTTGTTCTTCACTCCCCACCCCCAGGAGCACTGCAGAGAGCAAGTTCTTGGCCGCTGGGTCCCAAGACTTGAGTAATATATGGGTACACAGCCAGGGTCCCCCCCGGTGGCCTTGAGGACTCCACCCAGTACCCCAGGGGACAGGTCTGTTAGAAGCAGGGGAGAGAGAAGCTAGTTTTTCTGTGGCTCCTTCTGTGGGTGCCATGGTCCCATACCTTCATCAGAACCCTCTGAAGAAGGGCTGACCGCCATCACCTGTCCCCAGTGAGCTCACGGAAGATCAGGGAGTCTAAGGGACGGGGCCAAGCTCACACAGCTGCTGTGAACAACGTCGGGGGCAGGTCCCGACTCTGCGCCCACTCTTCTTCACATGCCACACACCACTTCCAGACACCAGACCAAACGCACTGCCCACAAGTTGATTCTGACCTCACCCCACCCTATTCGGCAGAGACCCACTGTGGGCTTCCGAGACTGCACCCCTCGGAGGGGCAGGAAGCCCCAGCTTTCTTCCATGGAGCAGCCGGTGGGATTGGGCCGCTGAAGTCACTGTATCCAACGCTTACTCGACAGCTCCGTGGGGAGCCTTCAAAAGTAAAAAGAGACCACATTCAATGGCCACTGAGTCGATTCCAACCCCGAATCACCCGATGGAGTTGGACTGCCCCTGTAGGAGTTTACGACTGTAACTCTTTATGGGTGTAGAAAGCCTCATTTCTCTCCCAAGGAGTGGCCGGTGGTTTCAACCTACTGACCTTGTGGCTAGCAGCCCAACGTATAGCCAACCTATACACCACCAGAGCTCTGTAGCTTCCCATAAAGTACTGACGGCATGCCCAGCAGGCATTACCCGTGTCCCGCAGCCTCATTTTATTGAAGATGACCCACTCACTTTACCTAGACCTCCAAGTCCCCGAGTGGCAGGACTCCAGATACCTATGAGTGGTTCAGGGATGGTTCTGCCCCAATACTAGAGCTCACCTCTGGCTGGCCTCGGAGTCACTGGAGTGCTTTTGAAGTGCCGGCGTCTGATGTGGCGCCTCATCCCCCGTATTGGGAGACACGCTTTTGGAAAGTCTCCAGGTGCTTCGAATGGACCCCGGAGGCAACCTGACAGCCGTTCAGGGCGAGAAGCCCCGGCTTGGTGTTCTGCGCCGTGTCCCAGTGGTATGGAGAGTAGCTGCAGGGTGGCCCACGCTGGCGAGAAGCTCGAGGCAGTGAGGCTGTCAATCCGTGAGACTGTCGGTTCTCCTGTATCCTCCTCCCAGGTAGCAGCCCATTCTACTTCAGTCAGTAAATCGCATCTTGAGAAGGGAGGGGTGAATGCTGAGACTTTCCGGACCCTGACGGGAGGTTTTGAGCAGGACGCTGTTCCCTCCATCGGGACCCAGCAGGGCCCTTCACCCCAGGCTGCCACCCTCCATCCCTGCAACAAAGGCTGCCTTGGGAATGGCAAGAGGGCTCATCTCTAGCTGAATTCCCTCCTGGCCTATCTGTGGATAACAGCACCTCTGGCCGTGGGTTTGACTTGCTGGGGGACCCCTCAGAGCTGCCATGGAAACTTCCATGGCCAAAAGAAACTGCTCAGAGGCGCCCCCTCTCAAGTGGCCTTCAGGGCACGTGCCATACCTGCCAGGCCTTAGACAGACACCTGATTGAAGGCCTGCCTGGCACACAGACATTGGAGCTGGGCTACAGCAGGCAGCATGCCCACTCCAATGGCTGCCCTCAGGGGGCATGCGCGCACGAAACATGGAGAAAACAGGTGACTGAATGACACGAGATGACGGCCCTGTTTCTCGCCTGACTCTGGTCCTCTCAGTGCACAAGCCGGGTGGTCCCAGGCTGGTTTATCACGGAGGCGGCCTCTGGCTTCAGAGCCTCTGGTGAAGTCCCCAAAGGGCCCCACCCACCTGAAAGCCTTTGCTCTTGGGTGGGGGAGGCTCTTTCACATTCGAAGGAGATGTAAACACCAGCGTGTGCAAATCCCGGTAGGCATGAGGGAGAGGGGAGCCAGGGCTCTAACTTTTCAGTAAGGTATGAATTACGGACATCAGATCCTTTCTGGGAGGTGAGTTGCAGCCTGGCCGAGGTGGGGGCTGCAGGAGGGCTGGGGCAGAGCCCAGGAAGACAACTTCTGCCAGATGAGCTGTGCCTGTGTCTGCATTTACCCTGTCTTCTGAGCCCCCGAACGAGACAGACACACGGATGACGAAAACGGAGGTTCTGCACAGAGGCTGCAGCGGTGGCAACTGGACTGCTGTGGAGAGCCTCGCGGCCAGGCCCCTGCTTTATGCCTGAGCCATCTGGTTTCATGCCGTGAGCACCCAGGGCAGCCGAGAGAAAGGATAACCTCAAGGATCAAACGGAAAACGAACTACCCCAAGCCCCCAGACTGAGTCGGGCCAATGCCGACTCAGAACTGCTCCCGTGGGATGACCAGAGTGTACCTCTTTACAGGAGTAGAGAGCCCCACTTTTCTCCCACTGGTGACACCGTCCTCTGCCTCCTCCCCTGCTTCTCTGCCCTCCACCCCTGGAGGTTGTTGTTCTCTCCGAGCTGCCACTGCTAATTTACGGGAGAGATTGGGCCGGACAGCCGATGCCCGTCTTGTGCCTCACTGTCATGGCTGAGGCGGTAGGAGGACTCCCGGGGTTGATTGGGGCCACCTTCATTAGCCAGCCAGCGTCCCGATGAAGGAGAAGCTTCCATCACAGAGCTGTGGCCTGCAGCTGACTTCCCTCCCCATAGACCCAGGACTGGAGGTCTCCAGTTATTAACTGGGCCAAGGTGGAAGAGGGGGTGGGGGTGTTGCTGCTGGGCCTCCCCAAGTCCCACAAAATGTGCCTCTGAGCCAGGAATAGAGGTGCGTTTTCATTTGCACACCTGTCTCTTTAAGCAAGGATTTTGGAACACCCTTATGAACTCTGAAACACACCGAGATGGGTCCGAAGGGGGCAGACCCAACTCGTTCAACAGGCAACAGCTGTCTGAGGACCATGCCAGGGCTTAGGAACCAGAGTTAAATTCAAATCCAGGTTCCACTCCTTATTAATTTGGGGAGTAAGTTACTGAACTTCTCTGAGCCCTGGTTTCCTCATCTGGAGAAAATGCACCTATTTTGTACAGCTGTTGTGCGCATTAAGTGACAGTTCTTCTTTGAAGCTTGTTAGGCGGTGCCCTGAAACCACATCTCCTCTTCTCACCTGATTGTACAGCGTAGACTCACCTCATTCACATCTTATGGATTCAGTGCTGTCCTTCGGGGCTGACACACCCGTCCCAAGTCACAGCAACCCTGTGAAGTGCAGAACAAAGCCTTGCCCCGTCCTGCACCATCTGCACGGGCATTGCCCTGTCTGAGCTCAGGAGCGTGGCCACTGTGCCATCCCACTGCATTGAGGGTCTTCCTCTTTTTACGCTGCATCTCTGCCTTGCTAAGCGTGGTGTCCTTCTCGAAGGACAGGTCCCACTTGATAACTCGGAGGGGCAAAGTCTCCATCCTTGCTCCCAGGGACCCGCTGGCTGCACTTCTTCCAGGACAGACTTGTTCATTCTTCTGGCAGCCCGTGGTATATCCAACAGTCTTTGCCAGCGACATATTTCAAAGACATGAGTTCATCCTGGCCTTTGAGATTCTTGTCCAGTTTTCTCACACATGGGAGGCCCTTGAAAACGTGGCAGACCTTCCAGCCTCCCAGCACCAAGCAAGCCACCCAGGAGGACACACTGACAAAGACGCGGTGGGGGAGTTCCATGGTGGGCAAGCCGTCTAACAAAGGTCAATGGTCTGCCCAGCCAACAGATCTAATGTCATGGTCAGCAGTAAGATCATTCCATTTGCCTTGAAATAAAACTGTCAGGTTGTTTTTCTCTCATGTAAAACCCAAGTGGTCAGAACAGCTAACGCTTGCCAAAAATGCTTACACGAGAGAGAGATTTATAAAACGTGTTCTACTTGCAATGTCTCTAGTCTAGTACAACTGGCTTTCCGTCCATTTTGATGAGAGCATCTTCCCAGTGAACTGAACAGTTCCACGTCTTTGGAGAACTTTGTGTGCTCAGTGAGAAGCTCAAGGGCAAAGAAAGAAGAAGGCGTGGTCACTGTCCTAAAGTGAATTAGAGGCCAAGTCTGGTTAGAATGTTACACACTTGACAGATACATTTCAGATGATTAATTAAATCCCTAAGTCTCTCTTAATCTTTTTTATTTTCCCTTGAGAGACACAGGGAGTTCGCCACGGGACGTAGAATCCACTGAGAGGAACGTGCCCAGTTTAAGGAGAAGACGACCATCTCCCAGCTGCAGCCCTGCACCAGCGGAAGTCCGTGTCACACACAGTACGGTCTTCTCACCATTGATCGTCTTCAGTCCTCCCGGCCCTCCTAGCTGGTCTATGATAATAATGTGATGCAAACTCTCCTTACGACCCTGACGATGAGGGACATACCCCCCTCCGTTCCTCCACTCCGAGAAATCCATCAACAATTAGACTTTCATTTTTCAAATTTGCCATCAAGAAAACGAAGAGGCCCATCAATCTCTCAAAGCAGAAATCAAATGCAGCGCATTTAATTTCCAGCAAGTAAACAAAGTGATGCTTCCTCTGTAAGATGCCTGAACATTTCGTAATTGGCTAATTAAACTACCATGGAAACGATTATTCAATATAAAGCAGAGAGAGAGAAAGAGAGGGCGGGAGGAGCCGGATTGCCGGTAGACTCGCGGTGCTCTGGGCTGGGAAGGTGATGGGTGATGAGCCAATGGAGTGGCGGGGCAGGGATGGTGGCGTTGCTTCTGAAGTTGGGCCTATGAACCAAAGAGGTCCTCCATCATTTCTCTCTCAAAGGACGTGTGTCCTTTCCCCCTCGGTGCCTTCTTTAGCATCCTTTAGGAAGATGGACCTAACACGTTTTCCTTGGAAAATCATGAAAACAAGTTTCCTAGCGAACAAGGAGTCATGGGTATCTTGGGGAGACAGGTGAGGTATAATTGGTGCTGTTGGGTCACGTCGGGGCAGTGCCGACTCTTAGCAGCCCTACGTGCCCCAGAACACGTTCCTGCGCCAGCCTCCCCCTCGGTGTGTCTGCGCCACTGCTGCAGCCACGGTCCATCTCCGGGAGCGCCTTCCTCTTTGTGACTGCTTTGCTACTTTACCAAGCAGGATGCCCCTTTCCAGGGGCCAATCCCTCCTGATAGCCTGTTCCAAGTAGATCTTGCCATCCTCCATTCAGGTTTGTCTGCCCTTCCGTCAGCCTAGGACAGGGGTCCTCCAACTGCCGCCCGCGGGCCACATTTATCCGGCCTGCCAGGTGTTTTTGCCGCTGCTGCCTGTCCTGCTTAGCAGCCGACTCGTCCAGTGTGCATAGGAATTTGTTCATAGTCTTTATTTTAAACTATAGTCCGGCCCTCCAACGGTCTGAGGGACAGTGAACTGACCCCCTGTTTGAAAACTACCCCTGACCTAGGGTATCATTGGGATGGCCCTGAGATAATCCCGGTTTACACTTGTGTCCCTGCACAATTACCACTTGTGTCCTCTTTCCCTCTCGGAAGTTCGCTGCTCGGAGGGCTCCTTTGAGAAGGACTCTGAGATCAGCTAAAGTAAAACTTAACAAGGAAGACCGTGGTCCAGGATATGCAGCATCGGCCAATGGGATGAGCTCAGGGAGACTGCTTGGCTTTGTGTGATGGAATGGCCATTTGACAAAAGGCAGGAGACCTAGGATTCGGACCCAACTCTGCTTCTACTTCCCTACAGCATCTTGTGTGAGGCAGGTTGGCTTTGTCCTTCTTGGCTGCTGGGTGTTTGGGCTGAAAGGATGTCCAGTGAGCGGTGTCTTAGGTACAAGGAGACGGAGATAAATCTGGCCCTTTGCTGAAAGCTCCGACGTGGCATTGCGACCCCATGGGGTGGGGTGAGTGCTTGTGCTCTCTGGCATTGGATCCAAGTTACGTTTAAGGTCTCTTTCAACTTCATGATCCTAATGTCATCTTGTGTCCAGTGGGAAATTCTGCCAGCTGACCTCTGAGTGCCCTTTCAGCCCTTTAAAAGAATGTAATCTCTGGACAATCTTCTGAGAGCCAGGGCTGGTAACAACTCCAGTTTCCATACACTGTAACCACAGTCACATGATGTCGATGTTATTTTCATCCTTCTCATGTCGATGAAAGAGGGAAAGCTGAATAAACCTTAGGTCACAGCACTCTAACCTCAGACCGCCTCCGCTCATACCCTGCCCTGACACCTACAATCCGTATGGTGTGGGCAAGTCATTTTGATCTTTCCGTGTCTGGATTTTCTCACCTGTAAAGTCGGGATAACCTGTTTACATCTAATGTTGGGAGGAGTACATGAAATAGTTCCTGCCAGGTCCTTGCAGCCATGGTTGGCATGGAGGGTGCATTATTAAAATTAGTGGGTAGAGTAGGCGTAATAAGTAGCCGCAGCTGCAATTGTATTCAACTAATAAACGGTGTCACTAGGACTCCCCTGGGGTGCTGTGGCCCCCAAGGTCTGTATGGGATCTTATAACTCATTGCAAGCAATATGTAAGGAGACATTTACCCAGCAGGCACTGAGAGAACACAAGGGTCAATCAAAAGGTATTGCTACAAAGCATAGCAATCTTTTTAGAACAAGACTATCAAAACGTTAAGCTGCTCTTTCTAAACATTGCCTCCATCAGTCCCATGCACTCCTGAGGGTGGTGTTCCTCTCTCTGACCCTCCCCTCAGAGAATTCTGGCCTCTTCAGTGTGCTCCACATAACAATGGCAATTGGGGCATCCTAAAGAGACTCAAATTACATCCCTTTGAAATGTTCTTTGAGTTTGGGGAACAAAAAAAATTCTGAAGGGGCAAGACCAGGACTGAAGGATGGACTGGGTAGGTTCCTAATCAGCCCTAGGGACCCTCAGAAGATGAGCAGGTGCATTGTCGATATGGGGAAAAGTAATCTTGGTACAAAGTTACTAGCCTTTTTTGCATCAGTTAGTTTCGGTTTTCTTAAAACGTTTTCCGAGGAAATCCCCATGATCATCCGGTGTCCTCTAAGAACATCAATCAAAAGCACCCCTTTGGAGTTTCCCAAAATAATGTCCCGCAACCTTTTGAGCTGACCTCTTTGCCTTGAATTGAACAGGTCCAGCAGATCCCGTGGGAAGCTGCAGTTTTGATTAGGCATTTTCTAAGCCACCCTAACAAGACCAAGGAGTCCCGGTGGCATATTGAGGTACGAGTTGGGCTTCTAACCACAAGTTCAACAGTTCAAACCCACTAGCTGCTCCTTGGGAGACAGAGGTGGCTTTCGCCTCTTGCTTGACAGTTACAATCTTGGAAAGCCAGAGGGGCAAACCTGTCCTGTCCTAGAGTCCTTGTTAGGAGTCGAAATTGACTTGATGGCAGTAAATTAAACAAGATTAAGATAAGTGTACTCCTGATCACAGAGACATGTGTAAACGAAGTGCGTTTTGTTTGAAATCACTCATACTGCTATGAACTGGAACCCGAGCAGCGATCCTTGTGTGACGGATGTTTGTGTTCACTAAGCTACAAAAATAACACTCCGTCAACAAACACACAACAACCCAACAGGGCAGGTAGAAGCGCTCTGTGGGTTTCTGAGAGTGTGACTCTTTAGAAAGCCTCACCTTTCTCCTGAGGAGCGCCTGGTGGTGTCGAACTGCAGACCTCACAGTTCACCCAGTCAGTGCTTAACCCCTACGCCACGAGGGTCCCCAGAGAGCTAAAAGTCCTCTCTCTCCAGTCTCAAATCATTCCACCCAAGGAAGTGCGCCTCAGGGTGGGGACTGCTATTTAGGCCACCTGGTGACCCGTCGGGCACATACTGGCTGGCTGAGTGGACCACGTGGCTAAACCAAAAGAGAACCCGGGGCGGGGG
>NW_022110173.1:3503865-3519325 GCF_000313985.2 Echinops telfairi
AGGGCCTACATATCTTTTTCCTATTTGTTTATTTACTATAAATCATTGAGATGGGGGCGCAGACAACTCTTATCACAGTCCATCCATCCATCCATTGAGGTGTCTTCATTACTACAGCTGATGTTTCCCCCTTGGGGGTGGGTGTCCCCCCAAGGCCACACCACCTTTCCAAAGCCCCTTTGCAAACATACACTGCTTGGCGTGGATGGAGTAGCCAGAAATATTAGCAATTACAGGTCTGTAGTGAACAGTTGCACGTTTTCTACCACATCGAAGACTTAACGATGTGGCAGAAAGCACTCACAAATCAATAAGCACAAGCAAAGCTGGTGCTTACCTTGCGTCTTGCTTGTTTGGTGCCTGGCCTGCACCTATTTTAAGCAGTTTGCAGGAGATGCCTCGATGAAGCTCTTCTGTGAGCAGCTCCCTGGATGCTGACTGTGTACAGCTCCCGCCCAGATGGCGGGAGAAGGGCAGATTGGAGCGGGCACTGACCCAAGGGGATGGAAGGCCTCAGACCAGGTGAGGGCTGGCTGGAGGAGAAGGGAGGCGGGGCGGCAAGGAGACCAGGTGAGGCAGAGAGGAGTTGGAGAAGGAAAGGAACGAGTGTGTGCCCAAAGCTGGGAGCCCAGAGCACAGGGCTAATTTTCACTGTGTGAGACAGGTTTGCTTCGTCTTTCTTGGATGTGTGGTGTCTTGGCTGAAAATATATCAAACGAATGGTGTCTCGGGGACAGGGAGATGGAGAGGAATGTGACACTGTGCAGAAAGCTCAGGCCTGGCACTGTGCTCACACAGCGTGGGGTGAGGACTTGGGGAGGCTGCAGACAGAGCCGCCGGCCCCAGCCTGCAGCCGGGGCGCATATCCTAGTGAGTAGAGAGGCTCCTCTTTTCGTAGCGGCCTCTTTTCCTCATCCACAGAGGGAGAAAGGGATGTTCTCCAGTGGGAGGTGGTTCCCTGGTGCTTCTGTGAGCGGAACAGGCTAGATGGATCAACAGGCTGCTCCATAGTCCAAGATTGTGGGGTAGCCAATGCAGCCCGCATCCTGAGCTTCACAGCACAGACATGCTGTAGCTCAGGAGCCGTTTGCCTGCTCTTCTGGTTGCCTTGGGGAGCACGGAGGTCTATTCGAGGCACGGAGGGCTATTCGAGGCATTGCCACCAACAGGAACGAGGCTTTTCTCCCTGAGAGACAGGACTGGAGGAGGCTGACTGAGGATTAGAAAGAGGATCGGGAATTTGTGACCTTATGTCCTGGAAAGGCCATGGCCCGCGTCGGCAACACCATAGGGTTCATGACGAGTGGTGGCAGACACAGGTCAGCTGAAATCAGAGCATGATGTAGTGGAAGGAGCACTCCATGTGGAGCCCTGGGTTCTGGTCCCAGGTTTCCCTCTAACAAGCCATGAGACCATAAACAAGTCATTTCCTGTATTTTAGCCTCTCTTTGCTCCTTATCTGGGAATGAGAAGTTTGGCTAGATGCTCACAGAGCTGAGGTCGCTTCTAGCGGGGCCTGCACCTGGCTCCTTGCTGGGGTCACCCACACTGACCAACACTAGCTTTTCTGTGCTCTCAATAAATGGACCCTTAGTGCTTTTCTGCACACAGTCAGCTTCAGGGCGGGAAAGAGGAGAGTCCAGGGGGGGCGACCAGGACAGGAAGGGTAGCATGTAGACACCAGAGGGCAAAAGGCAGACACTGACCACCAGCCTGCTTGGACAGGGTCAGACCCCAGTCATTGGCAGACGGAGTTGAAACCGAAAGCTGCCCACATAGGGAATTGGGTGAGAATAAAGGATAGCTCTCCATCCATACCACTCGGTGCCAGCAGGTGACTGGGCACATTGCTGGAGGAAAAATTGAGTAATGCCTCACCTCTCAACTGTTTCAAAGCTATTTTGAAGCAAAATGCCACCCGGGCAGGGGAAACAGAGTGGCAGCACTTATTGAAGTGGCTACTGCAAGGAATGGAATCGTGTTTTGTTTTCCTCTTGTCCCACTCTGAGTTTCCTTCTCGGAGCCCTGGTGGCGTCGTGGTCATGCATTGGGCTGCAAGCCACAGGTCAGCGGTTTAAAACCACCAGACTCTCCGAGGGAAGACGGCGAGGCTCTCTGCTCCCATCAAGAGTTAGAGCTGGGAAAACCACAAAGGCAGCTAGTTCTGCCCTGTCCTTAGGCCACCAGGAGCTCGAATCCACCGCGTGACAATGCGTTGGCTTTGGGCGCTATTAGAAACCAAAATGATCAAGAGTAAGGGGGGGGGTGTGGCCCACCTAAGGGGACTGCTCAGAACTCTGGGGCATGAGCTCAGAGCCCAAGGTGCTTTGACAGGAGGGAGGCAGAGGCAGGAGGCACATCTTGCTGGCTTGATCATCTGCCATTGGAGAAAAGCGAGCCGGAGGCTTAGACCGGGGAGCGGCAACGCTGCCCTTTACCATCGCAAGTTAACCTTTAGCGGCCTGTCTTCAGAGTTCTTGCTATAAAGGCTCTTACCTCATTCCCAGCCTCTGCTTAACACTGTCCTCATTTGCAATGCTAAGCTTTTGATCTGTTTTCCCCTCAAAGCTTTGTAGTTCACTTTAAAGACCTTTCCTGAAGGCTGAAAGGCACAGGAAGCTCAGATTACCCAATGCCAGTGCCTGGGACAAATGAAAGGTCATGGGGATGGGAAGGGAGAGTTTCCAGAGAGTGCTGGAGGGCCCTAGAAGCCAAGTAATCGTTTGGCGAAGAGGGTGCCTTACTTGGTTTGTCCGGGTGTGCCTCTCCAACTTAGTCATAGTGTGTGTGTGATGGGGTGTGTGTGTGTGTGTGGTGAATGACTGTCCCCCATGTTACTAGACGGCTTGTGTGGTGGGGCTAGACCCTGTGCGAAGGGTCTTCACCCTGACCCTCCAGGATGGAGGGTCCAGCTCAGAGGTGAGTAGCTGTGCTCGGAGAACTGGCCCAGCCTGGTTGAATATTCAAATTCAAGGGTGAGCAGGCAAAAACCAACCCAAACTCACTGCTCTTAAACCCATTTCTGTTCATAACGACCTGATAGGGCAGAGTAGAGACTGCCCTGTGGGGCTTCAGAGGGCTATGAGTCTTCCTTCCCGCCTCCATCTTTCTACCACAGGGTGGCTGGTGGTTTCGAACTGCTGATCTTTTGGTTAACAGCCAACCCTGGTCATCCACGGTGGCAGCTGCATAGAAGGGCGCTATTACATCTTTCTCCCACGGTACAGCGTCTTCCTTCATGATGCTCAGCGCTTTAAACAGCAGCCATTTATGGTGCTCACTAGCCACAGGTGGGTAGTTTGGCCTTGGATAATGCGTGGCCCTCCTGGAGAGGTCAGGGGGATCTCTTGCTCAGAGGTCTGCCGTCAGAGGGCAGATCACTGGAGCGGGCTGATGTATGACTCCAGCTGGGGTGACGGACGGGGGTCTTCTTTCCACATGGCCTCCCCGCCCTCCAGCAGCCTCTCTGTTTTCCGTCTGGTAGGAGGAAGGGTCCTCCAAAGGAGCGCAGGGCTGCAGACCTCACGGCTCAGCCCTTGCTGTAACACACCCCTTCCCCAACAGTCTGTCAGTCCGAGGATGGGGCCAGGCCAGCAGAGTCAAGAGGAGGGAAAATGCACCCTGGCTCGAGATGGGAAGAGCTCCAGACTGCCGTGGCCAGGCGGTGCCCTCTTGCGCCCACGGGCTAGCTGTAGACAGACCCTGCAGCCCCGGGTACCAGGTGGAAGAAGGCCCGGATAAGAGGCACATGCGTCGGCAATGGGCCATAGAGTGCGATGGACCTGAGCCAGTCGGTTGACCAGTGCCCGTCTGCCATGACGACTTCCCAGCGTGCAATCCAACGGGAGGGAGAAGAGGGCAGCGGGCGGGCGGGCGGGCGTGGTGGCGATGTGAGGGGGGCCTGCCAGCTACCTTTTATTCCAGAATCGTTTCTCCTCCCTTTTATGAAATGAAAAGGATAATGGGTGGCCACTGGTATTTTTTTTTTTTTTAATATTTGGACTTAGGAGAATAAAGCATTGGCAACTCTGGGTCTCTTCTGGAACAGGGCTTTTGCTGCTTTGTTGAGTCTGGACCGGCACTTGGGAAGCACTGAGAAAAGGGGAGACCGCTCGCTGCCCACCTGAACCAACAGGGAAGGCTTCTCCGTGGAGTTGGGGGGCCAGCCTTTTGTTAAGTGGGGTTTCGAAGCAAAGTAATGGCAGCTTTGGGGTGCTGGTGCTGTGTTCACGACCGCTGACCCCAGCATGCCAGAGCTTTCAAAGGAAAGTCTGTCGTAGGACTGTTCTGGGCATGGGAAACCTGTTGTAATTCTACCTGAAAGGGTCTTCATCATATTCGCTATGCATGACTGCTTCGGCAGCAGCACCTACAGAGTCAACCCCCATCTTCTTTCCTGGACATTAAAGCCCTCTCATGGAACCACAGGCCGGCGCTTTCCCAGCCCTTGCCCGGCCCCTCCCCCACTTGAACCAAGAACACGGGCTCTTGGTCTCCTGCCCATCCTTCCCTACCCTTCAGCACTCCCAGCCTACCCTTCTTCAGTGCTCCCTTCTCACTAGCAGAGTTGGCCAGCAGGAGCACTGTTGGCATCATTCTCTTAGGGTGAGATCTGTTTGTTCGGGTAGCAGGAGCCCCGGTGGCATGGTGGTTATGAGTTGGGTTTTGATCCACATGGTCTGTAGTTAGCAGCTCAGAAGGAGAAAGACTACCCCCATGAATAGTTATAATCTGTAACTGTAGAATATGAACATTATTTTCCTGTAAATACTTATAGTCACAGAAACCCATGGGAGGGGGGGCTGCAATGGGTGTGGGTGTACGATGAGCATTAACTCTATGGCGGTGAGATGGTTTCATTTTGTTTTTGCTTCGAGTTCAGATATCAATCCTACTTACATACACTGCCAGCTGCCTGCGGGCAGGAGCTCCATCTTTCCAGTCTTGTACAGCACCTCAAGGGCACTCAGTCGAAGCTGAAGTATCAGTCAGTGGCTGGGGAGCTGGGCCTGGCACCAGAGGGTGTAGGGCAATGCCTGTGACTCAGAATGGAGCTTTGTCCTTCCCACAAGAAGCCAACAGCCTGTGGGACACCCATGCTGCCCACTTGTCTGTGCTCTGACTCCCATGGTCTCCCTGAACCAGCAACCCCAGGGGCTGCCTCCCTGAGTGGCTGGATCTCATTGAAGGCATGCCTGCAGAAAGGCAGCTCGTGGACATGCGCCCAGCTTGCACTGGGGGCAGGGGCTTTGCTGGGGAAGCCTGAAGGTGGTGTGGCTGAATGCCTTGGCATCCCCATGAACCAAACGCGGCTCAGAGCAGCCCAGGCAGTGGCCTCATTCTGTCACCAACCGGCTGGGAAGGAGCCTGAGCTCCCTCAGCGAACAGAATACACTCTGACCAACGTCAGGATCATGTGATCACACACCAGAATGGCTTCAGGGGACAGCTGTGGGTTTGGAGTCAGAAGACGCGGGTTTTAAATGCTCTTTAGCACAAAGCTGGGCACAGGGAGCCCAAACACCACAGATTCCTGGCCTGGTCAGGCCCCACAGCCCTGCCCTCACACAGTCTCTCGTCTCAGCAGAAACGAAGTCCCTCCACCGGGAGAGCTCGTGTGCTTCCCCTCCCTCCCTCATTCCCACCAGGCCTGGCCAGTCCACGTTCTCTCAGAACCCGTGTTCCAGCGGCAGGGCTGTCCCCATCATGGCAGAGGAAGGGTGCCCATGGACAGTGGGGATTGGCTTACTGGAGATCAGAACTGTGTGGCACGGAGCCATGGAGATGGGAGATCGTGTAGACCGTAATCCACTGCTCACTGCCACAGTGTGGACTCCGACCCAGAGTCACCCTGTGGGACTGAGTACCACTGCTCCAGGTTTCCCCAACTCTAAAACGCTTCCCGGGAATAGCCGGCCTCATCTTTTGTCCAGGGGAACTGCTGGAGGATTTCACCTGGCAACCTTGTGGGCTAGCAGCCTGACGATGGGTAACCTCCATCAGAAATCCACATCGCGGGCCCTCCCCAGAACACGGAGCCCACGGAGCTGTACTTTAAAACGAGTGCTCCAGGGACACGTCTGGGCAGCCATCGGAGAACTGGCGTCAAGTCCGCAGCTAGTAGCCGAAAGGTGGTGGGTCCAACTCCTTGGCCACATGGAGGAGAAAGGGCCTGGCAGTCTGCCCCAGAAGAGTGACAGCCTGGGAGACCCTCTGGGGCAGGCGCAGCTCTCCTCGGTCTTAGAGCCTTGCTGTGAGCCTGAGCCATGACCACACACACCATCGGTTTCCGAGGGAGGAAGAGAGCCAGAGGGGAAATGGACTCCAGGGCCCTCCGTGTGTTGCCCTCTGCTGGGAATCAGAGTAGCATAATGGCCAAACCGCGGGCTGGGTGGCCCCACAGCCCTGGGTGGAAATCCTGCAGCATGAGAAGGATGACTGCACCCACTTCCATCCATGGGCTGTGAGGTGCTCATCTTGCCATGCGGCATGAACCAGGAGCTGAGAGTTGGCCTGTTGAAGCAGCATTCCGGTCCCGTCACTTTATTTGCCTGCCCTTCAAGGGCTGGAAGAGCCCCTGGCAGTGTTCTTCTCACATGGCTAGATGGTAAATGATTCCACTGCCGTGTGAATGCCGGGACCCCTTGGGCACTGTAGCCCCTGGCATCCCAACCCCAAGCTTCCCACCCACCCTCTCACCTATTCCCAAGCCCACCTGCTTCTGGGAAAGGCAGCCCAGGACACATCACATCCCTGCCAAGGGCCCCGAGGGAAAAGGTCATGAATCGCTTTTACCTTATTAGGGCATGCTTTCGTTTTTATTGCTCTCTGTCTTATATCATTCAAATTGAACTGGCCAGCAAAGAGAACACACACACACACACACACACACACACACACACACAGCCTTCTTGGTTTGTTGAGGGCTTTGAACCGGTTCATTCCAGTTATACTCCCTGGTGAGAATCTGCATCTGTCCTGCCCTGATATACTGAATCAGAACAGGCAGTTTACCAAACCCCTAGGTGATTCACAGGCATTCCTGCAATATTATAAATCGCCAGGGCTATATTCGACATGAACTAACGACAGCCCAAAGCAGGATCTTGCCCAAAGAAGATCTTCCCATACCGCTCCCTTCAGGGAAGGAGCTGCTGTAAAGTCTCAGAGAAGGAGCAATCGTACCTTCCAGATGGGAGATCAGGAAAAAAAACATCTTTACAGAGTGTGAAAACAAGACGTACCCATCACTGTGTGCTCTCTGTTATGTGGCTGTGGGCAGCTCCGTTGCCCCCATCTGGGCCACCTCAGTCGCTTTTAGCTCGGATGCTTTGTGCCCGCCGTGGTTTCTGTAAGCCCACTGGTCTTCTGCAGCCTCTGGGGAAACCACTAGAAGGATCTGGAACAGAATCAGGGCAATCGAGTTAGGAGTCAGGTGAGTGCTCTGTTCAAGGTGGTAACCTGGTGCCCCTTGGGCAAGGAGAATCACAGTCCCCCAGGAACCGGTGCCAGGGGAACCTGGCGGCCTGAGCAAGGCTCTCGTTCCACTGCAGTCGATGTGATGTGCACAGTCATGTCTCCGCACTACCTGGGAGGTGTGTCCAGGCTGCCGCTGGTAGGCATTTCATTTCCCTGCCTGTCCGTTTCTAAGGAGCCTGGATAGATGGAGTCACTGTGTGTGTCTCAGCACAGGAGTCAGCAGAGCAGCTACAGGAAGGCCACGCAGAGAAGAGGCATCAAGTCAAGTGCCCAGAGCCAGAGGCAGCCGGCCTCGGGGGCAGATGCCCTGTGGGGCCACAGGACGTGAAGTAGCCTCAGGCCTAGTGGAGGAGACCAGGTGGGTGGGGCAGGAGAGAGGGTTGACTAAGAATAGAGAGAGAGCATCATACTGCTCTCGATGCCCGCCTACCTCAATGAATAGTGCTTCTCCCTCCCACCCCCCACTCAACCATTCACTCACTCACTCCTGTCTTCCTTCACTCCTTCATTTCTTCACTTCCTTTGCTGTGATCCCACTCACTGTTGGAGGACACTCTCCTGGTGCCTCACAGACTGGTGGTGGTTCAGGTGACCACTGTGGAGGAGACGTAGTCTGACTCTCTCTAAAGCTTCAGTCTGTGAATCTGCACCCACAGGTGCATCACTACTGACCCCACACGGTGCCTGGGGGGCCTCCAGACACAGGCCTTCCTATTCCTAGAGGGCTGGAACTCAAGAGAGGTCTTCCCTGTAGACACAATCAGCTCCCTCTAGTTGACCGTCATTACTCCTGGTCCCTCCCTCCCACCTTCTGGAGCCACCTGATGAAGTCTGATCCTTTCTCGGGACAGCCCTTGAGCCCAGTCTCTCTGCAAGTGTGACATGTGAGCCCCAGGTGGCACATCAGATGGTTGGGGGGGGGGCTCTCTGGACAAACATTCTGAGGCTGTTTGCTTTCATGGTTACCCTTTATCGTAGAAAGTAATAATAGTGGTGAGTCATGCTCTTGTAAAAAGCCCGTTCGAAATTGTATATGCTGTTAGTAGGTTGTCGGCAGTCTGACTCCCAGGGACCCTGTGTATAATAGAGGGAAACACTGCCCTGTCCTACCCCATCAGCCAGGGCGGCAGCCACTGTCAATCCATTACAGCGAGGCCCTTCCTCTTTTTCACTGACCCTCTCCTTTACTAAGCATGGTGTCCTTTGTCCACGAGACCCAGGCCTTACCGCCCTGCTTCAGGGCATGCTGGCTCTGCTTCCTCCCGCACAGATGTGTGTGTTCCTTGGGCAGTTGAGGAGCCCAGGGGGAGAGTGGGCTCTGCATGGGGCTGGCAGCCTCAAGGGCAGCAGTGGGAACCCCCCAGCCTCTCAGAGGAAGGAAGATGTCTCTACCTGTCCCCCAAGGATTCAAAGTCAGGTAGGCTCTGCCCTGAAGGATCGCTTTGAGCTGGAATCTAGTTTTGATGTCCTGGCCGTCCATGGTACTCCCAATATTCTTCACCAACAAATACCATCATTCACATATATCCGTTTGTCTGCGGTCTTCCTTATTCCTGGTCTGACTTTCTTGTGCATATGAAGCAAATGTTCATATAAGAAAATCAAATTGATTAACGGAAAAGGTACTAGGTAGACAGTCCTGTACATGTGCAGACATGGAGAAACAGCAGGATGGCCTTGAGAAATGGTTCTGTGGACTGCAGTGGGCTCCCCTCACCAGCGTCTCGTTGTATCTGTTCCCATCACTGTACTCTCGCTGTGGGTCACGGGTTTTACATACTCCTCATAAGTACCAACTGTAGAGAGTATTCCTCTAACCCAGTGGGTCTCAACCTTCCTAATGCCGCGACCCTTTCATACAGTTCCTCGTGTCGTGGTGACCTCCCAACCATAACATTTTTGTTGCTACTTCATAACTATCATTTTGCTACTGTTATGAATCCGGCGACCCCTATGAAAGGGTCGCTTGACCCCCCCCCAAAGGGGTCGCGACCCACAGGTTGAGAGTCTAACCCTCACCTGCCCAGCCTACCATCTCTAATAACCTGTCTCCCTTTCCACTGGGATATTGTTACTTCTTCTCCTCATGTCTACAGTAAACACCCAGACACTCCAGAGCATCTCTTAAATACTTTCTGTTTGACCAGAGCTGGAAACACAGGGAATCCAGGGCAGATAAACCCCTCAGGACCAATAATGAGAGTAGCAACACCAGGAGGTTAAGGGGAAGGTGGGGAAGAAAAGGAGAACCCATCACAATGATCTCCCTATAACCCCTTCCCAGGGGGACAAACAACAGAAAAGTGCGTGAAAGGAAACATGGGTCAGTATAAGATGAAAAAATTTATAAATTATGAAGGGTTCATGAGGGAGGGAGGGAAAAAATGAGCCGATACCAAGGGCTCAAGTAGAAAGTAAATGCTTTGAACATGATGATGGCAACAAATGTGCTCGACACAATAGCTGTATATATGGATTGTGATAAGAGCTGTGATAATGAGCCCCCATTAAAATGATTTAAAATATTTTTTTCCTGTTTAACATGTTAGCGGGAGGATATTAATAACTGAAATAGTGGACCCATAAACTCACTGTTATTGAGTCAATTCTGACTCACAGCAACCCCACGTGCTCTGTGGGTTTATAAGACTGTAACTGTTTAGGAGAGGAGCAAGCCTCCTTTTTCTCCCACAGAGTAGCTGATGGTATCAAACCACTGATCTCAGTGAGCAACCCAGATGTGTCACCCGCCAGGTTCCCAGTGGAATCGGAGGGAGTTTAAATCACTTGGTCGATGGCATGGCAGCTGTGGCAGACCAACAATATGAAGTTTGGTTTGTACCCTTCTGGTGCCATGGAAGTTCCACTACACTAGGTGGGTGCAGAGCAGGAAGTGGCGTTGCTCCTGCACCTTGGGTGGATAATGGAATCTCTGAGTAGGGCGCTTGTGTGATGGGCTCATGCCGTTGTACTGACCACTGGCTGTGATACCTTCATTCTCCCGGCTATTCTGAATGAAGCCTTTTCATTTTTGTCAATGGTGGTGCCTGTGTGGCGCTTAAGCATGTGGCTGCTCACCCAAAGGTTGGTAGTTCAAACCCCCTCCCCCCATCCAGCTATCCACCCAGCAGCTCCATGGGAGGCAGACCTGGCGCTCTGCTCCTTGAAGAATCTCCTAGAAAACCCTATTGGGCAGTTCTCCTTGGTCTCAGGGGTCACCATGAATCAGAGTCAACCCAATGGTACCCACAGCAGCATTCGCGTGAAACCATTTGCCATTTCCACCGTCTTTGCTTGTACTGCCCCGTGGCACGGATTACAGTCACCGTCTTGGGCAACTGTCATCGCTGCCCGTTTCCAACTGTTCTCTTCGCCCCCTGCAGAAGCTCGGTGCCCCTTCAGCAGTGCCTTCCCATTTCTTCCTCTTGCGTGCCCTGGGTGATAACCACTGATGAACTTCGATCGCTGTGCATTTGCCTAGTCTAGTTATATCGTTTAAGTGGGGTCATACAATAGATGTCCTTTTCAGTCGGATTGCTTTCACCCAATAGAATGTCTTCCAAGCTCTGGCAGGTCACGGTGTGTATGGAGACTGTGCTGTGTAGTCCCCTCTCCGCACTCCCCACGCCCCTCGCCTTACAGGCATAACATGTTCGGAGTGTGCCCGTGCCTTTTCTCCCTCGACGACCCCCTGCTCTGGCTGACTCCTGGACCACCGCACTGGTCTCTGGACTGATCTCCCCGCTTCTGCCTGCTCTGCACAGGTTGCTTTGCTTATTATCTTCCTGAGACGTAACTCGGCACCTGTCACCCTTTGATCAAAACTTGCATCAGTCTAGGTCACCAGAGGCTTTAACTCCCCATAAGCCGGTCCCCCGATGAAGTGCAAACTCTCCTGCCACTCAAGACCCACTTTAATGTAGACCTCGCCCACCTGTCAAACGGTACGCCCATCTCTCAAGAACGGCCCTGGGGCCGTGCTGTTTGCACGTGGAGACGGTCCTGCCTCACAAAGGTTCAGCCTGCAGTCTCCTCCTCTCTGAGTAGGCCTGCCTGCCCTTCGGACCAGTCAGTAAGCAAAGGCATCTTATGCTTCCTTACTTGTAGTCAACAGCTTCACTTTTTTCCAAACCAAAGATTCCTCTTCTAAGTATGGCTGGCACCTGTCTCTCTGTCGACCCATAGCACCTCCCAGCCAAATCAACGCCTCTTTTCAAATGGCCTAGCCCTGACAGGCACCGACGACCCAGGGAAGCACCAATTCACTTATGCTTGCTTACTAGTCTGTGGCGAACAGTTCACATGTTTGTCCCCACCATCCACCCCAGATGACCGGCAAGCTCACATTTACTTGGCTTCTTGGGCAACCCACTGCTGCTCCGACCAAATCCTGGCCTGGCAGTCCCTCCTCTGCCCACCTTTGGCTGCTTCTTATCTGTGGCACCAATTTGGCCAGCAGCCTCCAGGCCCTTGCGGTGTGATGCTCTCCACCATGCCTGGCCCCACCTGTTTCTTGGACTGGACTATAAGCCCAGGGAGGGCCGAGGGAGCCCCTCACCACACGTTGTCCACGATGACAAGGCTCCAAGGTCCTGGGGGTGCATTCCTTGTTGTAAGTCACCCCGGGGGCCACCAAGGGAAGTGGGGTTACCTAGAAAGAAAGTCCTCCTTCATGGTCCCCAGAAGCCACACCCTAAGGGCTGGCTGACAGACAACCTGTCAACCTTTTGGGTGGTGTGGAGGACACATGAGTGGATGAGGTTTGAAAGCGCATTGCAAATGAAGGGCTGTGGGCATGTGCGCTTGCAAGGGAGAGGTCATGGCAGAGAAGTGGCCTCCAAACCCACCCTCCAGGCACCGTGAGCCTTCAGCTCACCAGGCACTGTGGGGAGTTGCCAAAAAACAGGTTCTGCCCGCACAGAACACTCATGCTTTTAAAGGAAGGAGAGAGGTCTCGGGTGTTTTCTACAGTCAGTGAACTTCTCAGACAGCCTGCAGGGCCACATGTCAAGCCAGACAGACTGGCCCAGAGGCTGCAGGAGTCCACAGAGAGGGGAAACGGAGGGGTCTGGTGGATTCCAAGTAAAGGGGGAGTCCCGCTGGATGTAGAGGATGTAAGAACCTTCCGGGCAAAGGAACCCCGAAACTAGACTGGAAAATGGCAGGCAGAGCGTTGGCTTTGTCACAGGAACAGAGGGTGCTGGGAGGAGACAAAGCACACAGTAGGGAGGGAGAGCCATTCAGATACTATGAGCTAGGACGACGGAAGCCTGGACGTTCATTAGAGTAGCAGATGATGCAGACTGTCGATCTGCTCGCTGCCAGCTGAAAGGCTGGAGGTTCAAGTCTCTCCTGGGGTGCCTCAGAAGAAAGACCTGGTGATCCGCTTCTGAAAAACCAGCCAATAAATGGCCCAAGGAGCCCAGTTCTACTCTGATTCACCTGGGCTGCCCGTGAGTCTGAATGAGTTTGAAGGCAAGTGGCACCATCAAAGTGAGATTCTGGAAAGTTGTGTGCCTGCTTCTCCCTCAGAAACGCCCTCTTCCTTTAAGGAAAAGACAAACCCCCACACCGGACATGTACCCCTGCAGCCTCCAGCCCAGGTGTCTCATACTTGGCTATGGAAAGGGTTCGTCTGATGCCCCCACCCAGCCTCCTGTGAGGGCCTCCTGCAGCCCTATCCTTTGGCTCCACGGTCCTACCTGCTCTAACAAGAGGCTAAGCACTGAAGTACACGGGCAACCCTCTGATGGGGATTTAAGCTGATCGCTTCGGATCTAGTGTGAAACCATAATCTGAAATAAGCATCTCACGCACAGGCTGAGTGCTAACAGGGGAAAGAGGAGCATTTGTCTTACACTTTACAAGCGCCTGGCTTCTCTGATGGGGCGAGACAAGTTTCGTTTAAATGTGCTCCAACAGCTGATAAGGGTGGAAGCACAGAGTAGCAGAGGGATAAAGAGACAGAACAAGGAGGGGCATGTGGAGATAGCAAACAGCCCATCGATAAGGATGCTTTTGGATGTAAGTACTGGAACATGCTGCCTGAAATGGTTTCAACCACGTCTCTCGCACAAAAGCAGTCCCAAAGGAAGGTGGCTGGGAAGGGGGTGAGCGCACCGGCTCAGCAGCTGTACCGAGAGCCTCAGTCCGTTCTGCCTTGTCTCTCTGCCGCCCTCAGCAAGCTGCCCTGGCCTTCATGGCCCCCACTCAGTAGCCCTCAGGGTCCCAGGTGGTTGCCATAGTTCCCAACGTGCGCATCCAGCAGAAGGAGAGGTTCTGTTGCGTTCAGATGTGAATGCCTTTCCTCTTTTTTTCATCAGTGAGAAATATTTTCCATTTACACACCAGAAAAGTTTGGGTCACATGTTCCTTCGTAAGACCAAAGAAATGGAATAAGCTGTTGGAGGATGGGCCACAGTGCTCCTTCTAGGGTGGTAAGCAGATCGGATTGGGAAGAGAATGTTGGAGGAATGGTAAAGGGCCCTCGTGCCATTGAGAGGTGAGCAGTGGAGTCCAGCTTTGTAGACTTGACAAGAGTGGGGCAGACCTTGACCTTGGAATCCCAGCTCTACTCCTTACTAGCAGCGTGGCTAGTGGAAGAGTGCTCAATCTCTTTGATTCCGTTTCCTCATGTATATAATGGAGGTCATAGTTTTTTCTCTATCATCCAGAGCTCCTATTAAGCTGAGAACTAATCAAGGGTTCATGAGGGTCAGGGAGGGAGGGAAAAAAGCGGAGCTGATACCCAGGGCTCAGGTGGAAAGCAAATGCTTTGAAAAGGATGAGGGCAACATATGTACTAGTGTGCTTGACCCAATGGATGTATGGATTCTTATAAGAGCTGTAAGAGCTCCCAATAAAATTATTTATTAAACAAAGAAGAGTCCAGGCTCTGTTTTGACTAGCACCAGTTATAGGAGCCACTGTAGAGCACGCAGGGTTAAGCGCTTGACACCGCCTGAAAGGGAAGTGATTGGAACTTACCCAGAGTGCCTCAGCCAACAGCGCTGATGATCAGCTTCCGGAAGGCCACAGCCTGGAAAAGCCATGGAGCCGTTTCACTCGGCACACGGGGGATTGCCAGGAGTTGGGATGGCACTGAGGTCAGCTAGCAACATGGTGGAGGTGGTCATAGTAGGGTGACGCTGAAGGTGGTGGAGCTGGTGTGGTGGTGATGGAAGTGGTGATGGTGATGGAGATGGTGCTAGCAGGGGCAGAGTACCCAATAGGCAAAGTAAGCGCGGGCTTACTTGTGCTTATTTACTAATCTACGGTGAGCAATTTCACACGATTGCCGGAATGAGCCACAGAAGTGAAGATGGTGAGACGGCACCCCCGGGTTGTGCTTGTATGTGTCATTCGGGGCACCAGTCTCTGGGAGGGACAGCGTGCTTGGGAAAGCGGGGGTTGAAATTAAAAAGGGGAAGACCGTTAATGACATGGATGGCCACAGGAGCTGCGACGACAGGCTCAAACATGGGAACAATTGTGAGTCTGATGCAGGACCAGGCCATGTTTCCTTCTGTCAGGGACCCACTGGAAGGCACCTGAAGACCACAGTAGGCCGAGCCTTTTGAAACCAGATTGGAGCCGAGTGTGACTATCGTGCTAAGTTGGGGCAGGGGAGGGGGAGCGCCCTGGAGCACCTGCCCCTGACGAATGGCATACCAGGAAGCTTTGGGGTTTTGTTTCTTGGGGTTTTGTTTCCTCTTGATTTTTGTTGAACCTTGATGGTAGAAAGCGGAGGTGGGGACATCCAAAGCTTCCAGCCAGCTCCGTCTGCAAGGGCGTATGCATTTCCTTCGCCTGGGGCTCGTGTTGAAACAGACTCCGGCTCCGGTGTCTGGATTGGAGATGCAATTTCTCAGGAGGGGTTCCATGCAGAATGAGCCGGTTCAAAGCCCTGGGGGACCTCAAGCTCTTTGTTTGAGTCTGAGCTGTGCCACCTGCGCAGGACAGTTGACGTGCTGGGGGAGGT
>NW_022110173.1:3519503-3525273 GCF_000313985.2 Echinops telfairi
TTGTGAGGGATGCCTCTTGTGTCCTGTGGAATTCTTACAGTCACCTGTCAAAACACAAACCGTGAAAAGATCCATCACTAGCAAGGCCATTTCCACGCACAGCAACCCACAAGGACGGACTAGAACTGCCTCGAAGCTGCAAACCTTATGAGTGTGGGCGGCCTCATCTTCCTCCCAAGGAGCGGTGGGTGGTTCATACTCTGCTTAACAGCCACTCACTTTAACCACGTCACCACCAGGGCTCCTTTTAAGCTTGCCTCTAGGTGCCGGTATAATGATTCCCACATTACCGATGGGGGACACAAAGTTTGGGTTGTGGTGTAGTGTGCCCAAGGCCACACAGTCAAATGAAGTTGAACCCCGGTGGGTCTGACTCCAAAGCCCTGGCTCCTCCATCACTTTTCCATTCCGAGGCGATGAAGATACGTGCTCCCACCCTCGAGGTGCTCTGTCCCCGAAGGGGAGTCCTCAATGAAACCCATTGCCATCGAATGGGCTCCAACTGACCGGGGTGCTACCTAAGGTTTCGTAGACTCTGAATCTTGATGGGAGCAGACAGCCTCCTCCTGTTTCCCCTGGAGTGACTGTGGGTTTGAACCGCCCGTCCTGCAGTGAGCAGCCCAATGCTTATCTCACAGTGCCACCAGGGCTCCTGAAGGAGGGAGAAGAGTAGAAAGCAAGACACAAGCACACTGTCCTAAGCGCTGTACAAGGAAAGGGCTAATTGTACCCCTTTGGGAGATGGCCAGACAAGGCCAAGACCACTGAGCTTGTCTCAAGGCCGCAAAGGCATTTTCCAGGTGGACAGAGAGATGGGGCATGAAGAGAAGAGAAGGCATGACGCGCCTGTCTGATGTGGGAGCGGGAGCGGGGCCGGAGCACAGGGCGTCTGGCGTGGGTGGCCAAGGATGAGTTTCAAGGGATGAGTGGGAGTCAGATCGTGATTGTCCTTGGAAAGTGTACTCAAGAAGTTCGGTTCCACTTCAAAGGCTGACCATCACCGTGCGTTGCCAGCAAGTCGATTCCACCTGTGTGTGCAGGGCAGCAGGACGCGCCCAGGGAGGGTGGAGGCTGGGATTTCTCAGAAGCGCATCGCCAGGCCTGTCTTCTCAGGAATGTGTCGAGGGGGATCAAGCTACTAAGGGAATGCTTAACCACTTACACCTCCCAGGGACTCGGAGGAGCGATGGAAGGTTTCTAAGCAGAAAACAACAGCCTGGGTGGCAATGAGACCAATTAGGAAGCTGCTTTAAGACCTAAACTACCAAGGATGGAGGCCTGAACCAGGGACCAGACAGTGATGATGAGTCTCTCTCTCTCTATCTATCTATCTATCTATCTATCTATCTATCTATCTATCTATCCATCCATCCATCTATCTGTCTGTATCTATCTATCTATCTATACACTCACACATATATAAAGATTATGTTATTAGAGGCTCTTACAGCTCTTACAACAATCCATACATCAATTATATCAAGCACATTTGTACATTATGTTGCCATCATTATCTTCTAAACATTTACTTCCTATTTGAGCCCTTAGCACAAAAGATTTCCTCTTGCCGGGCTCAGGTGTTGGTCCAGCACCTCAAATGCTGGTGGAGAGTTTTCAGGCCATCGCTATAATTCCCCTCCATTTGGGAAATGAATGTACAGGTCAGTAAGCAAATGCCCATTAGCCCCAGGAGTCGTTTGGCCCTGACTGCTAAGATCCATCATCCTCGCACTCCATTACCCCCAGGAAAAGGGTCATGTCCAGAAGCCACAGTGTGGTCATCTCTGCTCACCAGCGCTGTCCACCACGAGGGGAGGCAGCCCTCTGAAGAATGACAGCCTCGGGGAAGGGGAGGCCAGGTGCAGAGGAAGCTCCAGCTTTGGACAGGACCTGGTTGATACAGACGGTCGATTCTTTCCTTGGTACCAGCCGCATTCCAAACACCAAATCCGGACGTCGAGTAGGCCAGTCCTCATCCTGTGTAGGGAGAAAAGGCAGAGCAGTACAACCTAGGAAGGAGGCACACCGATGTGCAAGTACAGTGAGGAGGCCAGTACAGTCACGTTTCGGGGTCCAGACCAGGGTCGGCCAGGGCCTGGGAGAAGCAAGCGGGACCAGCACAGGCACTGCAGCAGCCACTTGGCACTCTGTACGGGATGTGGGCAGCTGAGGGCAGGCCTCTAGAGCAGGTGACAAGCGTGCAAGTGATGAAGGAGTGACCTGGTTTTTTCAGCTTAGCATCGTGGTCAAGCACACAGAAACGGACCGGTTTGAGGAGGGTTTGAGGTTTGGGTTTTTAACCAGATCTTCCGTAGAGCCGATGAAACTAAAGTAGCCTGCCAACAGCTCCACCAGACTCCATCGGGTGAACCGTTCCTGCCAAGGCTGCTTTCTTGTTAGACAGGAGCCCTGGTGGTGTAGTGGGCTGTGACCAAGGTCAGCAGTTTGAATCTACCAACCGCCCCTCAGGACAATGATGAGGCTGTCTGCTCCCATCGAGATTTACAGCCTCTGAAACCCGAAGGGGCAGTTCTACTCTGTCCTACAGGGTCACCATGAGTTCAACACGGCTTGATGGCATCGGGTTTGTTTTGTTTTGCTCTCCTATTAGGCGATGAGATGGTTCGCCCTGCCCTTCCTCCTTTCTAAGGACGTCTTGCGTATGCGTGCAGACAGTTTGAACCACGCGGCACCTTCCAACCCATTACTAGCTGCTGTGGAGTCGTCCCAGCACAGGGTGAGCTGTGTATAGAAGATCCAACCTCCACCCGCCCAGCCCTGCCCCGCTTCACCATGGTTGCGTTAATTGTCGCAGCCAGTGTGTGAGTGAAGGCCTTCAGCCCCGGGGCTCCTCTCCCAGCACTCTGTCAGGCAGCGTTCTGTTGTGATCCTTACGGTCTTCTTTGGCCGATGGTAGGGAGTAGATGTTCAGGACTCTCTTCCTTGTCTCTCTGTCTGGAAACCCTGCTGAAACCTGTCTACCAGGGTGACTGGATGTCTGAGTAGCACGGCCTTCAGGGTCATAGCAACATGAAGGCGCCCAGTACAACAGGCGGACAGACGGGTCCTAGAGCTTCTACAGAAGATCCACAGGAAGAACTTGCCCTCCCAAACCGTGGAATGAAAAGGGGTTGTCTTTAGCGCACACACACACACACACACACACACACACACACACACACACACCCCTCTGTGCTCTTTTCCCCTCTGGGTCCCCCGGGTACCTGTCTAATGCTCCATACAAAGGACTGGTCTTAATTTTCTGGCGTCTGTGCCCCTATTATGATGGTAGTTAATACAGGTTTACACTTGAACTTGGGTGTCTTAGATGGAGACTCTTACAGGCTAGACAGCCCTTAAGATCCAAAGAAATTCTTTGTAGTGGTTGCATTTCAGGCACCAGTAGGGAGAAGGCTTTTCATTTTAGATCCCGGTTTCCCCACCCCCTGCTGGTCATACCACAAGGGTGGCCTTTTTCTGCCCAAAGGATCCATGTAAAGACAGCAATCCAGGGTTCCAGCTAGACCTGGTCAAAGACAGCTGCGCTGTAGCAGAAAGAGCAGCAGACACCCATCCGGAGACTGCAGTCCCCATCACGTGGGCTAGGTGTGTGACCTTGCACAGGCCCCCCTGTGCATCTGTGAGTCCTTGCTGCAGGTCCTGCTAGCTTTCTCTATTTTACAAGTTCACAGAGGTCACGAGATGAGAGGGAAGGTGCTGCACGGTGTGGGCATGGGCAGAGTACCGGCTGATGGGGATGGGGTGGGGGGCAATGAATGAAAAACAAGCTTTATCATCTGCCTTGATTAGAGACTAGCCAGGACAGGCTGTATTGTACTTAGAGGTCAAATTGAACGGTGCTTGAAGTACGCATAGTCTGAAACATAGCACGCTGCTCATAGTATTTGGACTGTATGGGTTGTCTTTGCCCCTTGCGCTGAGACAGAACTGTGTGTCAGTTCTGCTTGGTGTTGGATTCCTGGCAGCATCAATGATGACACTTGTGTAAGTTTAAGTGGGTACACACAGGCACTCTCAGCAAGAATCCCTACACCCCAGTTGTTTAACATCTGGGACAACCCATTCAGTGTCCAGCAGGGGTGACAGCCTCGCCCCCTCTCCCAGGTGTGTCTGTGTGCTGCAGGGATTTGCACATGTGGTCAGACATGTTAACTTCTCCACAAAGGTCCTTATCCGGGAAGCTCTCTCTCCCCTGCTGCTCACAGGTTCCTGAATGCCTTTAAAGCACACATACTGACCCTCTTCTTAATGAAGCGTATTTTATTATTATTATTATTATTATTATTATTATTATTATTATTATAAATTGATTTGAATTCACGGTGAGGCTCAGAGGGATCAGAGGAGAGGACGTGAAGAACAGGAGCTCTTGGTTCCCTTCCATCTCCTGGAACCTAACGGGACCTTCAGCAGAACCACACACAGCCTCGGGATTGGCATCCTCTCTGGCCACAGCATGTTGTAAGGACTTTGAGGCTTTGGAAGTCAGCTACCATGTTGGAAGTGGTACCCACCCCACCCCACCCCCAAAAGGCAGTCGATTCTTCTTCTGAAATAAAATCTCATGTAAAGCAGATGTGAATATTCCAGACAGATCAATCAGAGGGGCTGCTTTTTTTTCTTTTCTTTTTTTTGAAGTGTCAGTAGTGGAACAGTCCACCCTTTTTACTTGCAAAGGGTGAACAGAATGCTGCTATATTTCTCTAGGACATTTATAAAGAGTTATCTTCACCTTGAGAAGAAACTGAACAAGAATAAATGTCCACGAGGGCTGCTTTTTTTTAGTGTATTCTCTGCCACATTCCATCACGTTGGCTTCCTAGACTCCATCCAACTGCGTTTCAGCGCCTTGGGCAACTTAGCACATGTGTGAAAGTGGTGCTTGCTCTAGTTCAAGGGGCCTGGGGAGCGAAAGCCCACCCTGCTCAGCCTTCTCCCTTCCTGCAATCCCTCCCAAAATAACTCTGTGGGAACCAGGACTCTCTGCAGCCTCCTGATGGTTTTTACTGAATAAAAGTCTTATTAAAAATGAAGAAACAGACCCAGGGAAATAAAGTGACTGGCCCGGTGGTGCGCAGCCCGTCGGTGCCAGAATCAAGATGATGACCATCAAAAGGGCACCGAGACTTTGTCTTCTCAATCCGCGCAGTGTCGTGGGAAAGGTGGGCTGTGCATACCTGGAAAACCAGAGACAATCTAGAGAGCATATGCTCATCAGTGTTGGATTCGCTCCGCGAGTGTTTGGAAGACATCCTGATTCCTGTGAGTGGGTCTCAGGATGTGAGGGTTCGTACAACATCAGGCCCCTGGTTGCCCCTGGTAACTGTAAAAAGTGAGTTAGGCAAACGGAGAAGAATATAGACATGCGAAGGAAGCCACAAAGGGGGGGTGGGGAGAGTGTAAAACAGAAAGAGAAATCCATCCTAAGGACACAAACTCCTCACAACTGGACCAATAAACAGCATCCCGATACGCAGAGGACAGATGGATGTGCCAAGGATTCCCTGTGACGTGGAGCCCCAGTCAGTGCTCGGGGAAGCAGCAGTCGAGAGACCATCATGACATTGCACTGGGCAAGTCTGCGACAAAAGGCTTCGTCCACGTGTTAGAAGGGAATGGCATGTTAAGCATAAAGGTGCCCTGACCCCAGCCATGATGTTGTCAATTGCTTCATCCACATGCACAAGCCAGACAATGGATCAGGAAGACCCGAGAAGAATGGACGTTACCAACTATGGCATTGGTAAAG
>NW_022110173.1:3526592-3528076 GCF_000313985.2 Echinops telfairi
CCACCGTCTCCAAGAGCCTAATCCAAGTGCCCACCCTCAGCCACAGGGACTGTGGGCATCTTGCTCCTGCCCACGCCGCCGGCTTGCACGGCATAGCTTTCACTCCAGCCAGATCATACGTTGCATTCCAACCCTTTCCTTAGTTCTTCCTCCTGGAGAGGGCCTGAGCCCCCAGCCCCAGCCCCACCTTCTTCACCTGGACCACTCTTCCACCTCCAAGGTTCCATTCAGAGGCCTTGACCTTTGAGAAGTTCTTTATAAGCATCCATGCTTGCCTTGAGAACACCCCTTCTCCATTATACTGTCACCTCCTGTCTATTCGTCCCCCATCATCCCAAGGGGTGCTTGAGGTCGTTTTCTCAGCGCAATGGAGGTTCACAGTGGGTGATTCATGAACCCTTGAATGTTTTGCAGATATGATGTATTAGTGTTGGAGAGGCATGTCACATGACATAGATTAATTAACGAGGAGACACTATGGGAAATTTTTACAAAGTCAAATGTCAACAAGAGTCACCACCATCTCACTGAGGCTGCAAGGAGAGGGGGGCAGTCTGCATTCTAGCGGAGGACCCTTCCTCTCCTGGGGCTACCGCTTTTCACAGGGCAAGCCAGGGAAAGCAGCCTTGTCAATGAAGGAGTAGCAGGCTGCTCAGTGCCAGGCAGTCTGGATTGGGGGGTGCCAGCTATGTACAGGCGTTATCTGGGAAATCCAGACAACTGCTCAGCACATGAGGACCTCGGAGCCTTTGGGAGGGGACTCCCTGCCAGGGGAGAAGGGAGTCTGAGTCTGGGTGCAACCTTCCCCATAAGCTCATTTTACAGACAACCCAAAGGGAATTCCAGGGCCACTTTTGGGGAGCCCCACTGGTTGCCCCACACTCACGGGGCACCAAATGCCAGCCTGCCTGCATGGGTGCAAGATGGTAGTGTGCGCACCATGTACACATGCAGGAAAGCACTTGACCCCGTTGGGCAGCCTCCCCAGACTGCTCTCCTTTCCCTGGTCTGCCTTTCTCCTACCAGCTCCCACTCTGTAAATTTCCACAGAGGTTGCCCGGGTACAGAAGGAGGTGTCCCTGTCATCTGGTGCTAAAAATGAAAGTTCTGAACCAGCGTGGGGTGGGGGAGGGTGACGAGACTGGGGCTGAGCGGCTGTTTGACAACTCCTTCCCTCCCACCTTCCACAACTCACTCCTCCGAGGTTGGGTCCTCTGTCACGTGTCACCACTTTCCACACAGCCCCGGGGGATAAGTTGACCTAGTATCACCTCTTGTTCCAAGATCAGAGACTCCCACCTGCCCTGTATGCCCTTGGGCCCCACCAAAACAGCCACGCCCATAGACCTGCGTGTTGGTGCTGCCCTGCGTCGGAGTTTGCCTCTGCTGGCTGAGTCTGACTCAGTCCCCTTCCCCTTCCTCGCCACGGTTTCTTCCTGGTTCATTCCATCATCATCAGATGGACCAAACACCCCTACCCCTCC
>NW_022110173.1:3529623-3554522 GCF_000313985.2 Echinops telfairi
CTATTTTCTGATCAGTGTGTGGGGGCAGGCTCCTGTGAAAAGTGCCAGATTTCTCTGTGGCTGCGTGCTCAGCTCTGTCACACTGGAGAGCCAGGGCGCTCCGATGTTCACACCCAAAGGGTGGGTCTATTACGTGCAGGGTGGTCGCCTCGGCACGTAGGCCCGGCTTTCCAGTGCTCCCGTCTCCCTTCCTCTTTCGGCATCCGTCCGCTCTGCGCTGCAATGATTTCCCTTCAGACCTGGACCTTCTCGCCTGGGAAGGTCCAGTCAGTGTAACTGATTGGCTAAATAAGATGTTTCAAGAAATGTGTCATTTGTCTACCGTCTCAATACATAGTTCCATTTTAGCAGGTGATTTTTAAAGACTGGCGGGGGCGGGGGGCTGTGCGAAGGAAGACCCTTTAATCCCCAGTGCCCAGTGGACGGGGCTATAATGGTGGAACACGTTATGAAGTTGCTACCTGGACTTGGGGATCCCACCCACGCCACCCTGGGCCCCATCATAGAAGGAGCCGAGAGCAGCATGCTCCGTGTGTGAGATCTGCTGGCTCCGAACTTTCCAGATCCCCAGTGGAATGATCTTCTCTCTCTCTTCTCTTTCTGCCTCCTAGGAACGAGTGGAATATCTCTTTCTCATCATTTTCACCGTGGAGGCGTTTTTAAAAGTAATAGCCTATGGACTTCTCTTTCATCCCAACGCTTACCTCCGCAACGGGTGGAATTTACTAGATTTTATCATTGTGGTTGTAGGGTAAGTATCACCTCCTCGCCACCCTTCCTTTCCCCTCCAGCAGCCCGTCCATATATGTTTCTTCATCTCTATTTTACCTCTTTTTGATTCGGTCATAAGGACACTGGGCTGTGGGCAAGAGGAACAGCTGTTGCAAGTCGTTTTTCATGTAGACGTCTCCCAGGAGACAGGGGCTGTTACCCAAGAGCACCCCCTATGGTGAAAACACGCACACACACGTGTACACCCTCCAATGCATGCAGACACACACGTGTACACCCTCCCATGCATGCAGACACACACGTGTACACCCTCCCATGCATGCAGACACACACAGAACTGAATCTGAGCTAAGGGTCCTCCGTGCAGATAAAGACATTCCTTGACTTAAGATCTTCTATCCCATCTCCATCCACAGCTGGCCGACCACCTCCTCTGACCGTTTCCCTCCCGTTTCACTGAGCAGGTTTCTCTCTGCTTGCCCTTGAACATGCAGTCCATCTGGGTGGTGCGGGGGGGCCCTCAGGCACAACACAGGCTGTAACTGCGGTTCTCGGATGCCCAGGGTAATGCCTGTGCCATGCTCACCACTACAGTGGTGATGGCCATTGGGCAACCCAACACCAGGCGGCTCAAGACACGTAGGGGAGGGGGACAAAAGGAAACTATGAGAGGCTGAGGGGATAGATGACTAAACCTAGACCCCCACCACCACACACACACACACACACACACACACACACACACGCCCCCCAAGCCTCTAGCTCTGCATTTGCACAACATGAAGCAAAGTCAATGAATGCTTTGATAAAACCAGTATAATCTTGGGTCATCGATAATAAAATTGAGGTGTGATGGCCTCCTGATCAAGACATTCCAAGCTTCAGGAAAAGGTACCTCCATAAAATATTTGTACCTAACAGACCTACTTATACCGTGTGAGTCCTGACTTATTAAACAGCAGTTCCCAACCACTCCACTGCTCTGGAGGGAGGATGAGCTGATCTGTCATGACCCAGAGTGTAGGGAGGGGCTAGTGGCCACCTGGCTTCTTCCCTCCCTGCAAGTCCAGCGACTTCACCGTGTGCTTTTCCATGAAGGCCCCTGTGTGGTCCACCTCAAGACCTTGGCATCTCCAGCGCCCCCCGGCTCACTGTCACCGGAGGAGTGCCTGGTCTTTACTCAGGAAACAACTCAGGAACCAATCAGAATCAGTTAGGAATGACTTCCTGGTCCCTGGCCGCGCAGATGGCTGTTACTAAGTCGCTGGTTCAGGGTTTCTCGAGCTGTCTTCTTAGCCTGGCCGGGAAATGATGCCCTTGGCCGCGATTGCACCGGGGATGCCAATTTGGGTCCCATCTGGGGGACATGCGGGTCACTAGAGTGGTGAGACTCAGTAGCCAGGTATCGACCTAGCCCCAGGGGGTCCTGGAGAATATGGCAGCATGAGAGATGGGGGCTGCCCCAGCAGGATAAACAGTGACTGAACACAGGCCTTGGAGCAAATGGAGGAAACCAGAACGGAGGTCCTTATGGGGGGCTGTCCAGCTGCCCCCAGATCCTTTTGAAAGTCAGCATTTTCCCCAGGCCTCTGTTCCCTGGACACTTTCCCACAGGCACAGAAAGGCTTCTTCTGTCTGGGACCAAGGAAGAGAGGAGGAGACTTGTGGGACGACTGTGTGCACACGGCAGAGCGGCCTTCTCTTCTTCTGGGTGTGCTGTGGGTTGGTGTGGCCACGCTCCAGGGGCCCTCGTGGCCCAGCGGTGAAGCAGTCCACTGCTGAAGGAAGGCCTGGCCATGCGGACCCCCAGAGATAACGAGTCTGCCAGGAGAGACCCAAAGATCCCTGTGGGTCTGGTCGACTCTGTCCTTTAAGGTCACTGTGGAGCCCTGTGGTGTAGTGGTTATGCGTTGGGCTACAATCGGGATGGTCGGCAGTTTGAAACCACCCGCAGCTCCCTGGGAGAAAGACTGGGCTTTCTACTCCTGTGAACAGTCCCTGACTCAGGGTCGCCTTGAGGCAGTACTGACTCCGTGGCAGCGAGTTATTGTTGGGTTATCGGGTCACTGTGAGTCGGGACCCAGCAGATAGCACGCAGCGACGACATGCCTCCCCCACCCCACCGCTGTCTTGTCTAAGCCACTGGGAGATAGAGACCAGAAGCACAGGTGAGACATCAGACAGAGCCCTGGCAGGGAGGGACCTGATGATGCCTTTACAATCAATTGCGTGGGGCAGTTGGCACAGAACACGGTGGCCCATGCTCATCTGCGCTGTGTGGACTTTGCTTCCTCCTTCAGTCTAGTCCTCCTCTCCTGAGTCATAAGTGGCCAGGCCTAGGCTCCAGAAACATCCTCCCAGAGCGACACGAGGCAGGTGAAGCCGGAAGGCATCCAGGCTTGGCCCTCTTCCAGCCAAAGCCTCGGAGAGGCTTTTTAAAGCGCAGAGATGGTGATGCTCGGCTTGGTCCACGAGGCCCTTGAGGAGAGTTTTGTTTTCGTTTGTTTCTCCTTGGGGTCAGCCTTGACCCTACTTGTCCGCCGAGTTCTCTTCAGGATGGTTGGTGCTGGGGGCCATCTAGTCTAAACATTAGCCCGTTCTTCTAACTAGGAAAAGGACTCCCCCCAGGGGGTGGTGCTCACCATCGCCCTCGGATTCTTTGTCTTTGGGGAAAATAGTTGCCACTCCTCTATGAAGGACTTCAGAGACATCTCCTGAAGCTGCCTACAAAGCGGAGGGGACTCAGGCTCCCCCTGGGGAGTGCCGGCTTGCATGCTGTCTGAGGGTGTCCTCGGGCCAGGCAGTCGCAAGGCCAGTGACAAATCGGTCACATTTCCTTCCTCAACGCTGGCATCTCCGTGGTTGAGGAGGGAGTGCTGCAAGAATCCTGACCGTGGAGAGGAATGTTGACGCCTCTGATAGCTAACACCACGCACACGCACACGCGTGCGCGCGCACCAGCCCAGCCCAGCCCCAAGCACCAAGGAGTGCTTAGTGGATCTGCCTGCTCCGGAGCTTCTCTTGCACCCACACAAGGCTTTTGTCACATGCCTGTCTCCTTCACAATACGGTGACCCTGCCTCTCTAATTCGCTCGGGCCCTCTACGGCCTCATGGTCTTCTTTGAAAAACTCTAATGTCCAGGTTCAGAATTGTCAAATATGGTCCCTGGAGAAATGCTCCCTCCCCACGTCAAGCATCCCCATCAGAACCCAGCCCTGAGGGACAAGTAGGCACAAAGCAGTGGTGTTGCCTTTAGAGCTTCCAGTTGAAATGGACTAAGGGCTCCAAGACAAGAACACATCCTAGACCCAGTCTTGAATTCTCTACGCCTTCGAAATGAAAAGCAGACAGTTCATAAAGAGTCTGGCTCAACTTGGAGCGGGAGCTAAAAGAGAAGAAAATCGTTTCCATCTCTGTTCCCTTCACTGAATAATATCTCACGAACATCTTGTACTCCAATAAGCATATTGCTTTCTTCCAGGAAATACTAGGACCAAATCTGCTTTCGATTTGGAGTGTTGCTTTGCAAACTTGTGAATGGTCTCCATTTCCTAAGGTTTCAGCGATCAAGATTTTATTGATCTCCATTTCCTAAGGTTTCAGCGATCAAGATTTTATTGATCTCCATTTCCTAAGGTTTCAGCGATCAAGATTTCATTGATCTCCATTTCCTAAGGTTTCAGCGATCAAGATTTCATTGATCTCCATTTCCTAAGGTTTCAGTGTTCCAGATTTCATTGGAAAGAAGATTTTACTTGCGGAAAAAGGAACTCATTCTCCCCAGTTCTGGTAGCTTCTGCCGTGGATGGAAGGCAAGACAACTGACATGCAAAACTGTCAAGTGGCCAAATCAGTAGGGGAGAATCAGACGCTAGGAAAAGCTTACATATATATGATCGGGCCTCACTTCTTTTAAGGGCAGAACCCATTATTCAAACATCTTCCTCAAGCACCCTACCACACTCTCCTGAGGCTACTATAAAAAAAAAAAACCTTCAAAGTTGATGCCTTAAAACAATAGCAATTTATGTTTTCTCTGTTCTGGAGACAAGACATTCAAAATCAAGGTGGCCACAGGGTCATGCTCCCTCCAAAGGCTCTATGGAAAATCTTCCCATTGGCTTCTGGTGGCCCCTGGCCCCTTAGCTTGTGGCCACATAACTTCACCTTCACATGGCCTTCCCTTTTTGTCTGTGTGCCATGTATATCTCTTATAAAGACAGTCCTGTTGGAGTTAGGACTCACCATGATCCAGTAGGATCTTATCTTGATTATTACCTTGATTTATCTGTAAAAACCATATTTCCCCATACATTCTCATTCTGAGGTTCAGGTGGACATGAATTTGGGGAGCACTCATCAAGCCACAATAGGTCCAAGGCATAAAAATAGAGATAAGGAAGCCACTCAGTCACACTGGGGAGAGAGCAGCTTGAACCCCACCCATTTAGGTTTGTCTTTGCTCCACAAGAAGTCCCTGAGGACTCTCAGGAGCGATTTGAAAATCCTTCCTGTTCTTGTTATTGTTAGGTGCGGCCAAGTGATTTCCAACTCGGCGCACTCCTCTGGACAGCCTGTGCCAGCCGCGTGATTCTCGTGTTTAAGCCCATGGAGGCAGCCGTGGGATCCCGCCATCGTGTCCTGCGTCTCCCTGGTGTCTGCCTTCCCACTTTCCCAAGCATGATGTCTTTCTCCAGGGACAGCCTCTCCTGATAACATGTCAAAAGGACATGAGGCAAAGTGTCGTCATCCTCACTTCCAAGGATTCTAGGTATCCTTCTTCCAAACAAGATTGGTCTGTTCTTCTGAGAGCCCGTGGTGGCTCCGTGTTCTTTGGCAGCACCATGAGTCCAGTGCGTGGTTCCTCCCTAGTCTCCCTTAGACAGTGATCCAAGACACCGTGTCCTGAATCAGGTACACCTTAGTTCTCAAAGTCCTTGCTCTCCGACACTTGACAGAGTTCTTCTGCAGCAGATTTGCCCTGTGCAACCTGTTATCCTTGGGTTTCTTTCCATGGTGGTGACTGTAGATCCATGCAAAATTAAATCCTTCACAACTTCCATCTTTCCTCGCTTTATCGTGATGTTTTCAGTTGGTCCAGTTGTGAGGATTTGGTCTTTCTTGGCATCGAATGGTAGTCCATACTGAAGGGTGCAGCCGCTGATCTTTGTCAGCAAGCATGGTTGCATCATCTGCATGTCAAAGTTTGCTGAACAAGCCTTGACATGTCATCCTTCATAGAGTCCAGAGTCTCAGATTATCTGCTCAGCATACAGACTGAAGAAGTGTGGTGAAAGGACATGACCCTGTTGCACACCCTTCCTGATTTTAAACCACTCAGTATTCCCTTACTCTATCCCAGTGGCTGCCTCCTGGTGCACGTGCACATGCCTCGTGGTTCTTTATAAGTACCAGGAAGTGTTCTGGGATTCCTGTTCTTTTCCATGTTACCCATAGTTTGTTATGATCTACATAGTCCAGTGCCTTTGCAGTCAATAAAACACAAGTAACCGCATGATGGTAGTCTCTGCTTTCAGCCAAGACCCATCTGGCGTCAGCAATGTCCTTTTCTGAATCCGGCTTGAATTTCTGGCGGCTCTTTGGCAATGTATTTCTACAACCGTGGTTGAATGACCTTCAACCAAAGTTTATTTGCTTGTAATATTAACGGCATTATTGGATAGTTTTTTAATTCCGTTGCGTCATCTTTCTTTGGAGTGGACACAAACATGGATCATCTCTTCCAGTCAGTTGGCCAGGTCGCTGACTTCCAGATATCCTGGCATCAACAAGTGCTTCCGGTGTGTCTTCAGCCTGGGGAAACATTTCAGTTGATGCTCCATCAATCCCTGCAGCCTGGTTTCCCACTGATGCCCTCACTGAAGCTTGGGCTTCTCCCTTCAATATCGTTGATTCTTGCTCAAATGCTGCTTCTTGAAATACTCAGATGCTGAGCAGTTCTTTTTGACACAGTGACTGTGTGTATTCCTCCCAGCTTCTTTTGATCCCTCTGGCATGGTTCAGTAGTTTGCACGTCGAGTCTTTCAAGGTAGACCCACTCCCTTATTGTTGACCTTCCCTGGCTCTGACCTTCTGTAAGACAAAGTCCTTAGCTTCACCCTCCCCTCAGCTCTGTTTTTGGATAGCTCTCTAGGGCATGAATTATTTGAGGAACTCAAACCTCTTCCTCAGGACCAAAGTGTGCCTGATCTTTAGTTCACATCTGATCTGGAAACTCAGTTCTGGTACCTGAGCTTCCTGCTAGAGCCCAGCTCCCATGAATGAAGAAACAGTGTACATTCTGTTGCCAGGAAACCGGTAGTGTCATCCCTAGGCAAGAAAGACAGAAACTGTCCCTACATGCACTTTCTCCTCCTATTTCTTCTCCCACAAAAAAAGCCCAGGGTTCCTTGGTCATCCTCTACCATCTGGGCTCCCTTTCCCTTGTGGCTCTGAATCTTCTCACTAACTCCCTCTTTCTCGCCACCCATTCCTGGAGCCTCCATCCTGCCCTTTGCTTCACAGCCCATCCTCTCTCCAGGGCTCAGGAAGCATTCTCTGCAGAGGGTCAGATAGTATCTGTGTTGATGATGGCCGACCATGGTTAGTGACACAACTACTCAATTCTGCCCTGGTGTTCTGAAAACAGCCCTCCTTGCTATGTAAGCAGGTGAGTGAGCAATCTTCCAATAAGACTTTACGAAAGCAAGCAGCCTGCAGGCTGGTGTGTGCCGACCCCTGCGGAAATCCTCAGCCTCTTTTCTGAGCATCCTCTTCACTTGCTGACCCGCCCCTGAGGACTCCGCTTCTCTGGGCGTGGCCACACGTCTCCCTCGTGCCTCCTGGTTTCTTTATTTCTGCTTTCTGACCACTGCCCTCTCTCCTTCCGCAAAGACGCCACTTTTGTCACTTGTGCCACCAGCCCCTGATTGGCTCCCATGAAGATTAAGACCCCAAACCAACCTCACTGCCATCGAGGTGCTGCAGACCCCTAGCTACTCACAGGGCAGGGAAGAATGGCGTCTGGGTTTCAGAGACTAGCTCCTTCAGGGAGTAGAAAGCCCCAACTTTCGGAGCAGCTGGTGGTTTCGAACTGCTGACCTTGCAGATGAGCAGCCCACTAGGCCACCAGGGCACCTCCCATAAAGAGTACAGCCTAGAAAACCCCTTGGGGGGTGTTCTCTCCTGTCCCGTGGAGCTGCTATGAATTGAAAAAGACCCAACAGTACCTACCAACAAATCTTGGGGTCACTGTTCGTATTACTAAAGGCATCGGCTCTCTCCCACCCTCACGACTCCCGCTAGGACCTCTCCAGCAGTGTCTCGGGTCCTTGGTATCTTCTTCTCCAGCGAGCTTGGCTTCCATCTTTTCTCAGCGACCCAGCCCCATGGACAAGTCTTAGAGCACTACATAAACAACAATGACATCCTCGCCCTCAGAATCCCAAATCAATCCTACTCGCTGACCAAAGCTGCCTATTCTCTAGCCTGCCCCCTCCTGTACCCTGATTCTGACCATCATTCATCCGTGCACGTTTCCTCTGTGCCTCCTCCCATGATGCACAGTCCGTTCGGTTGTTATGCTCCATTCATGATAAACACGCAACACCTGTTTCTTTAGCTTGCTCAACTCAGAAAACAGCAGCCCTGATGTAACACAAGTCTCCCGGCAGCTGTGCCAATGGAGGGTGTAGGAAATACAGAGAACTCAGCTAACTGGTCTCCCTCAATACTCTCAACCACCAACCTCGAGTAGGCCCCTGGTGATCCTTGGCAACCCTGTCCTGGGTCGGTCCCTAGTCCACCCGTTCGTCCACGTTCTGCAGTGGTTATTTCGCACCTGTTCCTCGCTCTTCAGACTTCCAAGCCGCTGTCCCACCTTTTCACTTTTTAGCTGTTGACCTGGCTGCTTATTTCCCTGTGAGGAACCGGAAGAACACTCTCGCTCATTCCCACAACCACATCGATAGCCCTGGACTGTGCCCTCCTACATGGACCAGGATAAAATGAGCTGTCTCTCTCCCCACAGAGGCCAGCACCCCTCCGTGTGCTCTAGATCCCAGCCTTGTCTGCTGATGGAGGACGGTCTCTCCCATAACTGCTCCTTTTGGCTTCTGTGTCCGTTCTCTGTCTCTCTTACATGATTCCCTTCGCATATAAACACTCTTGATCCCATACTCCCATCTGGGAACCACCAGTTTGTTTGTTTGTTCTCTACAGAAAAATTCCTCAAAAGAGTTTTCTATATGGGAGCCTCTAGCCACAGAAAATCATTGAGCACTTGAATTGTGTCTAATCTGCGCTGAGATGTTCTTTAAGTGTGAAATAGAAAGGAGATTTTGACAATGTAGTTCAAAACAAAGAATGACAACTATATTGATGATATGTTAGCACTATAGTAGTTTCACCCTAGTGGGCTAAATGAAATATATTATTCAAATTCGTTTCATCCGGTTCTTTTGACTTCAGTGGCTACTAGACAATTTAAATCATATAAAGGAGATTGAGAAAGTCCATAGAATGGAAAGATAATGGGGATTTTGGAGCCCCTTCACATCTGGTTTACATTTGGGGCTTGCACTATGTTTCTGTTGTACTCGGCAAACTGCACGCCCTGTTTGTAACCCCACCTGCCATCCTCTCTTGAACCCAGGGATCTCTTGATCCCTTAAACTTTTGTCCCTACGACACCACCCACACATGTCCTCAGTCTCAGTGGGCCGCATATTGCGAGATCCAGTGGCCTGTGATCTGCAGTGAAGGGTCGCCTTCTCATTGGACACTGTCTTCGTGGGCCCGTTCTCGGCACCTCTCCCCGTGCCTCACAAGCCGTTCCTCATCGGTCTCGTTTGTTGGCCCCTCCTCTCCCTGACTCCTAAATATTGGAGTCTGTCATGGGAGTGTTCCAGGGCTCGCCCCTTCATACCTTCACCTTCTACACTAGCTTCCTCTGTGACCTCACATCATTGACGTCTTTGTCACCATCCTGGACCTCCCCCCTTAAACTCCAGATCCAGTATATCATTGCCATCAAGTTCATGTGACCCGATAGGACAGAGCAGAACCATCCCAGTGGGTTTCCTAGACTGTAAAGCCTCCTCTTTCCCCCAAGAAACAGCTGGTGGTTTCAAACTGCTGACCTTGAGATTAGCAGCACAACGCGTCCCCCACTAGACCAGGCCTCCAGATCTGAGAGAGCCTGTTCCATCTACCCACTCAGGTGTCCAGTCAACAGCGAAGACGTAGCAAATTCAGCACAGGAGCCCTTGCCCTCCCGTCCCGCCCATTCCACCTGGTCCCATTCTTCCTGGTGTTCAGACCACAACTATTGAAATCGACTTTTTTAAAAGAAAACATTTTATTGGGGGCTCATACAGCTCTTATCACAATCCATCCATCCATTCATTGTGTCAAGCACATTTGTACATATGTTGCCATCATCTTTCTTAAAACATTTTCTTTCTACTTGAGCCCTCATATTTCTCTCTCCCTCCCCCACCCTCTTTCATGAACTCTTGAAAATTTATCATTTGTTTTTCATGTCTTACACCAACCGATGTCTCCCTTTACCCACTTTTCTGTTGTCCATCCCCCTGGGAAGGGGTTATACGTAGAACATTGTGATCAGTTTCCCCTTTCTCCCCCCACCTTCCCCTTACCCTCCTGTATCACTACTCTCATTATTGGTCCTGAGGGGTTTATCTGTGCTGGATTCCCTGTATTTCCAGCTCTTATCTGTATCAGTGTACATGCTCTGGCCTAGCCAGATTTGTAAGGTAGAATTGGGGTCATGATAGTTGGGGGAGGAAGCATTAAAGAACTAGAGGAAAGTTGTATGTTTCATTGGTGCTATACTGCTACCTGATTGGTTCGTCTCTTCCTTGTGACCCTTCTGTGAAGGAATGTCCAGTTGCCTTCAGATGGGCTTTGCGTCTCCACGTCTCCCCCTCATTCATGTCAACATGATTTTTTGTTCTGGGTCTTTGATGCCTGCTACCTGATCCCACCGACAACTCATGATCACATAGGCTGGTGTGCTTCTTCCATGTGGGCTTTGTTGCTTCTCAGCTAGATGGCCACTTGTTTATCTTCAGGCTTTTAAGACCCCAGATGCTATATCTTTTGATAGCCGAGCACCGAAATCAACTTTTATACCTCACTTTCCCACACCTCAAATCTAGTCCACTAGCCAATCCCATCGGCTGTCTTTAAAATACATCTGGAATCTCACCATTTCTCAGCAGCTCCAACACTCCCTCCGTGACCCAAGCCTACCGCGTCTCCCACGTGTTCATCAGTGCAGCCCACTTTGGATCTGGACCCCCGCAGGCCATTCTCCCCTCAACAGGCAGGTGATTCTTTTAAAACTGTGCTCAAGACATATCCTTCTCCTGCTAGGAGCTCTCCAGAGCTTCCAGGTCAGAGCATGCCCAGCAGGTCGCCCCACTTCCTCCTTTCTACACGCTGAGTCTCGGGAGCAAGGTGAGGCCTTCCGCTCCATTAAAGCGTGAACGTCTTGGAAAGGCACCAGGGCAGGTCTGCCCTGCCCTGTAGGGTCTCTGTGAGTCAGAGTGGACTCGATGGCAGTGAGCGTGGGATTCTTTTCCTGTGCTCTGCACCAGCCACACTTGCCACCGGGAAGTCCCTCTGACGGTGACCATGCTGCTTTGCGGAGGCTTCCACAGAGGCCCACCCGGCTCACTCCTTTGCTCTCTGCAGGTCTGCTATAGACACGACTCCTAAGGAAAGAGCTCTGTTCCCAGTCTCCCAACCCCGCCATTCCAACTCCTACTTCACTCTTTACTCTTCACCCTTAGCACTTCGCACTCTAACATAGAATGTATATATTTACATGTAGAGAAATTCTGTATAGAAGCATTGTGTGTGTGTATATATTCACATTTGTAGAAATTATATGTGCTATCTGGGTAGACTGGAGAAACAAAATTCATAGGCACTCACATGTGTGTAAGAAAGAGCTTTATATAAAGAGTAATTGGACATTAAGAAAACATCTCAACCCAGTCCAGATCAAGTCCTTAAGTCCGATATTAGCCCATATGTCCAATACTAGTCTATCAATTCCTCTTCAGACTCACGCAGCACTTGCAATGGCACCAAATGCAGGAAGAAAGATCACAGGCAGTGGGTGGAAAGTCTTGTGGATCCAGTGGCAGTGGAAGCATCTTCGCGCTGGCGTGAGTCACCACGTGGCACCTCCAGCTCCAGGGCTCTGGCTCCATCAGCATAGCTCCTTGTCAACAGGAAATGTCTCACAGGGAGTGTGTCCTGCCTCCAGGGAGGAAAACCAGAGTTCCCAGAATCCTCGGGAAAAGGTCATGCCCACACAGATGCCTCATTGGCTGTGACCTGACTGACAGACTAGACTCCACCCCTTCGCTCAAGTTGACAAAAAATTATGTAACTGCCACACACTCACATATATAGTATATGTAATATAAACAGTGTCACACTATTTATATCATAAATACAGTGTGTAGAAATAAATATACTTTCTAAGGTACAATATATACATACAAACGTGCTTCAGTTTTCACAAATTAAAGATGGAGGCAAATCTGTCGGCATGTTTTTCCCATGCGCTTGCTCCCTTTGTGTCTCCGCATTGCCTTTGGAAATCCTCACGAGATTTCACGACGTTATCTATAAATAAGAGCCCTAATGCTGCTGTTAGGTTAGGGTTGGACTGCTAACCGCCAGGTCAGTGGTTCAAAACCACGGGCTATCCCATGGGAGAAAGATGAGGCTACTGCTCTGTAAGGATTTAGAGATTACACGTCAGGGCACAGGGACAAGATGGGACTTCCTACTCCGTACAGAGCTACCGTCTCAGGAACCCACAGGGGCGGTTCTACCCCGTCCTCAAGGGCTGCTGTGAGCCAGCATCCATTTGAAGCCAGTGAGCGTGTGACGTGGGGCCCCTCTGAGTAGACGTGGACTCCATGGCAGTATGTTCATTTGTGTGGCATGCTTCACAGAATGCCACCCCCACCTCCACCCCACCCCCATCGAGTCAGGTCCCACTCATGGCAGCCCTGTTTAGGACTTCCAATTCCAACTCATAGCAACTCATGTCTAGTGTGGCTGAAGCTGCAAATCTTTACAGGGGCAGACAGCTCCATCGTTCTCCTGTAGAGCAGCTGGTGGGTTTAATGTAAGCACAAAAGGTATGCAGACTTCATGTGACTCTCTCTCGTGATATTCAGTTCATGCAATGGTCTGGACCCACCAGCTCTCTTTACGGTTCATTTGGTTTATTGTCCATCTCCTCCACCTGACCGGCAGCCCCCCAGGTTTGTGAAGCGTGGTCCGCTGGGTTCAGTGTTGTAGCCCGAGCGTCCAGAACAACGCCTGGCACTGAAGGCAGGGAGAAACCAGCCCAGACACAGAGCAGCAGGTGAATTTCCACACCTTCCTTCCTGAAACCTATTCATTTAGACCAGCAGTTTTCAACGTTCCTCATGCCGCGACCCTTTCAGACAGTTCCTCATGTGGTGGTGACCCCCCAACCATACAATTATTTTCATTGCTACTTCATCACTGTCATTTTGCTACTGTTATGAATCGAGCGTCCCCTGTGAAAAGGTCGTTCAGCCCCCAAAAGGGTCTTGACCCACAGGTTGAGAACCACCAATTTAGACCATCACGCTCCCCTTATGCTGCGCGCAAGCAGCTCCTGAAGACGGGGTCTGTACCAGGGCCAGAGTAGAGTTCTGCTATTTGTGCTTATTTGTGCCAGCTTCTGGGGAGGCACGGGTAATGGCAGGGAGAGAGAGTATGCACAAGAGAGGAGCCAGGCTGCCACGGAGGGAGACAGAGGCCCCGCACAGTCTCAGGTGACTGGTGTCCAAGTGGACCTGCCTGGCAATTTGGCCCAGGGTCTGCCTGTGGTCTTGTTCCTCGCTCCGGGGTGTGTGCTTCAGCCCCGGCGTGGAGGATGCCCAGCCTCCCTGCCACTGCTGCCCTTGCCGGCTTCCCCGAGAATGGCGACCCACTGTTCTGACGGCTCCTTCTCCCCTTCCTCCTTCCAGGCTCTTCAGTGCCATTTTAGAGCAAGCCACCAAAGCCGACGGGCCCAACGTCCTTGGGGGAAAGGGCGCCGGATTTGATGTGAAGGCGCTGAGGGCTTTCCGAGTCCTGCGCCCTTTGCGCCTGGTGTCTGGAGTGCCGAGTAAGTACAGCCACGCTTCTTCTTGACCACGTTCTCTTGTCTGCGGAATCGCCGGGAGCACTTTGCCAAAGAGCTTGAGTTGTCGAAATGGAGATTTTCGAATGAGTTCCCTGGCTTTAAAGGACTCAACTCTGATCCGAGTGTTAAACAGCATTAAAGCACTCTGGTCCCCGGCTTCTGTCAGCCTGGAGGGTGGGGGCCGGAGGGAGCCTTCACCATCACCCAGCCAACTGAAAGCAGCCGACTAGAGAAAGCAATTCCTTGGCCTCCTGAGCAACCCCCACCAGGCTCTGGGCCTGCGATTTAAATCTGTTTGCATCCAGCCACCAGGGGAGCAGAGTGGGCTAATCCCTGAGGCCAGCGGACTATTTTCCCCAATAGGATTATCTCCACCGTCTGTATTTTTCCAAAGTAAAATCATAAAAGCATCAGTGGGTATTCTCAAGGGTCGATGCTGCAGCTTCTCCCAGCTGCCTCTTCCTTCTCGGTCACTTGGAGCTTCGCAGGTCTCAGCCAGGCTCTTTGTGGCCACACCCTGGGCTGAGCCCCAGGAGAGGAGGGGGTTCAGCTCTCGGAAACATGATCTCTATCAAGGGGTCAATTTCATAGCCATCTCCTCTTCGCCATTTCTCCAGAAGCTTGTCCTATTGTGGGTAAACATAGCCGCGTCAGGCACCCCCACTGGGCCAAGCAGACCTCAGACCAGGGAGCTCCCTGGGGCTCAGTCCGCATTTGGAAAATACCTTCCACTGGTCCTACTTCAGTCTGTGGTGTCGGAGAATTATTGGGGGCTCTCTAGCTGAGGAGTCCTACTTCTGTTAGCCTTACTGCATCTCGGACGACCCAGGGCTTAGGGGACAGAGAGCCAGCACGGGGCTGTAACAAGATTAGCTTAGAGCTGGGGGCTGTGTTAGGCTGGGGTGTCTATAGAAACAAACCCAGTGACTCTTATGTATGTGTAAGAAAGAGGTTTACATCAAGAAGTGATCTTATCTCATGATGGCGTCCCAACTCAGAGCAACTCAAGGCCAGGGGTCCGATGTTAGCTGGAGCCTGCTTCAAACTCACATAGCTGTGGGCCGAAAATGCAGAAAGATGAAGCAGGACGCAGAGAGATCACCGAGCAGAGCTGCATGGATGCAAGGTCAGTGGGAGTATGGCAGGGTGCCAAGAGCACCCAGGACCGGTAACCTGAGTGAGCCACCCTGGATACAGACACAGAATCCAAGCAAGGAGGAGCTCAAAGGACGAGAGAGTGAGAGAGAGAGAAGATCTTAGTGTCTCGCTTATAAAAAGGCCACACCCCTAAGGAGGCATCATCAGGCTGTGACTTGATTGACAGGTTGGCTCCACCCTGATCCCTTCCTTCAAGTACAAGTAGCCGTGTAATCTAAGCACCACAGAGACGGAGCAAGCACAGGAAGGAAAGAGTTCCTCCGGATAAAATCCCTTACTGCCTGTCCCCTACACTGGACCTTCAGGTCGTATCACGCTGCTTCTCAGTGTCCCTGGGTGTCACAAAGCCACAGACATCTGAGGGCCTTACACTGACCTCTCGATTCCGTTTTGCACACAGGGTAGTACAAAGGCTTTGCCCACATAACCTAGTTAATTGCCAGGTGTCCCGACATTCACACGGTGTTACTGTGAGGGGCCGTCCAGTTGGTTCTGACCCATAGCGACCCTTTGCACAACAGAATGAAACATTGCCCAGTCCCGTGCCCGCCTCCCAATTGTGCTGTGCCGACGCTTGAGCCCATTGTTGCAGCTATTGGGTCAAGGCACCTTGTTGAGGGCCTTGCTCTCGTTCGCCGCCCCTCACCAAGCACGATGTCCTCTCCTGATACATGTCCAGAGTACTTAAGATGAAGTCTCACCACCCTCGCCTCCCAGGAGCACTCTGGCCGGACTTTTTCCACGACAGATTGATTTGTCCTTCTGGCAGTCCGTACTTCAATATCCTTCACCAGCACCACAATTCAAACGCATCAGTTCTTCAGTCTCGTGATTTGATGTTCAACTTTCACATGTATACGACGAAGTCATCGAAAAGACCATGGCTTCGATCAGGCGAGCGTTAGTCCTCAAAGGAACATCCTTGCTCTTAAGAGATCTTGTGCAGCAGATTGACCCAATGCGATACATCTTTTGATCTCTTTACTGCTGCTTCTATGAGCATTGCTTGTAGATTCAAGCAAGATTAAATCCTTGACAACTTCAACCTTTCCCCCATATACCCCCTCTTATTTGATGCATTAAATGGGTATGTAACTCCTGAGTGCTTCAATTATATTATAAGCCCCTTGAAGGGCAAAACCGTAGCTTACATTGTGTCTCTCCACGACACAGTGTCTCACACTGTCTCTGCGCAAGGCAGGGCTTTACTGAAGAAACAAGGGCAGAGGGTTGACTAGCTTCTTTGCAGTGGGAGAGCCCTACTTGTACAACACTGTGTGTCTCTTAAGCTTGAAAGGGAGCATATGGCAAAACCACTCCCATACATTTAAAGTAAATATCCTCTACTTGCCCTTAACTCTTTGAGGCACCTATGGAGCAGTGGTCAGTGCTCAGGTGCTGACCAATAGAAGTGTATGTCAAGCCCACCAGCCACTCCATGCTGTGGTAATCTGCTTCCATAAGGATTGCAGCCTTGGACACTGCGGGGCAGTGCTACCCTACCCTTGATGGACTGCCCGTGAGTCCATCTGGATGGATAGTCATCCTCTAGGGCAGAGCAGAACTAACCCAGAGGGTTTCTGAGGCTGTAAATCTTTATAGGCACAGAGGCCTCATATTTCTCCCACAGAGTGGCCAGTGGGTTTGAACTGCCGACTTTTCATGTAGTCATCTAATAGTTCACCCACTGAGCCACCAGAACTCCTTGCCCTATCCTATAGGGCCCCTCTAAGTCAGAATGGACTCAGAGGAAATGAGTTTGGTTTTATGGGAAAGGGGGCGCTGAATGGGGCAGTTCTACCCTGTTATATGAAATCACTGTGAGTCAGAATGACACACGAGAACAACAGGGTTAGAAAGTATATAGATGATGGGCCATGCCCAATTCTCCTCTGTGAAACACAGCTTACCCAAGCTTTCCATACCAATCAGCCATGAATTCAAAAGACCCAAATCAGGCCGTCAGAAAGGGGGTGCCTGGGGCTTGGAGCAGGACGTTAAGGCTGTTATCCGGGTATTGCCCATGGGTCAATACTGGGAACTGTTTGTCAGAACTTCAGCCAACAAAGCTTCACGAGGCAGGATAGACAGATCTGACCTCGCTCTGCACCTGCTTACTGTTCTTCACTGTTAGTTTCCAGAGTCGGCTTCCTCTCGGCGACAGGAGGAATCATGGCCCCGCTTTCACAGCGTCCGTGCCAAGCATTAGGACGTAACATCAGCAGACACACAGAGTCCTTTTGCTTGAGGAACTCAAGGGTCCAATGGAAGTCTATAGTCGTTGGCTTTTGCTGTGGGAGCAAACAATCCCAGACTCTCAATGACTTAGCACCCTTTATACCTACCTGACTGGGGGGTTACCTAAGGACGGCGCCTCGGCTGCAAATCCGCCGGCTTCGAGTGAGCTCTGGGCTAAAGTAGCAGCCACCGTGGGACCGTGTTGTTGAAGGGCAGAGAGCAAAGCTCCAAAGAAGAGCACAGGGCTGAACCACGCAACATGGTTAGAGGCCACGTGCTCATACTCCATGGGCAAATGCAAGTCACATGGCTCAATTCAAAAAATAGTGGGGCATATCGGTGCACTGTACCGAAAGCAAACCATGGGCAAATCACTCTGAGCAAATGGCCCAAGCTGCTAGGAAGAGATTGAGGAGCTGGTTATCATCAGCGAGAGTTCATCCCTGTGCTGTAGAGCTTCTTAGGGATGCCTACAGTCAAGAGCCCCTCGTGCTTCGTAGTGTTCAAATAGAGACATATTTAAGGAGCAAACCGAAGACAGCGTCTCTTCCCCTGTGTCTTTTTGGAAGACGCGACGTGGTGAAGGAGCTGCAGCAGGTAGAGGAAGACCTTCAGTCTCAAGGATGGAGGCAGGCAGTAGCTGAATCAGCGGGCTCCAGCATGGCAGCAGTGAGGAAGAGGGCGCAGCACCAGGCAGTGTTTCGTTCTGCGGGTCCAGAAGGGCACTGTGAGTTGCAACCAGCTCCTTGGCACCTAACAACCACCTCAAGGACGGTACAGCAGTGATCAGCAAGAGGCAACGAGCATGCCTTCAAATGCTCATCAAGACGAGGCCGTGAGTTAGCACGGCATGCCGTTCAGGATGCCATGTTTGTCATTAAGGATTCAAGCGTGTTAGAGGGTTCTGCAGTTGCGAGCAAACCTACATTTCTTCTTCTTTTTTACATTTCTTATTTTCTGATGAGCCTAACGAAAGAACTTATTGAGCCCTTCCCTCTTTCTCACTGAAATCGGTTCTGTGAACAAAATGCACTGTGCTAATTTAAATGACATAGTCTAAAACAAGGTCAGCTACGTTTTTCTCAATTGCAAACCTAGGCAAGTGCCTCTGTCTGTGTCTTCTCTTGGTAGCCCTGGCTGGTCTCTCTTCTGTACTTCAGCACAACTCCAGAGAGTTGGCCCTGAATGCATCATCTCCAATTCTTAGCCCCCCCGCTCTCTCCTGAGTCCGGGCCAACGAGAACCCTGCTCCCACTTGACTGCTGGGGCTTGGCTCCCGGTGCCGCCCCGACTTTACTTGCTTTCCCTTCTAGTGTCCTTGACAGAGTCTCCCCTCCCCTTCTCATCCCGTTCCCATCGAGACCGCCAGGGCTCCTTCCGGGGACCTCTTCTCTGCCTGCACGCAGGCCTTCGTTCTCACGGCCAGTCTGGTGACATTTAATGTCATCCATACGCCATGTAGGGAGAAAGATGTAAGAGCGACCGTCTCAGAAACCCATGGGGGCAGTTTGACCCTGCTCGGTAGGGTCACCATAAGTCCGAATAGACCCAAAGACAATTGAGTTTGGGTTTCGGGGTTTCTACATTATGTAATAACTACCAACTATGTCCGCAGCCCAGGCCTCTCCCCTCAACTCCAGATTAGTATACCTAACTGCCAACTCCGTGCTTTCCATCGGATATCTAGTTGTTATCTCAAACTTGCCATACACAGAATAGAATTCCCAATCTCCCCAAAGCTTTTCCCATCTCAGGAAATGTTAATTAACTTCATCTTTCCAGCTCCCTAAGCCAAAATCCTTTGACGTAGTTCTTTCTCTCACCCTTTGCATAAAATCTACGAGAATCTCTCGTTAGCTATACTTTCAAAATGTATCCAGAATCTGCCTGTTTCTTACCATCTGACATTCGCCTTGGTACCTGCCATCGCCATCTCTCACCTGGATTATTACATTGCCCTCCTGTGTTAGACTGGGCTGACTACAGATACTCATATGTGTATAAGAGAGAGCTTTATATCAAAGAGCAATTGTATATTGAGAAAACATTCCAGCTCCATCCAGATCTAGTCCATAAATCTGACGTTAGCCCATAAGTCTGATACGAGTCCATAAATTACTCTTCAGACTCACGGAGCACATGCAATGATGCCAAATGCAGGAAGATCACAGGCTGGTGGGTGGAAAGTCCTGTGGATCCAATGGTGGTGGATGCATCTCCAGGACTCTGGCTGCCATCAGCGTGGTCCATGTGTCTTGTCAACAGGAAGGTGAAACAGACAAAGAGGGTGTGTCCCCCTCTATTCATCATGTTGACATGGAATTATGTTGTTACCACACCTCCTAACAGAATTCTCTTTTGCCCCCATTCCTTGCCATAGCCTAGTCTTAACACACCAGCCAGAAGGACTCCCTTAACATGTCAGGGACAGCCTGGCATTGCCCTGTTTAGAACTCTCCAGAAGCTTCTCCAGGTCACTCAGAGTGAGAACCAAAGTCCTGCACGCCCGTCATGATCCCACCCTCTGCTCTGATCTCATCTCCTTCTGTGTTTCCCTCTCTCCCTCCTCAACGGGCTCCTTGGCCTCCTATTCCTCCAACATCTGAGCTCACTTTCACTGAAGACTTTGCACTCACTGGTCCTCCTGGCTGGGCTTACCTGCTCACCTGCAATCTGCTGAAATGTCATCTTATCAGAGAGGCCTTCTTTCAGCGTGCCAGTCCTTACACACCTGAGCCCTTTTCCTGCTTCATTCCCCCCCTACTGCTTTTCACCATCTGCCTTATTAAATACACATTGTTAAAACTATTTATTTTTATTTGGGTGAAGGTTTACAGAGCAGGTGACCTGTGCACATGCAATATTTCACACCCATCTCCTTCACCTCAGCCCCTTCAATGGAACATCACGTATCCCATGTTCTCTGTGTTTCCAGTTTCTATTCCACCTTCCTTCCTACCCCTTCTGAACTTGGTCCTTGGATAAATGCCCTCCTCCTGATTTCCAAAGGTTGCTGATTCTCAAATGTGGTTCCTCCCAGCGTTATTGTCCCTCTTACAGACTTGTCTTAGTTTTGGCTGAGACTTGAGACATGGGGTGAGTTCAGTCCAGACCTGCAGGGCAACTGAATCTACCCAAACCCACTGCCATCGAGTTAATGCTGCCTCCTGGCCATCCTAGAGGAGAGAGGAGGACCACCCCCTGGGTTCTGTGACTGTCACTTTCCAGGAGCAGGCCCTCTCCTCATTAGAGTGACTGGTGAGCTAACCCTGCTGACCTTGCAGTTGGCATCCCTTTGCTTAGTCCACTACAGCACCAGAGTCCCTTTAAGGACGGCTGGAGACCTACAGTACATTTACCTGTTTATTTATGTGTCACTCCTCAACTCACTAGACGGTAGCCCTGAGGACAAGAAGCTTTATTAGTTTTGTTCACTGCTGTAGGCAGTGGTAGGATTAAAATAAGTTATTAACTGTTCCGCTGCCCTGATGGCCATTTTAAGCGTAAAGAAACGATAAACCACAAGGTAGTTTGTTATTTCACACAGTTAATACGTAAGTAAGAATCATAAAAGAAGTCTGCAAAACCAGATTGTTATAAGAAAGAGTTCTAAAACATTAATGAAAAATATCAAATAATATCTGACAAAGATAATGCAACTATTATTAAAGCTATCTCCATATTGCTTCTTGATTGGCATTCTCACTCACAATTCTCTTTGATTTTATCTGAGCATCATCAGCTATGTGATTTATCCTTAACTAATTTTTTTCACTGTAGCAGTAGGATCCCATTCCTTTAGAGCAGCTGTTCTCGAGCTATGGGTCATGACCCCTTTAGAGGGCGAATGACCCTTTCACAGAGATCGCCCGATTCGTAACAGTCACCAAATGACAGTGATAAAGTACCGATGAAAATAATTGTATGGCTGGGGGGTCACCACAGCATGAGGAACCGTATGAAAGGGTCGCGGCATTAGGAAGGTTGAGAACCACTGCTTTAGAGGTAGACCAACTAGACAATAGTCACAATGCTTGACAGATTAGATACAGACAACTTGTCTCCTCTGAACATACGGTGTTCATCTTTGAAAACCCCTTTCTGCTCCTGTTGAACTTAAAGCAATTGTTCTGGCAATATTTTCAGCTCTTTGGATACTTTTAGGAATTGTATAATTCACTTGTAACATCTGGTGGGAGTTTGGGACATAACACACAGTTGGAACGAATGACAGTGTCCCACTCCGGTGGTTTGATACGTCTTCTGTCCATGATATGTTTGTTCACTGCAGTAACAAATGCAAGGGAGTAAACACATAATATTTCATCCAGAGTATAATGAATTTTATGACATGAATAAATAAATATTACAAGCATAGCTTCATGTGATTTTTGTATACCTATGGACCCAGTGAACATCACTACAGGTGCTCAGAATACAGTGTTGTTCAGGGGAACGTTAAAAGACCAGCCAAGAATGTAAAGTTGTGATTTCCATATTGGCGGCTGGCTAGTCCCCCTCCCTAAAAGGAACCCTGATTATAAGCGCCGTTTTAACCACTGGTTCATCAGAATCAACAAAAAATTAGGCATAGTTCTTCTGAACCGGTGTGAACCAACCGAATCCCACCACTACTCAACACTTTCTGCAGTGACCTGACCAATGCAGCACAGTCCTTGTGGAATGAGCGGATATCAGCACACTGACCTGCCCCTCGTGGCCGGGTGGCAGTGCTGTCCCTTGCCCCTAAGGACAAACCAGTTCATTAAAGTGAAGTTGAGTAGCAAAATATCATCCATAGACACGTGGCTTCTAGTGTTTCCCAAGTGTTTCCATTTCTATTTATTTGATCCTCTTGATGGTTCCATAATTTCTTATAACAAATAGGTGAGTTGGGTGGTTTGTCAGATCTGCTAATAGGGGCCCCAGAAACTGCACTTATTTTTTAAAGGCCCGTATGTTTATTGAGTGCCATTGAATCTTATATTCTCAGATTATGGGGAAAGAGAGATGATCGTGAGAGTACAAATCCATGAGTCGTGATTCATTTGTTCAACACAACGTACTGAGTACCTACTTTACGTAAGAGACTTCCCTAGCCCTGGTAGCAGACACAGAAATGAGTCAGAAGCTAAGTGTGTTTCAAGTTAAGGGCTTTAACTGCCATCCCCCACTGCTTTGGGGACAATTCTGACTCGTAATGACAGAGTAGAACTGACCTTCTGGGTTTCTGAGACTGTAAATCACCAGGGGCACCTGGCAGTTTCGAAACGCTGACCTTGTGGTTCGTGGCCTAATCCACTCTGCCACCTCGGGGGAGCAAACATGTTCATTAAAACCACAGGACAGAGTAGAATTTGGAGAGTGCGCAGGAAGCAGTTTAGATAAGATGTGATTAGTTCCATGGCACACAGGCCTCCTCGAGCCATCAGTCCTTGGAGGAGTGAGGTAGAGAACCAGGCAAGCCTTCCAGAGGAGGCCTCACTTGCGCTGGGTCTTGAAGGGTAAGCCGGGGGAGCCTTCCAGACAAGTATGCAAAGGGACCAAGAGAATGGCTGCGGCTTTGGAGATGCTCACGGGAAGGTGCAAGATGTAGGTGTGGGTGGCACTGTGGAGACAAAAACACATTGACTCCAGGAAACGCCATGCCGTGGAAAGCTCTGGTCATTTAACTTCAGAGAGACTCCTCCCCATCCAGGAGATCAGTTCCCGCTATTTCTGAAGCATCCACGCTGCCTCAACAGAAGTGCCCCGAAGCTTGCCTATTGTTCCCGAGGATCCGCCATATGGAACAGCCAACGCTATACTGTACATACCAACAATAAATCTGGGGAGCTGTGATTAAATATTTACCACGTGCATAAAAGGAGTACAGTCGTTGGAGCAGTAAGGAAGGGGCCATTTCCTCCTCCCTGGATGTCCTCCTGGAGAGCTAGCAGGAGCGAAATGAATACAGGGAAACATAGGTGGAGGTGAGGACGGGCTTGGGTCTTTTCTAAGGTGAGCACAGCGATTATGATTGCGTCAGTGGCTGCATGCCAGATCAGCACACGCCCCCTCCGTGTGCCGGAGAGTGTTTATGGGACACCGGGGGGAGCTGAGCACTAAGCCAGGCATGGGGGACACAGAGCAAGCGTGCTCTCCTTACCTGTCCAAGGACGGGAACGTCTTCAAGCTGTATGTAGGATGTTTTTTTCCCTGTGTGCATGTTTATTGTAAGCTTAACTCTTTCGGGGTGCCCCTTTTCTCAGTTAATGGTGTGAGTTTGCTTTGTTTTGATTTGATTTTTGGGAATAGGCCGCATCAGAACATGAAATAGAAAACAGGACTTCACTGCAAGAGAGTTTGCGACCTAATTGAGACGGGAGAAGGCGCAGTGAGGACCGTGTGTGGAAAGGGGGAAGCTCTTCCTGTTTTTCCTCGCTGAGGTTAGAACTGTTTTCTGAGAGCAAATCCGCATCAATTGGTCAATAATTACCTTTGAGTAGGCACCCTGGTGAAGATGCCGGGAGAAACGTCCAGCCTGGTGGTTTAGGCATCCACTTCAGTCAGACTGCCTGGTCCCACCATTCACTCACTCTGTGCCTTTGGGGAAGTTGCTGCGTCCCTCTGTGTCTTACCTGTAAAGTGTCCTCATCTGTAAAACGGGGTGACGACAGGCTCTAGAAACAGTAAGGGAGTTCATCTATCTACACAGCGCCTGGCTTGTCCTAGGTGCGCAGTTGCACCTGTTCTGTTACATTCTATGCATGATTAAGGATGTGAACTGGAAGGACACGACAAGATCACTGTCAAGACAAAGCAGGTGGACTTCGAAAGAGCAGTCGAGAATTAAATAATAAAAATGCCGGAGAAGAGTGTGTGACATGCCCCTTGGATTCAAGGAGACAAGTTTACCAGGGATGGTGGCAGGCAGGAAACGTTTTATGACAGGAGACAAAATGTGTCATGAATTCGGAGCTTTGCGAAGAGACGACCGCCTTCCAAAAAGCCAAGCTCCCTGCCGTCGAGCCCACGCTGCCTCACGGTGAGTTGCTGAGACGGCAGCTGTTTACGGGAGTAGAAACCCAGTCTTTCTCCCGAGGAGCTGCTGATGGTTTTGAACTGCCGACCATGAGGATCGCAGCCTAACACATCGTAGATGGAGACTACAACTTAGTATGGACTCTCTCTCTTTAAAAATAGTTTTATTGATAAGAACTTCACTTCCATAGCTAAGTTGCTTTTTAAAAGAGCTGTCCATACATCAACACAATCAGTTCTAATGCTCCCTCTCCCCTCCCACATCCATTGTCTGCGCCAACCTTCCCTTCACCCTCCCTATCCCCCATGCCTGATAAACCATCGCACCAACTATTGTCTCCATGCATCCACCCCGTCAGTGCTTTCTTAACTGGGAAACTGGACAGATGCAATAAAAAACAAAATGAAACAGAAAGAATAATAATAATAATATAAAGATAAAATAAAATAGAGTAAGAAAGAAAAGACCTCGGCAAATATTTTTAAAAGCTGGGGCAGGCGGGGTGGGGTGCCAGACAAGAAATTTCGTTCCAATT
>NW_022110173.1:3555294-3559316 GCF_000313985.2 Echinops telfairi
ATTGATCATCCCCCTGGGATTCAAGGCAATTGCATCGATAACAGCAATGATTTATCCAATGGCATAGAATTTACTGTGCTGTTGAGATAGGCGTGTGGTCCAACTGCGAGCTGCAAGCCATGAGTTGTTGCTTTGTACAAGTTGATTTCTTAATCGATTGAGCTCTGTTTACATTGAGCATGGGGGAAGATACTAGAGGAAATGTTTCTGTAATATTCCTTACAAGGGTAGATCCTTGCCTATCAGATTAAGACCTGTCATATTAATGCCAGGGGAGCATCAAGGTATTAAATATATGGTGGTTCTGGGTCCCTTTCCATTGGACACCCAGTAAGCCCAGGGTCCCACCCAAGGTCCAATGACTGCCATTTCTACAGTCTTGGGGTAGTCATCCTTTGCTTCCTCTCCCAGCAGGGAATTTCAGTCCTAAGCCCAAGGGCTACAGGTAGTTTTGAGGCAGTACCTAGTTCACCCAGGCAGTTTTCTATGTCAAGTCTTTCTGGTGTGGCCATTGGGGGACACTATATTCCCTGTATGTCCAGTGTCTAAGGTCATCATAGTCCACGACATGGTTCACCAAGGGTTGGGTAGAAACTTATTTAAAGTGTCTACCCAGGAACATAGAACTGGGTTTATTCTCCCCTTAGGTTCCCTACAATTATTACTAAGCATCCCTTCCCAATGTGAGCTTTCTCTTGCCCACTTTCCCACCACACCCACCAACGGAAATGTAAGTGCCTCCTCTGACATGTGGGTGCTCCCACCCACTGGTCTTCGCTTGATTTCCAGTGAGGTTGGCCCCTTGCTCCTGTGAAGTGTGTTGCTCGGTCCGGCCCCATCTCGGTGTTATGGGTCATCAAGTGGATGCTCTTCTCCCTTCTTCCGCCCTCTTGAAGGAGTGACCTGGCCGATGGAAGGTCCCCCCTTTCCAGGTAATTCTTATGAAATGCATGTAAGTGGGATCCTGTACAGTTAATGGCCAATAGGAAGACTTCTACCCCTTTGTTTAGGAATGGGCCTCTTAAGGTTTTTTTAATTGGTGTTTCTCCTGATAGTAGTGGACTCGTAGAATATTCGTCCTTCTGTGATTGTCTGACTTGACTCGGTGGATGGTCTCCAGGTCCTTCCACCGTGTCATGTGGTGCTTCATGCTTTCAGCACAGTTTTTAGGGACGTGTAGTATATATGCACCATCACATAAATATATGCACACCGTAGTGTCTGTATCCGTTCTTCCACAGTTGAGCGTTTGGACTGCTTCCAGTTTCCTGCTGTTGTGAACTGTGCTGCTGTACACATGGGAGAGCAGACAGCCACTCGTGGTGTGTCTCTTGTTTCTTTGTGGCAGACGCTGGATCGTATGGGATTTCAATCCCCAGTTGCTTTAAGTATTGCCATATTGTTTTCTACAGTGGTTGTGTGTGTTTACAAGCACAATGTGTGTGAGTTCATTCTTTGCACAGCTTCTCCAGCAGTTGTTGTTTTCTTTTTCCTTAACTGAGCTAGCATGGTGCGTGTAAGGGGTCTATCTCATTGTGCTTTCAATTTGCGTCTCCGGATGGCTAGTGAGCATGAGCGCTTTTTCATGTGTTTGTGAGCCATTTGAACTTCATTTTTGGTGAACTCCTTTATTCTCACTTCTTAATTGGGTTGGGTTTTTTTTCTTATTGAGCTATTGCAGAGTTCTGTAGACATTGGTAAGTAGACCTTTATCCAATGTACCATTAGTGAAAATTATTTTTTTCAAATCTATGGGCTCTTGTTTTACTCTTTGGATGAAGTCTTTTGCTGTGCATAGGTGATGCGAGTTCGGCATGTCCCAGTCATCTATTTTGTCTTCCACTGTGTGTGCCTCCTTTATTGGACTTGGTCGTCTACGTGTGCCCTGCAGTAGGGCCTTTAAGTTTGGTCCAGTTTTCTCACGGATGATCCTGATAGCTTCAGGGTTAGTATTTAGGTCCTTGATCTATCTTGAGTTTGTTTCTGTGCATAGGGTCTTGTTCCATGCTCCTGCATATGGAAATCCACTTCGTTCAACACCATTTGTTGAAGAGGCTGTCTTTGCCCCATTGGATATTTCTAGGTCCAGTGTCAGTGATTAATTGCCTGTCGGCTGGTGAATTTATGTCTCCGTTTTCTATTCTGATCCATTGGGCTATATAGCTCTCACTGTACCAGTACCAGGCTGTTTTGACCACCGTGATTATGTAGTAGGTTTTTAGGTCAGGCAGTGCGAGGCCTCCTATTTAGTTCTGCTTTTTAAGAAGTTCTTTGCTTATCCTGGGTCTTTTGCCTACCCATATGAAATTGATAATTAGTTTTTCCATTTCTTTAAAAAACATGTTTTTGGGATTTGGATTGGACTTGTGTTGTAGCTATAGATTGTTTCAGCTAGTATTGACATTTTCACAATATTAAGTCTGCCTATCCATGAGCATGCAATATTCTTCCATTATGTAGGGATTTTTTGGCTGGGGGGTGGGGGGCGGTTATTGAAGTAATGTTCTATAGTTTTCTCTGTGTAGGTCTTTTGTTTTTTCATTAGGTTTTTTTTCCCTAAGTATTTTATCTTTTGTGTGGTTATTGTATGGTTTTTGTCTCAAAGTAAAAAAAATGCCTCATAACTAGACACATAAATGATATCATACTAAAGTGAGAAAAGGTTGACGTTGTCGAGGATTTTATTTTACTTGGATCCACAATCAGTGCTCATGGAGGTGGCATGATTAATGAAATAAAACAATATGTTTCATTGGGCAAAGCAGCCGCACAATACCTCACTTTAGTGTAAAAGAGCAGTGATGTTACGTTGAGGACTAAGGTGTGCCTGATCCAAGCCATGGTGTTTTCAGTCACCTCATATTGTAAAAACTGGATAATGAATAAGGACGCGTGAAGGGTGGATGTGTTTGGATCGTGGTGTTGGGGGAGAATACTGAGAGTACCGTGGACTGCCAGAAGAACAAACAAGTCTGTTTTGGAAGCAATCTAGCCAGTGTGCGCCTTAGAATCAACGCTGTCAAGCCGTGGTCTCATCTACGTTGGACGTGCTGTCCGGAGAGACCAGGCAGGAACAGCACACCATGGTGGACAAAGCAGAGAGTCATTGAAAAAGAGGAAGGCGCTCAGCAAGATGGACTGGCATGGAGCTCACCAAAATGGGCTCAAACATCACTGCGATCGTGAAGGTGGCACAGCGCCAGGGAGTCCCTCCTTCTGTTGCAGATGGGGTCACTATAGGTCAGATCGAACCAGAGGACCCACACCACCAACAACAATGGGTGAAGATAGAAGGATATTTGGGGTGAAAAATTATCTGTTGGGGTTACCACCCAAGCCAAAGCCAAATCAGCACATAGGTTTATAAGTGGGTTCATTCAACCACAGAGAGGGATGTAGTGAGAACCAAGGGAGAAAAGTCAGTGGGGGGCAGATTGTGGTGGGTCCTGGTTGCCACAGCAATAGGCATTTATCTGGGTAGCCCCTGCTGTGCTTCTGCCTTAGAAATATTCAAAACCAGCACTGCAGGGAGAAAGGTGGGGTCCATCACAAAGTTGGATATATAGCCACCCTGCTCCCCGAAGGGGGCGAATATCAGAAATGTGGGTGAAGGGAGACAATGGACAGTGTAAGATACGAAATAATAATTACAATATATAATTGATGAGGGATGCGTGAGGGTGGAAGGGTGGAGGAGGGAGGGGGAAAAAGTGGAGCTTATATCCAGGGCTCAAGTAGAAAATGTATTGGAAATGATGATGACAACATGTGTACAAATATGCTTGATACAATTGATGTATGGAATATTATAAGAGCTGTAAGAGCCCCCAATAAAATTATTTTAACAAGAAAAAAAAACTGCACTGCAGAGAGACAGCTGAATGTCTTGGGCGCCGAGCGAGGCGAGTCAGAGTTCTTGATGACTGTTGAGTTCCAAGGAGGTGGACGCGAGCTGGTGTCAGCGGAGCGGGGCTCAGAATCCCCACTCTCTCCCACACGACATCGCTCCATTCCGGACGGGG
>NW_022110173.1:3560035-3564509 GCF_000313985.2 Echinops telfairi
GCTTTAATGATGTTCAATTTGTAACAATGAAAATACATCCTGCATATCAGATATTTCCATTACGATTCATAACAGTAGCAAAATGACAGTGATGACGTAGCAATGAAGATACTTTTATGGTTGGGGGTCACCACCACATGAGGAACTGTGTTAAAGGGTCACGGCTTGAGGAAAGTTGAGAACCACTGGTCTAGAGGCATGTAATGCAACCCCAAAAACTAGCCTATTGGAGAAATGAAACCCAAAGAGGGTCCCCACACAGGGCAGGGGTTCACCCACGTGGCTTCACCCCTGCCCTTTGCTCCCGGAACGTCTAGGCAACCCTGGGTCACCTGGCTCGTGTAATGCAGCTCCCTTAGAGTGCCACCAGTGGAGCACAGAGGCTGGCGTCCAAGCGGGGCGTGGTCAGAACAGCAGGCTGCAGCCCTCCCCTCAGTGACCTTGCGCTCCATACGCTTTCAGCAGCATGAAGAGCTGAACTCGATGCCTCGATGCCTCGGTGTCTCCTTCCTCTGCTCCAGTGCTCAGCCGCTCCCTCAACGGAGGCTCCGTGCCCTTGGTGTTCCCTGCTTTCTCTCCCCATTCATTTCATTGGACTTGACCTCTTAATCCCTCGCTTCCTCTTTTGCTGATCTTGCCTTTTCTCCTGTTTGTCCTCAAGGGGCCTTGTAAGACCTAGGGCCTGAAACCACAATGAAGGCTACTTACTAGGAGAGGGGCACTTGTAAGTCCCTCTCACTCCACCTGTGGGGCCAAGGGCTCCTGGTCCCACGTCCTACCCCATTCAGAAGTCCTTCCTAGGTCACCTTCTAGACTCCTGCTCTGCCGGCTTTGTGTTGTGTTGTGTTGAAACCAGATGAGTTGCCATCAAGTCAACCCAATTCCTGGTGAGCCCACGTGGGTCAGAGGAGACTCGTGCCCCACAGGTTTGCAAGGGCTAATTTTTTGTCAAAAGCAGACCCCCAACCACACCTTTCTTCTAAGACTGCTCGGGGTGGGCTCCAACCTTCAGCCCTTCGGTTAGCACCTTTTACACCGTCTGAGATTCCTGCCCTGGAACAGGAAGTGACGAGACCACAGAGCTGTCTGCACAGTCTTCTTCCGACCTTCTCCCTGGATTGGAATGGCTGAGTGGGAAGTTCCTTCAGCTCTGAGTTGATCCAAAGCCCCACTCTACAGGCAGACACCTGGCAGCTGGACAAGTTCAGTGACTTCCTCGGGGTTCAACTGCTACCCAGAGGCAGGCAGGCAGGAGGGGTCCTGGGTTCTTCCCCTCTCTGCAAGGAAGACCCTGGTAGCAATCATCATGGGCTTGTTTTTCCGGAGCTTACAGAACTCCTTCAGACTCCGGAGTTCCCTGGATCCAGCTGGGAAACAAGCATTGGAGAGCCTCATCCCCCGTGGTGCCCTCTCGCCCACCCATCACCCACCCACCGTAGGCAGCCCCAGGGCTTGTGTTGGCTAAGGCCAGCCAGCCCCCTGGAGACAACTGCAATCAGCATGGCCTCCTTAGGATTAGGAACCTCCACCCTGTCCCCAGCCTCCCAACACCGTTCATGTGTATGCTAGCTCCCATTGTTGTCCAAGGTAACCCTCCTGTTCCACGCTGGGCCTGAGGGTCCCTGCATTTTCCCCTGCCCTCTGAAGGGACCCCTGGACTCTGACAGGGACTTGGGCTACAGTGCCAACTCTGCCAACTCTGCTTGGCCTCCGTTTCCCCACCCACAAAGTGAGGTCTACCCTAATTCAAGCAAAAGAGCCAAACTCAATGCCAGCGAGTCGGTGTCAGCCTCTAGGACAGGGGTTTGGGGACTGTTGACTCTTTGTGGGGTACAGAGCCTCCCTGGTGGCCCCCTCCCTCCATGCTTTCCAACGGCTGACTTTGTGGTTAGCAGCCCAATACGTAATCGCTACAGCAAATCGAGGCTCCCAGATCCTATCCCTGGGGAGGGGATTTTACCTGTAAAGCTCCCGGCTTCCCCGCAACAAAGACGGTGGTCAATCTGCCTCTTGAGGCGAGAACTTGTGACTGGTGATGGGCCACAGCACCAGGCGGTTAGGAGAGAAAAAACGACGACCCACATGCAGCAAAGTGAGTTCATTGAAACAATGGGCCTGTTTCAAAAGTCCCAGCCCCCGCTGCCGTGGCCTTTTCCTGAGACGTTCCTGAGTCTCCATCACGGTGTGTGGCTAAGCGGAGAAAGCCTCTATTAAGTGATGGTCAGGATACAACACCTTAAGAAATAATAGGGGCAAAGACTGCGTCTGATCACAGGGTAACTGCTCATATTTACTAATGTGGACAGACGTTCTCCGGCTGATGAAATCGTCCCCCTTTGACTGGAGAACAAAATGTAGGTGGTGATAAATGACAGGGTTACTACCGACAAGAAGAGGCTTTCAGACTCGCCGAGCTTTATTGGCTGATTAATCGGCCCAGTGGTCCAAGGAGGCAGGGATATTATCTTTAATTGATAGATAGGCAAATAGAGCCCCAAGAGCTTCTCCCAGAGTAAGGTGCTGAGTTGCGTTCAGACGACTTTCCAAGCCAGAGAGCAACTCCCTCCAGACCCGGGGCTCTGTCGGTGAAGGCGAGCCCATCCCACCTGAGTGGGATGACTTTGCTGCCTAGGCTGCTGCCGGCCACCCTGACAGGCTCTGGACATGAAGGACAGCTGATAGTTCCGGGGGTGCTTTATGCACACTCATATTATGTTCATTATGCCTCGTGAGCCCCCTTTCAGGTATCGAGAGAGGTGGTGTTATTGCCACCTGAAGGACACTTGCGAAGTGAGAGGCACCATGGGGGCCCTGCAAGGTGAGAAGACCAGGAGTCTGAATCTGGCTAGTTTGGGAGCCTTGAACTTTAACCTTGGACCCTCAGGCGAAGTGGGTGGTTTTGAACAGCTGACCTTGAGGTTAGCGGTGCAACGCGTAACCACCACGCCACCCAGGCTCCTAGCAGGCCAGACCACCACCACAAAAGCCGGGTGAGCTCCTCAAACACAGAGCTCCAAGGTTCCTCGTCCTTTGTGCGCGGTCTTTCCCCTGGGGATCTCAAACAGGAAATAATAAGAGCCAACAGCAAGGTGCCTGTAACCTAGTTTAAGAGAATGGCAATAAGGCCATAAGGGCCACTTAAGCTTCCAAGTGACCTGTGCTTTATAAATGCTGGCAAGAGACCCGAGGAGAGAATGAAATGAAAATCCAGTGGCGGCCAGGCTCCCATGAAGTGATCGATGGGCAGGATGGGAGCGCCCCCTTGGTTCAGGCCCTCATGCCGATTCACGGCAGGGAGTGGATTAGGTCATAACAGTGAAATCCTGCTTCCCACACATCCACACCTCATCGTTTTTTGGGGACTTGCAGCAGCCACTTATACACCCTGTGCCTCAGTTGCCTGATCAGTAGCATGGGGGGCTGATATTACACTGACCTTGTGGAGTTGTTGAGAGGCTTCTGTGAGCAATTTCTTATAAAGCATTTAGATTTATGCCCAACTCGTAACACATTCCTGGGGGTCCAGTGCCCTGTCTACCTACCTCAGGCTCCAAGTTGGACTGATTAGATAAAGGAGCCTTTGTGTACTTGATTTTTTTTTAACTGACTTTATGGAAGTATAATTTACAGTCAATAAAATTCTCATCTGATGAGTCATCATTGACTCCGTGGTAGGGAGTTTGTTGTGAGTATACAGTCACAAATAGTATATTTATTCTACCCTGTGTCCATGTCTCTGACTGACACAACATGATAAGCCCCATACAACAGGATTGGGATGTTGGCTTTACGTCAGTTTTGAGGAAGAAAGGAAGTGTCCCACTCCTACCCAGTGTTTGCTGGCCATGCTGGTGATGGCCGTGCCTTGCGGTAGATCCAGGGTTCTTCCATATTGTGCCCCCGCCGCTGAAGGGCATCCCTAACATTACCTGTATCACTGCTCAGTGATGAGGCATGCCCTCAACTGTCATGTATTTGGAAATGTCTCTGTCTCATCTCTTTGTGAAGATTATTCTCCTCGGTTGTAGAATTGTGGGTTGGCCAAGATGCTCCTTGTTTTACTTTGAGTGCATTAAGGAGGCTGTTCCTTCCTCCTGTAGGGTCATTGAGATGCCTGTAGGGCAGGGCTTCAAAAAGTTCATGGACAGATGAAATTAAATGGCAATGGAGTTTTTCCACATTGTTTTGATGGCTGTCATCTCTAAAGTTTTGGGTTCCCCCCGCCCTGAATACTTTTAGAATTTTCTTTCCATCTTTGTTTTCAGCTGTGGAACCATGACAGTTTTTCTATGCATTTATCCTCATGGGGATAAACTTCTCGAATCTATTCATAAATTTGTTTTTCCAAATTTGTGGCTTGGAGGCCTCTATTTCTTCAATGATTTCTTCTACCCTGACCCTAATCTCCCCTGTTGGGTCATTTTCTATGGTCTCATTGGTTCTGGGGGCTTTATGTGGGTCTCTTTCTTTTTTT
>NW_022110173.1:3566542-3580013 GCF_000313985.2 Echinops telfairi
GTGGGGGGGCTGAATTCTTGTTTATGATTGCAGCTCAAGGGAGAATCCAAATCCCTGCGCCTCCAAACTCCATCTCTGCTTCAGGTCTTAGCAGATCTTGGGTTGTGGCTTCGGCAGATGGGTCCAGAGTAAGTCTTATTCCTGAGGGTTGGCCTTCCCCATGCCTGTCGGTGTTCAGTGTGTTAATGAGATGGTAATTGGATCTCCCACCTGGGCAAGTGCTCCCTGTCCAATTTCCCCAGCACTTCTTAACCTATGGTATTTCTTCTCTGCTTTCAATCTCATAAGCCTCAGTGCTTTTACCCTGAACTTGCACAACTGAGCTCTAAGACACAAGCTCACAGGGGACCCCTGCACACATTTCAGAGGTCCGTTATCTACCCAGCTGCCTCCTCTCTGATGTCCCACCCCAGCCACTTCAGGGTCCCAAATGCTGCCCTGATCTCTGCCTTCTCAGCTCAGTGCGTCTACAGAGGTCTGCTTGGGACTGAAGTTTGTGCTAAAACCAGGAAATTATTCCCAGCCATAGAAACAGGATGATTATAATGTGAGCCCATCCCTTTCCGTTGTCTCAAGGCTGACAGTACTGTGCTGCAAACCCGTAGATCTTTATCAGCTTTCTCCGATGTTTATGGTGAGAGGACCAGTCTGAGGCCCATTACTCCCAACTGACTGGAGGCAGAAATACACTCGCTTTTCCAAGTTTATTTATTTTGTTCTTGTTAATGAGAACATGAACAGCAAAGTGCACACGCCAATTCGACAGTTTCTCCGTGAGCAGTTCCGTGACAAAGATGGCATTTCTCCAGGGGCGCGACCATTCTCCCCACTTATCTGTCTGAGCAGTGCTTCCACATCACATGCAGGCACCACCCGGAAGCGCTTCTCGAAGCTCTGGAGTCGCTGTTGTCAACTCAGTCTCCAGAGAGCCTGATACTCCGGCAGGCACCTTTTCTTTTATGAGCTAAGCCGACCTATGACTCAATCTTAAGAAAAAATACTTAGCTTTAAGTCACAAATACTCACAAAATAGCCTGTGATTTGACTCTAAATAAAATCAAGGATATTCCCAAATAGCCTATAAATTATTGATCAAATCAGCCACCCCTCCTGTGGGGAGGCTTCCTAATGCAGAAGTCACAGGAATAGTTGAAGTAAGGAAATGAATGAGACTCATTCGCAAGATATTTGGAATTTAATAAGCCAGCGAATGTCTCCATTCTGACGCTGGGGAGACTGACCCTAACTAACCATGGCTTGCCAGAGTTATACAACTGTGTGGTGACAGAAGAGGGAAGACTATGGGTTTTTTTTCTCACAAATTTAAAAACATGTAAAAATTTTTCAAATATAATTTAATAATTATTTTCCCTCCGTAAGAGGTCAGTTTGTGCCAGCGCCCATATTGATGCATTCATGGTTTGGGTCAGAATGTGTAAATTAGTCTGGCATCCTACGTGCATGTTCTTTGTGCTTCATGGAAAGATTAACTTGTGGTCTACAGACTCATATCCTGGCAGCCAGGAACTACACTGATTTGCTGTTAAATTCAACCTCAAGAGGAGAAAGCTGTGAATGGCCTGGACGGGAGACTATCTGTTGGGGAAAGAGGGAGGAAGATCTCGTCAGGGGATCTTAGTAATTCATCAAGCCAAATTACACATCCAACCAGATAAGTCTGATGAATTCATCCAACCAGATAAGATCTCATTTGCTACCCAAACCATGGAAACCTCAGGCAATTTATCTAGCGTGAGAATCGGGTATGAACCAATCGAGAAACAATTGAACCACTTCTTGCACTTGTTGATATCTTATTATCGGGTATAGCACTCTACGAAGAGCCAAGTCCTGGACATTTTTCTCCAGAAAGTTCTGTCCAGCATCTAGCAGTAAGATCATTTGACTAGAAGAGATTTCCCAGCCCTTCGGATTATATCTAGGCATTCAGAGACACAATTCCCAGATTCTGGAGTTGGAGGGTGGTGGGAAAACTGCAATGAGGAGGCGTTCCCAGGTAGTTTCTCCTTTCAGAAGAACAGACGTATTTTGCCTTCAGAAATGGCAGAGGGTCAGCTGCCCTTCAGAGACCATTTTAAAAGCTGGACAAAATATTTCAAGTCTTCTCTTTTCCCCAGAAAACATAGGAAAGATGCCTGACAGAAACAACTATAAATCCTCTCAGGGGAACGACAACATCATCAACGGTCTCAAATTATTTCAAAAACACAATTTTGTAAAAATGAAGTATAAGCTGCAAGACAAAATAACTAGACACCCGAGAAGGCAAGAGCGCATGAATGATCAAGGAGCAGTAATGATAGAGACAATAGACAGCAGGTCCACACAGGACCCAGGTATTGAGATTGTCGTTTGGAGACTTGAAAAGAACTAGATTTACTATGTTCAAAGAGATAGAAGACAAGATTGACAATTTTCCAGACAACCACAGATATGGAAAAGAGCCAGATGTGAAAGGTGAGGATGGAAAGTGCAGGGGATCGGTTTGCAAGAAGAGTAGTGTAGCTGGAGAGAGAATGGTCAAACCTGAGATCGACAGGGGAGAATACTGAGAGCCGAGCACAGAGACTCAGACAATGCAAGAGGCAGCACAGCGTATAAAAGCTGGAGGAATGAATATTCAATTTTATGTATTTCTCCCTGTGTTTATGGCTGGACTTGGGACTTTCACTGTCTCTTTCGTAGGACCACCGCCCTCCCGTCCAGTTCATCAAATCACTTGTGAGATGCACAAACTTATTCACGTGTGTATTAGTCTAGGTACTTTGGAGAAACAAATCCACAGCAACTCATGTATAAGAGAGTTGTATGTAAAGAAAGTGTGCATCATGAAAACATCCCAACCCAATGCTGCCCAAGCCCACAAGTCCAACATTAACCCTTTAACCCAACACCAGTCCACAAAGTCCTCCACCTCAAAAAAACAGAGGCAATGATGCCGACTGTAGGAGGAAAGCTGAGTCAGTAAACGAATAAGCATCTCAGCACTAGCAGGGGTCTCCACACGGCTGCTCCAGCACCCAGGGCTGCATCGGGATAGGGATATGTCCATGTGGCTTCTCCTTGGGGATGTCTTGTAGGATGTCAATCTTGCAAGCTGAAGCAGGGAGCTGCTAAGACAGCTGCATCCTGGTGCGACCATCATAAAGCAAGAGACCCGAGAACTAGAGAACTAGAAAGGCAAGGCTCACCACCCATTTATCCCTCCGCCTTTCAATTAGCCCCACATGTGATTATCGGCCAGGCTGGCACAATTAACTAACTCAACGTGGAAAGGTTAAATTCAACATAATTTTTATTAATGTGGTGAATTACATTGGTGGGGGGGGGGTGCCTGTTATTGAAATACGAAGAGGCTTCAAAAAGTTTGTGGAAAAGAGGAATGAAAAAGATCATAGAATTTGTGAAACGCCCTTATCAAATACGGTAGCTTTGTGTCAGAGGGAGTGTGGTTGGGCAGGTCCAGAGTGACGCTTCTGTGAAGCTTGTGACGTTCATTTCCTTGCTTGTCCCGAGTGGTAAGTTATGTGGCTGTTTGTCTTGTGATCCATCATATGCTGTAACATGTGTCATCATTTTCCTGTAGGTAGGTCATACGGCAAGAGGTTTGCTTGCTTGCTTGCTTGTTTTTTTAAGGAAGAAAAAATATATGCACAGGCATCTACATCATTGGCAGGTGTCAAAATGAGACCTGCCTCCTAGCCTGCCAGAAGCAAAAGGATACGTAGTTTTCCCTTAACAGACACCACCAATACAGAGGCAGCATACAGGGATGGCAAATTATGACCTAATCATTTCCCATGGATTGGAGTTGCATGAGAGATAGACATACGGCTGAAAAGGTTAGTGAGACTCCACCTGGGACCAGAAGAACAGCGGCCATGGCACCGTTTGGAGAGTAGTGGCCTATGTGCAGTGTGTCTGCCATTTTTGCCTGGGTAGTGACTACAGGTAGAGATTTTAGAGCAAAGTTAGATTGGCTTTTAACTCCGTCATTTACATAATCTTGGGCAAGTTCTCTGCCTTGCCTGAATCCTCAGTTTATTTATCTTGACCAAGATAGCCGGAGTATTGAATGAAATGGTGTGTGTGAAACACTTCCCAGGGAGCCTAGCTTGTGCCGAGTGCTCCAGAAATTGTAACTTTCGTTATCCTTTAAGCCACCTGTCTCCATTCTTGCCATATTTAATTTTCTTCTGTCAGAGATTCTTCCATACTTTCCTCTGAATTTTTCTTACAACCCATATTGCTCATGTAAAAAATAAAGGGGGGGGGGAGGGAATCAACATGAAAGTTGATATTTTAATTACCCTTAAAGTTTTTAATTTATGAAGCAACAGTGTTCGCCATCCCTTTCCTAGGACAACAGGCCTCCTTGCAGGCTCGTCATATCGCTGTGTGATGTACAGATCTATCAGTGTGGAAAGGTTAAGTCAAAAATAACCGGAAACCTCTAATGAATAAAGACATTCTAATGAGAACACACAGATATTACTAAACGTGAGGAGAGTGATCCAGACAAGAGTCCTTTTCCTCTTAATGAGAATAATCGTTTCCAATAAATAAACACACCAGGCAGCCTCGAACCTCAATGTAATGGTCTTACTCTTTCACCCATGGGTAGACTACCCATCTTCCTTTTTCTAGCCCTGTTTTATTTTGAGAGCTTATGAGACAATTAAAGGTGTCCATACGTAGCTCCATTGGCTAAATGAAGGCCCCAGACATGATCTGTGAGATACATCCTCCCTCCAGGTTCTAGTCAGTTCATAGAGAAGAGTGTGTTAGTCTGGGTACTTAAGAGAAACAAATCCACAGAAACTCATGTATAAGAGAGAGTATTATATAAAGGTTAAGTGAGCATCAAGAAAACATCCCAACCCAGTGCTGCCCAAGCCCACAAGTCCAACATTAACTCATATGTCCGACACCAATCCACAAAGTCCTCCTCCATCTCACAAAACACACACAATGATGCCGACTGCAGGAGGAAAGCCGAGTCACTGAATGTGTAAGCATCTCAGCATTGGCAGGGTCTCCATACGGCTGCTCCAGCACCCAGGGCTGCATCGGGGTAGGTCCATGTGATTCCTCCTCAGGGATGTCTTGCAGGAAGTCAGCCTTGCCAGCTGAAGCAGGGAACTGGCTAAGGCAGCTGCACCCTGGTGCGACCATCACAAAGCAAGAGACCCGAGAACTCCAAAGGCGAGGCTCACCATGCCATTTATCTCTCCGCCCTTTAATTAACCCTACATGTGTTTATCAGCCAGGTTGGCACAATAAACTTTAACTATCTCAAAAGCAATGAACAGGGGCCAGTAAGCACACCCAGAGTCCTTGGAACATTCATTTCTAGGTTTGTAAGATGGGGACTCAGAAATAGTTACTGAGTTAGACTGTGGGCAACCCCCCTGGGAGCTTCCTTCCAGGTAACTGGTTGACTCTACTGATGATGGTGGTATTTAGAAAGCCCATGATACCTCATTACCTAATCTAGCTCATTGCTCTGTCATCTGTCAGATATCTGCCCATTGTTGTACCTCTTCATTTCTCCACTCTGCTCACCAGCCTGGGTGGCTGGCAGTGAGGACATGGAATGCACCAGAGGGTTCTCTTGTCCTCCAGCTTCCAACTGGAGTCCATGCACAGGGAGCCTGGCAGGAGCTCAACAGGATGGCTGAGAGTGAGTCCAGGTTTCTATGTCCCGGGTCTTTCCCTCTGGGTCATGCTCGGCTGCCTCCCCAAAGCTCCTCTCACGATGACCTTCTCCACTTAAGACTCTCCTTCTCACTCCCCAGGAACCACCCTCCATTGATGTCTATTCTTATCAACCCCAGCACATTGCACTCTCCCTTGTCAAAAGCACCAAGTTTACCCTAGCCACCAGGGTAAGGGAACTGAAATGGGACACTCCCAGGGCAACCAGGAGAGGAGAGAGTTTCAAAAGGCAGGGAGTGATCACAAGGGTCAAATAGATCAAAGAAAAAGATCACTAAGGCAAAGGCACTGGATGGGCCAGTCCAGAGTCATAGGGTCACCTCTGTGGGGGTCAGCCTGGGAAGAGCGGTCATGACAGAGCCCACCCTGCCAAGAAGGAAACCGCATGTGGAGCCGCTCATCGATAGAACGCAGCGTTGGTCCGCGGTCCCAGATCCCCTTCCATAACTCTGGCGAACAGCTTGCATCGCTGCGGGAAGGAGGGCACTGGCTTGTATCACTTATGCTCCCCGGTGGTGCCCTGCAGGCAGATGTCTCCTGTCTGGGCCTCTGCAGTGAGTGTGTGCTTATGGGGAGGAGAAGGGGGGGGGAACTAATGAAGAGCCCTACAGGACCCTCTCGTAGTTGTCTGTTGTTCGTTGCCGTCAAGCCGGCTCCGACTAATGGTGACCTTACTAGTGTGCGATATTTTGGGGCATCCAACATTCGCATCACACACTGGACCAATTACTCCAATTACCTGACCAGGATCGCCCCCACGAAAGCGAAAATCCGGAACTGCTGGTCTTCGTCACCTAGTTCTTGCTGCGGACCCCGAGACCACACGTGGATGACTGTAACGAACACATGACGCTGCTCGCGGTTCTGAAAGTCCAGCCCAGATCTCAGCATGCCCGTTCCTTCCTTGTCCGTAACCCAGGCCTCCCTAGGTCTCACGGGTGGACATGCTGCTGTGTCTAATCTGCTCTTTCTATAACTCGGAAGCGATTAGGTTTAAGACCTTCCCGCAGCGGCATGGCTTCATGAACACCACAAAGAAGCCCCTCTTTCCAAAGATCCCAAAGTACCATATATACTCGAGTATAAGCCACCCGAATATAGCCGAAGCACCTAACTTTACCGCAAAAACTGCATTAAAATGCTGAAAAATTCGACTTGCACACGAGTATGTACGGTATGTTGTTATTAGGCGCCATAGAATGCATCTGACTCAGGGCATACACACACACACACACACACACCGGAATGAAACACTGTCTGGTCCTAAATTATCCTCACAATCCTTCCTATGTTTGATCCCATTATTGCAGCCTCTTTGTCAATCCGTCCCCTTGAAGGCTGCCCCCTTTTCAATACCCTTCTTCTTTACCAAGCGTGATGTCCTCCAGGGCCTGGACACCCCCATAGCATGTCCCAAGTACAGGTGTCCCCATCCTCTGGTTCTAAGGAGCACACTGGCTGTACTTCTTCCAAGCACAAATTTGTTCATTCTTCTGGCAGCCCGTGGTATACTTAATATTTAACATTTTTAAATATTAAAAATATATGTAATGTGTTTTGGCCAACACCATAATTTAAAAGCGTCAATTCTGTAGTTTTCGTCATTCATTTTAGGAGTTAGGGTTCCAACCCATATTCAGGATGGGGATCATACTTCAATTCATAATACTGCTTAAAGCATCTAAGACCCTTGGCCAGACTTGAAGAGATTAGTGTGGCCACCCAGGATGACCAGCGTGTGTGAGAGGCCTTGCTTCTGAATGACCAGTAGCATCCATACCACTGGGGAGCTTATTAGAAATGCAGAAAGCAGGGCTCACCCCAGATGTTCCAAATGAGAGTCTTCATTTTAACAAGATCCACGTTGACAGCCACATCTTTAAGTTCTGCTGACAGCCTGACCAATAAGAATACAATCATCCCACAAAACTAAAGTCTATCACATCCTTAAATTTCACTATGGGCCAGACATTTGTCTGAGCTCTCTTAATTCTCACAAGTCGTTTAAACCTCACAGCAATTTTATGAGGTCCCACGATCATCCTGCTTCCAAGATGAGGTCACAAAGCTTTCCAAGGTCGCGTGGTAGAGAAGCGGTGGAACCGGGTGCAAGGGGCCATTTGGCTTCAAGAGCCCATCTATGGTAAGCACTACACTGCGCCGCTTCTCCCAACTCCTACAACCGTGTAAGTACACAGTAGGCGCCCAAATAAGAGTTAACACAGCCCCGCGTGTGGCCTGAAGAAAGGCCACTCTGGACCCATGCAAACCCCTCAAGGGAAAGAACTCTCACTACTCTGTGTTCCCGTCTCTCCGCTAGCGGGGAGGGAGCTCTTCTAGAAGTATTTCTTCCCTGGGTGAACGTAAAGGGAGGAAGGACTGAAAGAGGAAAGTCTCACTCGCTAGCCCCTTCCCCTCCAAGGGGTTGGAGCTTCCGTCTGTGTTCCAAGCCCAAGGTGAGTGAGTGAGGTCCATGGATGTGGTGAGAATGGGACCCTTCCCATGAGGGAAATGCCGTCCTTTCCTGTGACATCCACTTCTTAGGTGAGGAGCTGGTAAGGAATCTTCGAATTGGCTCACTGTCTAGCACTCATTGCTCTTGTTTGACTTTGTTTCCAAGTTTGTTGGCACACACCTACGACGTAACTCACTGGGGTGGTGGTAACCTCACAGTGGCCATCGAAGCCGTCAGCACTTTGCTTTCCTGCCCATCACTCTGAGGGGGGCACTTGTCTTCCAAAACGCCCCAAGGCGCCCATGGAGTTAGGACTTGTCTTGACTCCTCCCCAGCCCTAGACTCGGAGTAGTCTTCTCTAAGATGTCCCTGAAACACTGCGGGGCCGGCGTCAGCGGAGGAACCTTTGGGAACGGCGGCACAGCCGTAGACTGACCGCCACGTAGGGAGCCTGTCCTGACTTCAAGGTTTCTCAGGGTTTGAGGTTGACTGGACATTTCTTCTCATTTAGGCCATAGGTTCCCAAATTTATTTGGCCTACCTCCCCCTTTTCAGAAAAAAAATCACTCATTCCCCCCACCCCCACCCTGATAATTAAAATATTATGTACTACCCTGTTTCCCCGAAAATAAGATAGTGTCTTATATTAATTTCTGCTCCCAAAGATGCACTAGGTCTTATTTTTAGGGGATATCTTATTTTTCCATGAAGAAGAATACAGTACCCATTTATTGTTTATTGTTTTATTAAATGATTAAAAGAGACCTCGCACTTCCTGTCCACTCGGGCTGCGCTGCAGCCAACGGTGGGCGGCGGGGTGGGGCCTGCCACTACTGTCCAGAGTTACAGTAGCTTCGGGGAGCCTTATTTCCGGGGAGGTCTTATTTTCGGGGGGATGCCTTATATTTCATCGAGAGGCAAAACTGTAAGTAGGTCTTATTTTCGGGGGATGTCGTACTTTAGGAGAAACACCGTATAACCTTATTGCAGACCCCCTCCAACAGTCCAGTACCCTGGGGGGGTGTGATATTGCCCACTTCAGGAAACAGTGACCTGGCTTTCCATCCGGGCACTTCAAGTGACGCCAGGACTGTCCCCCTTCTGTTGGATTGAGTCTGCTGGAGGCAGGTGGTTAAGGTCCAGCAGGGAAGTACAGGGCTTGGAGTCGAATTGTGATGCTTTGCATTCTCATTTTGTGGATAGGGATTCATTCTTCCGTTTCCCGAAGAGGAAGTTGCCAGGAGAGTGTTTTTCAGGCTCTTCCCAGATTGTCTTCCCCTGAAAGTAAAAGTAACGGCTACTTCCTCCCGTTCCTAACAGAAGCAGAGAAACGGCCCCCAAATTTCCTTCCAGTCAGTAATTCCTTTTTTTATTACTGTGACAAAATTACATAAAAGAACATGCTTGCCACCCGGCATTTTCATGTCTATAATTCAATGGATTTAATTACGTTCCCAAAGTTGGGCAGCCATCACCACAGTCTGTCTCCAGATCTTTTATCATCCTTCACAGAAACGCTGCAACTCCCCCATTCCTTTGCGCCCCGCCCCTCGTCGCTACGAATACACTTCTGTCTCTATGCGTGTGCCAGCTCCAGATAGACCGCAGGAGTGGGATCATACAAAATGTGCCCTTGACTCCCTTAGTTCATTCAACATAATGTTTTCCAGGTCCATCCATGTGGCAGCATGGATCAGGATTTTATTTCTCTTTGTAACCGAGGAATAAATAGTGTTTGTATGGACGTAGCACATTTTGTTTACTCATTTATCTGTCGATGAGCTTCAACCTTTTGGCTACTGTGAATAGTACTGCAGTGAACAGGGGTGTACGAGGGTGTGAGTTCCCGATTTCAAGTCTTTGGGGTCTATACGGAGGAGCAGAAGGACTGGATCCTAGGGTAATTCTCATACAACGTCTCAAGGAGTCGCCAAACTGGTGTCCACAATGGCTGCACCATTTCCAACCCAACCCCGTGGTTGAGGATGGTCATCTCTTCACACAGGGCAACAGCACGTGTCGTTTCCCATTTTCTCTGATCACAGCCCTCTGTCTTCCACTGGGCTCGCTAGAGAAGCAAACCAAATTGTGCTTCTATGTGTGTGTGGAGGGAGAGAGAGAGAAGGAATTATATCAAGAAAATAGCGCACACGGTTTTAGAAGCAGGCAAGTCCGAGTCATGGCAGGTTCCAAATTCATGAGTCAACCAGGCTGCAGCAGTATATTTGACAAGTTGCTGCCAGAGATTCAGGCCGGATTCAGAAGAGAATGTGGAACCAGGAACATTGCTGACGTCAGATGGTATTTAAAGCAGAGAATACCCGAAAGAGGCTTCCCTCTGTTTTATGGACCATGCCAGAGCACCATAACAGACTGTGGATGGCCTTGAGAAGAACGAGGCTTCCGGAACACTTCCTTGTGCTCATGCAGGATTTGTACACAGAACAAGAGACAACTGTCTGAACAGAACAAGGGACTACTGCATGGTTTAAATTCGGGAAAGGTGTGTGTCAGGGTTGTATCTTCTTACCCTATTCATTGAATCTGTATTCTGAGCGAATTATTAGAGAAGCTGGACTCTATGAAGAAGAGTGTGGCACCAGGATGGGAGGAAGGCTTATTAACAACCTGCAATATGCAGGTGACCCAGCCCGGCTTGCTGAAAGTGGGGAGGACTTGAAGCACTTGCTAATAAAGATCAAGGATTGCAGCCTTCAGGTTGGGTTACAACTCAGCGTAAAGAAGCTCAGTCCTCACAGCCAGACCATGATAAATGGAGAAAGAGTGTAAGTTGCCAAAAGACTGTCTTGCTTGGATCCGCAGCCATCGCTCATGGAGGCAGCCATCAAGCGATCAAAAGACAGGTGGCATCAGGTAGATCCTGCTGCACAAGACCTCGTTAAAGACTGTCGAAAGCAAGGATTGAGACTAACGTGCCCCTGCGCCCAAAAGCCACGGCGTTTTCAGTCGCCTCCTGTGCAGGTGAAAGTTGGACATTAAACAAGAGAGCCTGAAGAAGGGTCAATGCATTGACTTGTGGTGCTGGAGTAGAGTATTGAAAGTACCACGGACTGCTAAAAAGACAATCTGTCTTGGAAGAAGTGTGGCCAGAGTGCTCCTTAGAGGCGAGGATGGTGAGACTTCATCTTTCATACTTTGGACATGTTGTCAGAAGAAACCAGTCCCTGGAGAAGGACCTCATGCTTGGTCAAGTAGAGGGGCAGTAAACAAAAGGGCCCTCAACAAGCTGGCTGGACACCGTGGCTGCAATAGTGGCCTCAAGTACAGGGACAATTGTGAGGCTGGCTCAGGACCGGCCAGCGTTTCATTCTGTTGTGCAGAGGGTCACAGTGGGTTGGAACTAACTTGATGGCACCCAGCAACAACAACAACGACTGGAGCGCTGGTGGTGCAATCAGTTAGGCATTGGGCCACGAACCTCAAGGTTGGGGGTTCAAACTGACCAGCTACTCTGTAGAACATAGATGAGGTTATCTGCTCCCATACAGATTTACCATCGCAGAAACCCCAGAGAGGTTTGACATGAGCTGGAATCAACTCGATGGCATTGCGTTTGTGGTTTCATGACTAATGAGGAGCCCCCATACCGCAGGAGTTAATTGCTTGAATGCTTGAATGCTTGAATGCTAACCAAACCCACCAGTTGTCCCAAGGGAAAAAGATTTAACAATCGACTTCCGTAAAGGTTTACAGCCTCAGAAACCCCGTGAGGCAGTTTGACCCTGTTCTACAGGGTCACTGTGAGTCTGAATCAGTCTCAGGGGGTTCCATGAGTAATGATCTTCAGCATCTTTTCATATGCCATTGGCCATTTGTGCATCTTCTTTAGTTAAGTATTCTGGTTCTTTTTTAAAAATTGGTTGTTGTTTTTTTCTTTTTGTTGTTAAATTGGAGATTCTTTATATAGTCTGGATCTTAAGTCCTTATCAGATTTATGATTTCCAAATATCTTCTCTTATCCTGTAAGTTGTCGCTTCACTTTTTGATAAATTCCTTTGATACCCAAAAGCTTGTAATCTTGAGGAAGTCCCCTGCAGGTTCTTTTTCCGTGTTTATTTTAGAGTAGAGTGGTAAAGAGCATCGGCACTGTGCTCTGTTCTAAGTTCTGTGGTTTTAGTCATTACACTGAGGTCATTGATCCATTTCAAGTTCATTTTTACATGTGGTTTGTAGTACGGGGCTTCTCACCTCTGGAAGTCTAGTTGTCCCAGAGATTTGAGGAGATTATTCTTCTCCCCATTGGGTGGACTTGGCACCTTCATCGAAAATCAATTGACCTACGATGCATGGGTGTTGCTTTTCTTTTCCTGTTTTTGATTTGGTTTTTGTTTGGGGAAAGGGCGCTCTGAATCCTAGTCAGTTTGTCTGTCTGTGCTCCTTGTCTACCCTGTGCCAAGCTCGCCTGACTCCTGCAGCTTCAGAGTAAAATCTGAAATTAGAAGCACGCTCCTCCTGCGTTGCTCGTCCTTTTCCAGACTGCTCTGGCGATTTGGGGACCTTCGTAAGTTTGGAGGTTGGCTTTTCCATTTCTACAAAGAAGACTGTTAGAATTGTGATTGGAACCGCATTGAGTCTGTAGGGTGCTCTGAATAGGATTGACATTAGCCATATTAACTCTTCCCATCCATGCACATGGAGTGTCCTTCATTCATTTAGGCCGTCCTTGATTTCTTTAAGTGATGCTTTATAGTATTCCGTGTTGAAGTCTTCACCTTCTTCATTAAATGTATTCCCAGTCATTTTGTTCTCTTTGATGCTATCGTAAATGAAATTGGGTTTTTGTTTTGTTTTGTTTTTCAATTTCCTTTCCAGATTGCTCATTGCGGATGTATGGAAACCTAACTTATTTTGTATAGACAGTATGTTCTGCCAGTTGGCTGAATTCATGTATTTGCTCTAATAGCTTCCCTGCAAATGCTTGGGAGTTTTTATGTGTCAACTCGTGCCCCCGCGAAAAGGGACAGTTTTGACTTTCCTTCCTGTGTGGGACGCCCTTTATGCGTGGTTCTTGCCAGCTCCCTCTGACGAGGACTTCCAGAGTAATGTGGAGCAGACGGGGTGAGAGTGGGCCTTCTTGTCTTCTTCCTGGTCTTTTTGTTTTAATCGTTTTATTAGAGGCTTGCACAACTCATCGCAATCCATCCATCCATCCATTGTGTCAACACATTTGTACATTTGTTGCCATCATCATTCTCAAAACATTTGCTTTCAACTTGAGCCCTTGGTATCAGCTCCTCATTTTCCCCCTCCCTCCCC
>NW_022110173.1:3581927-3582876 GCF_000313985.2 Echinops telfairi
AGAAAGGCGAGGCTCACTGAGCCATTTATCTCTCCGCCCTTCAATTAATCTCACTTGTGTTTATCGGCCAGGCTGGCACAATAAATGAATTACCTCACACATGCCAGGTTTTCCATTCTCCATTCGATAGTTTCTCATGCTCTTTTAAGGAAATGCTCAAAGGCATGTATATACTCAAATCCTCCGAAGTCTGTCCCAACCTGGACATTTTCAAGTTGGCCTCCAGGTCAGCATTTACTGGACAACAGAGGGAGGGAAGGAATGGCTGGATAGGCCAGCCCGGTGCCATCTCTGTTCTTTTCTTAGCCCAGCCTTCCCAACGCCTTTGAACCTCCTCACTCCCTGTCAGAGGGAGCCGGCCAAGGCATTGTCGGAGCTCTGAGTTCCCTGGGAGGAGAATCACTGTCGGCATCGGCCCAACACTGACTCCTGTGAGGCAGATGTAGACACGCTTCTACCCTCCAGCCTTTTCACCGATTCTGACCTCAGCGCTCCCTCCCATGGCACTCTCTGCTGGCTTCCGTAATCTGTTGCCACAGCCAAACAGAACCCGCCTGCGCTACTCCTGGCGGGAGAGTTTATCAGGGAAGTAGCAAGTTACCATTCCAAGTCTAAACACTCAGGATACAGTTGTTTGATCAGGACCGCCCCCTCTCGGCTGTGTTCATTGGCACATCTCTCTCCAGCCTTGGTCTCTCGGTGCCAAGTCTCTTGGCTTCTGCTCCACCCGGGCAAGGGTTGCCAGCTCTTTTAACTCTACCAATAACTGTTCAAAGGCACCCCACTCCTCCAGCAAGCCTCCTGCCCAAACGTGTGTTCACGCAGTGTTCTCACTCAGTGAGTCTGTAGGCCTCATTTCAGCACTGAGGGCCCAGAGGCATCTTGCCACACCAGCAAGCCTCCTGCCCAACCAGCGCTCGCTCTCCTTCTCTCTCTCCCCCCCACCCCC
>NW_022110173.1:3583495-3584403 GCF_000313985.2 Echinops telfairi
TAAAGTACCCAGACTAACACAGTGACCGATCCCTACTTTAGAGTTCTGTACACCTTGTTTGCATGGTCCTACCCCACAAGAGTACCTTATTCACATTATTATCAAGCTGCCCTGTCCCATGGTGGCTTATTTGCATGGTCCTAACCCAATCATTTGGTGGGATATACAACGGCTGCGGCTGGAACAACCGTGTCAGGTAATTAACTGGCACTCCCCCAGGCTCTGCCTCTCCATAATGGAGCATCTTATTAGTAATGAGGCATCTTGGGAGTTTTTCCTCCCACACGGAGGGCACCTGACACGGAGTGCAAATGAGGAGAATGTGGATTTCTAGATTCTGTGTTGCCGGAGCCTCGTGTAGAACCCTGTGTTCCACATCTTTCAGTATCGTGTTCATATCAAATGTGTTAGCCTATCGTCACCCTAAGCCCAGTATACTCTCGTTCACTCTCAGGTCCTGATTTGCTGCTTTTTGATACCACTGAGTCAACGTAGTAGGGTCTTCTTGGCTGTGCCCCACGGAAGCAGATTGCCAGGTCTTTGCCCCGTGGAACTGCTGTGTAGGTTGGGACCTCCCACCTTGTGCTTAGCAGCCGAGTACTTAGCCATTTCCCCGTAGAGCCCCTTAGACCCCAGGGCTAAGAAAAGAGACCCATCATAGGTGGGAGTTGCTAGGAACCCTGTGGCCACCAGCAAGTGGTTTTCCAAGCTTCCCAAAGACTCACTCTGCCGCCAGCAACAGGAGCGTCCAGCTCTGAAGAAGAACCCAGCACCTTCTTTTGAGCCGTGAGTCTGGCCTGTCGGAAGAGAGCACATGGGTAGGGTCAGTCCATAAAGTAACAACACTGTACGGTGGAGTTGATAAGGTACGTGTTTTCCAAACTTGAACTGGAGCTGGAGAAGCTCTA
>NW_022110173.1:3585561-3589614 GCF_000313985.2 Echinops telfairi
GGCACGGGCAGCGTGGCCAGAGAACACCAGCTAGTCTGGCATATGGCTGGGGTGTGAGATGGGAGCTGGGAGCCATAGGAGATCACATGGGGAAAGAGGCACGTGACAGTGACCTGTGGGTGCTGGAGAGGGTGTTCAGCAGGAGAGTGGCAGGGGTCACAGAAATTGCTCCAGCTGCCATGTATAGTGTGGGGGAACAGAAAGTAGGGGGACCAGCTAATGGAATGAAGAAGAGGAAAGTATGCCAGGGGCCCAAATGTCCAGAATACGTATCAAAATGATGGCAGTGGGAAGGTCAAGGGCGATTTGGGGGTTCTTCTTTTTGCTGCCCTGGGTTTGCTAATTTCTCGAACACAAACATGTTCTCTTTTTCTATATGCCTTTCTGTCTGTCATGTATTCTGTCTAGAGTGAAAAATAGTTCCCATATGTCTAAATATATCAGTGACCCTTGAACAACACGGACTTGAACGGCCAGGACCCACTTGCTCAGTAAAGATTTATTGAAGGAATGCCACCATTTACCATCCTCAACCAAGGCGGCATGTGTCGTGGAATTTCAGTAGACTTCGCTGAATGGAATCTACTTGGCAGGAAGGCAGGGAGTGAAGAGGTGAGATCCCATGTCCTGCTATCATGGCAGTGGCGGCGGCAGCGGGCTCAGCCGTTGCGAGGATCCGCTCAGCACGCCCGTGTGTCTGCTGCGTGACACCCATCCTCACGTCAGCAGAGGGGAAGCCATTGCTGGAGAGATGAGCTGTTTACGTGAAGATGAATGATAACACGTGGACCCAGCACTCACTGCATTCGCAGGGCTGGGACACGGATGGATCGTGGGCCTGCAGAGTCCCAGCCTGTGCGGTGCGAGGCTCAGCTGTTTCCAGATCCAAACACCTGGACTTAGTTAACCTGTTGCATGTGGGGGGCCTGTGAGGAAGGGCTCTAGGAAATAAGTTTTCTGTCCTCTGTGCTCATGTGATCACCTGCCACCAACCAAGTAGGACATGAGGGACAGGGCATTATTTAACAGTATGGTGTCGCACGCAGCTGAAATGAGCTCCACCGACCCCCTCGACTTCTGTGTGTTCATTTGTCACCTACACAGCGGCTTGTGCCTGACCCTGCCCGTCATGGGATCTCACCTCTTCATTCCCTGCCAAGTAGATTCTACTTCAGCGAAGTCTACTGAAATTCCACGGCACATGCCGCATTGGTTGAGGATGGTAAATGTTGGCATTCCTTCAATAAATCTTTGCTGAGAGTCCACCATGGATGCAGGGCCAACCAGGCCTAGAGGCAAAACGGCGAGAACAGACTACACAGTCTCCACTTCCCCAACACACAGCCTACTGTGAGACATGGTGATCATTTCTTCAATCACTTTCTTGAGTACATCATTGTAAACGGAGACTAACCCACAGGGAACGGATGAATTCTAAGAGGACAGAAAATAAGGGAATCTTCTCTGGCTAAGAGATGCTTGGGCCAAATGCTGTAAGCTGAATAGAAGGGAACTGGAGAACCAGGGTCCAGGCAAGGGAACAGCATGTGCGGCAGCCTGGCCTCTCTAAGAAAGACTGCTTGAATGGGCTCCAGAGAGGAGAAGGCAGTGGGATGGGAGCGGGCATCTTTGACTTGAGGGGCAGATTCGGAAGGGCCTTGCAGGACGAAAGGAAAATTCTGGTCTTGGTCTTCACAGTCAACAAAGAGTTGCTCCCAAGTTATCCCAGCTCCCACAGGGCAGCCCCGTGTGTGTCAGAGTGGCCGGGCCCCAGAGTTCTCAGCGGCTGGTTTTTCAGAAGTTGATTACTGGGCCTTATGCTGCGGCATCCCGGAGTGGACTCAAACCTCCCACCGTTTGGTTCGCAGCTGAGCACGTTCATTGTTTGTTTGTTCAATTTATTGGGAATTTGGCGACGGATTACAGAGCAGATCATCAGTTTTCCATTCAACCGGGTCGTTTCTGGTATTTCTATTCACAACTTTTTGAAGAAGCACCGTTGGACACCTTTGCAGTGTCTTCCAGCCCGACCGTCTCTTCAAACTCTGCGCACATCGTGGTTCTGGTTTCTTTGTCGGTGCTGTTTCACGTTCGATACTATTAGTGTTCGTGTGCAGTGCTATCCCCTGTCTTGATTTCATCTCTCCGATGGCTGTTGATTGCGATCATTCCTTCATATGTTTGTTGACCACCAAAATGGTGGTGTGGTGTTTGTTCATGTCCTCTGCCTATTATCTATTTATCTATTTTGCCTTTCAAAAAAATGTGATAACACTTTAATACAATTGAGCTTTTGAGTGTCTGTACATTGGATGTAAGAAATAATTTCAATCAGTCTTAAGCATATTGGATTTGATTACCACACCCTAATTTACAAAATAGAACTCCATATATGCACAAATAAATTCATTACTGAATTATAAAATAGAATTCCCTATGCTAGTTGAAATATCAGCTGATTATCCTGCAGTTGAGATAGTGGGCTTAAATCATGATGGTATGCTTAGTAAAATTTAAAATTGTGAAAATCGTGGGATGATGAGGCTCGAGTACATAAGAGTAAACCATTGAAATTCTCATTCACTTTACACCGTCATTATGAATCCATAGTGCATGCTAACCAGGAAGAAAACGTATGTAAAATGACTGTCGTAGCCATCTAGCCATGAACATATGGAATTTTAAGAGCAGCTTTTAATCTGCTAATTACCTCTGGAATAAAAGCAGTTGTTTTTCTGTGATACAAGGTATGTATTTGTGCTGTCATATTTAAATTTTCACGTCCTTAGTGTAAAAATACACCAAAGCAAATATAAGAAGGCACTTGTTTACAGCATGATATTGTGTGCACATTACATAAATGCAATTGTTTAAAAGTCTTTTCATACAATAGTGGTAGAATCAGTTGTTTTACTATTTTGTAATGCGAACTGCAGTATTGCAAAGACAGGCTCTAATTTTGAAATTCTGACCCAAAATGAAAACTTTTTTGCCAGCCTCTTAATATAACTCAGTTTCTCCAAGTATGCTACGGAATTGAAAAGTGACTGTGAGGAGGAAAAGGGAGGGGGATTCTTCTTTCATTCAGGAAAATCCAGTCCCCATTTGGAAGTAGATGAAAGTGGCCTGCAGAAAGGAGAAACTGTTTGACTGACTGTGCTTTATTTGATCGGTAATGACACCACTCATTGGCATGGATTGTTGATGTACGAGGGATGAAAACCTACATATGCCGTACCACTCCTATTTCTGTAGAATTTCATTTTACCAAGTATGTATCATCCTTTAAAAAATTCAAATGTTTAACATGATTCAAATGATGGTACATAACAATTCCATATTTTACTAATACTATATCAAGATTTTCTATAAATATTAAATGAAGCTGTACAGAAATCAACTTTAAAGCATACTCCATAATTTATCAGAACACAGGGAGAATTACTTTCATTTACTTGCATATCTTGTATTATTTTACTTTTATTTCCTTCTTGTTCAGGAACTCTGGAAATCAGACAATTTTATGTCATACGATTCATTTGGATAGTTAAATGGCAACATTGTCTGTATTCTCTTAGTTCATATACTATAGCTTGTACTTAAGTAACTGTAGTATACAGGCCAATCGCTTGTGGTACATAATTTCAGTTAAAAAATTATTGAGGTGGGAAGTCTTCCATGATTTAGGAAGATATGAACATAATGTAAAGCTCATGAAGAGCCACATGGATCTACTCCTATGGCTGAGATTTTCTCATTTATTACTCGCTCTGCTGTTGAAAATATAGCATACTAACTGGAGACAACTTGGTCAGACTACAGCAAGGGCCTGCTGACCCTGTGGAGTTTGCTTGGTGTGCCAGATGAGTGGGAGGATAGTTTGTAAAAATACAAATTCACCCTCTCCCAAGCAGTAATTGGCCTCATATCTTTTGGATGCAATAATCCAATCCCACATCCCAAAGCCTCAAGATCCACAGCTAGAGGATAATGACAGCACTGCGATCCTCTTGAGTGCTCCTCACAGTCAGGACCACAATCTCTTTAGCTGAG